>NC_063333.1:5688290-5699335 GCF_021869965.1 Rhincodon typus
CTCCCCCTCCCATTCCTCAGACGACATGTCCATCCTGGGCCTCCTGCAGTGCCACAACGATGCCACTCGAAGGTTGCAGGAACAGCAACTCATATTCCGCTTGGGAACCCTGCAGCCCAATGGTATCAATGTGGATTTCACAAGTTTCAAAATCTCCCCTCCCCCTACCGCATCCCAAAACCAGCCCAGCTCATCCCCGCCTCCCTAACCTGTTCTTCCTCCCAGCTATCCCCTCCTCCCACCTCAAGCCGCACCCCCATTTCCTACCTACTAACCTCATCCCGCCCCCTTGACCTGTCCGTCCTCCCTGGACTGACCTATCTCCTCCCTACCTCGCCACCTACACTCCCCTTTACTGGCTCCATCCCCGCCTCTTTGACCTGTCTGTTTCCACTCCACCTATCCTCTCCTCTATCCATCTTCTATCCGCCTCCCCCTCTCTCCCTATTTATTTCAGAACCCCCTTCCCCTCCCCTATTTCTGAAGAAGGGTCTAGGCCCGAAACGTCAGCCTTTCTGCTCCTATGATGCTGCTTGGCCTGCTGTGTTCATCCAGCTCTACACCTTGTTAACTCTAGATTGTATCCTAGCAATCACACCCTTCATCAGCAGAATTGCCTGTGCCCTAGCAAGCCCTTCCTCTCTGCACCGCTAGCACCAGCAAAAGAACCCCCCATCATTCCTAGTAACTCGCCGTGCAGCAACGTCTCCCTATATCCAAGCAACTTCTCCCTGAATCCTGGCAACCCCTTCCCAAAACCTAGAAAGCTCACCCTGAGGACTGGCTGTTCCTCCCCAAAGACTAGTGACCTCTGTGCTACAAACATCCCTGAGATGTACAGTCCCCTCCTTCCAACACTGTACCTGCTCCTGCTAGTGGGCAGTGTTATTGAAAATTCATTCATCAGATGTCAGCCTTACTAACTGGACCTCCACTTATTACCCATCCCCAATAGCCATGCAGAAGGTGGTACTGAGCTACCTTCTTGATTGTTAAATTGTGGTTTCTCACTTTTCTGATGTCTGCACGGCAGACTTCTAAATAAGAAAAGAGCCCGTGGTGTTAGGGGCAAGGTATTGGCATGGATAGAGGATTGGCCGACTGGCAGAAAGCGGAGAGTGGGGTTAAGGGGGTCTTTTTCAGAATGGTGGCTAGCGACCAGTGGATTTCCACAGATGTCAGTGTTGAGACCACAACTACTCACATGTCACCTTAACGATCACGTTATACATTAACAATCTGGACAAAGGAACTGAGGGCATTGTTGCTAAGTTTGCAAATGACACAGAGATAAGTGGAGGGGCAGGTTAGTGTTGAGGAAGCAGGAGGCTGCAGAAGGACTTCGACAGGCTGGGTGAGGGGGCAGGGAAGTGGCAGATGGAATACAGTGTGGGAAAGTGTGAGGTAGGAAGAATTAGGGGCAGCACGGGGACTCAGTGGTTAGCACTGCTGCCTCACAGCGCCAGGGACCCGGGTTTGATTCCAGCCTTAGGTGACTGGCTGTGTGGAGTTTGCACGTTCTCCCCGTGTCTGCGTGGGTTTCCTCCGGGTGCTCCGGTTTCCTCCCACAGTCCAAAGATGTGCAGGTTAGGGTGGATTGGCCATGCTATATTGCCCAGAGAATCCAGGGATGTGCAGGCTAAGTGGGAAAGCCATGGGAAATGCAGGGTTACAGGAATAGGGAAGGGGGGTGCGTCTGGGTGGGATGATCTTCAGAGGGTCAGTGTGGACTCGATGGGCTGAAGGGCCTGTGTTTCCACACTTTAGGGATTCCATTCTAATAGAGGTTGTAGTTCAGGATTCTCTTAGCATTAACACGCAGGTTCAGATGGTAGTTAGGAAAGCAAATACAATATTGGCATTCATTTCAAGAGGGCCAGAATACAAGAGCAGGATGTACTGCTAAGGTTGTATAATGCTCTGGTCAGACTGTGTTTGGAATATTGTGAGCAGTTTTTGGCCCTGTATCTAAGTGAAGATGTGTGGATATTACTGTAAATAAACCCCAGTCCATTACACGGTGTGGATATCACTTTAAATAACTCCCTGTCTGTCACACAGTGTGGATATCACTGTAAGTAACACTCTGTGTAGATATCAGTGTAAATAACACCCTGTATCTCACACAGTGTAGATATCACTGTAAATAACTCCTGTCTGTCATACTGTGTGCAAATCACTATAAATAAACCCCAGTCTATCACATAGTGTGGATATCACTTTAAATAACTCCCTGTCTGTCACACGGTGTGGATATCATTGTAAATAACACCATGTGCCTCACACAGTGTGGATATCACTGTAAATAGCTCCCTGTGTGGATATCACTGTAACTAACCCCCTGTCTGTCACACTGCATGGATATCACTGCACATAACCCCCTGTCTGTCACACTGTGCAGATATTACTGTAAATAACCCCCTGTCTGTCACACTGTGCGGATATTACTGTAAATAACCCCCTGTCTGTCACACTGTGCGGATGTTACTGTAAATAACCCCCTGTCTGTCACACTGTGTGAATATTACTGTAAATAACCCCCTGTCTGTCACACTGTCCAGATGTTACTGTAAATAACCCTCTGTCACACTGTGCAGATATTACTGCAAATAATCCCCTGTCTGTCACACTGTGTGGATATCACTGTAAATAACACCTTGTCTGTCACGCTGTGAGTGTTTAGACAGTAAGATATTTCAATGTTAAGAGCATCCTCTTACCAGTCAATCGGAGCTCCTGTAAGCTCTTCAGGGGTTGGATTGATGCCTGGTGCAGTGTATGGAGCCTGTTGCTGCTCAGGTCCAGCAAGGCTAGTGATGAGAGCCCCTCAAAAGCTTGGTCAGCCAAAGACTGGATATTGTTTTCCTGAAGATGGAGTTCCTGTAGTCTCTGGCCAAGTGATTAAGGGAAAAAAACACACCATCAGGTTTCAAAATACTAACCCCTCTCCCAACTCCCTACTGCTTCCCCATTCCCTTCACTCTCTACACTCACTGTCATAATCTTTCACTAATGACATGCAAACTTTGCCCTTTGCCCTTTGCACTCTGTCTTTTGTGCTCTATTCATGCCCCAGATTTCTCAACAAAAGTTAAGATCACGAACTGAAGTTTCTTTGGTGCCTTTCCTCCTGATCCACCCACACTCCCTCCCTCTCTTCTGGGCAGGTACAGATCATCTGCCCATCCACTCCCAGCCTCTCCCCTGTCCAATCCCAGTCTCTCTCCCTGTCCAATCCCAGTCTCTCCCCCTGAAAAATTCCCAGGTTTCCTCTCCATCCAGTGCCAGATCCAGCCTCAATTCTCCACACTTTCCCTCTGCTCAGATTTCATTTCAACTGTCCTGTTGATGATTCACTCCCCCTCAATGCCCACACTTTTCCCCACTGCCCTCTACCCTGTTCCCTCAGTGCCCATTCCCTCCCCTATTGCCCTCTCCCCTGTTCCCTAAGTGCCCATTCCCTCCCCCATTGCCCTCTCCCCTGTTCCCTCAGTGCTCATTCCCTCCCCCATTGCCCTCTCCCCTGTTCACTCATTGCCCATTCCCTCCCCCATTGCCCTCTCCCCTGTTCGCTCATTGCCCACTCTGGGCCTGGTACCTGGAGTCCTCGAAAGGTCAGGCTTGCTAACCAGCTGATGTAGTTTCCTGCCAAGTACAAGACCCTGAGGTGATCCAGACCCTCGAAGATGCTGTGGTTGAGGTGTTGGATGCGATTTCCATTCAGTGCTAATTCCACGAGCAAGTGTTGCCTGGACAGAGCACCGGAGTCAATAGTGCTGAGGCTGTTATTCTGAATGTAGAGGTTCTGGAGTTGGGAAAGATGGGAAAAGTCCCTCTGGCTGATGTGAGTGATATCATTGTCTTGTAAAAATAGTGTCTGAGGGAATGAACAAAATCCCAGTTAGCTCAGAGAGAGAGAGCAGAGAATGAGAGAAAGACAGAGAAAATGGGAGAGATAGAGAAAGACAGAATGAGAGAGAGACAGAGACAGTCAGAGAATGAGAGAGAGAGTCAGAGAATGTGAGAGACAGTCAGAGAATGAGAAAGAAAGACAGAATTGGAAAAGGAGGGAGAAAAACAGAGAATGAGAGAAAGAGAATGGAAGAGATAGAGAAAGACAGAATCAGAGAGCGAGAAAGACAGAGAATGGGAAGGAGAGAGGGAGAGCACGAGAGCGAGAAAACCAAAGAATGAGAGAGAGAGACAGAGACAGAGACGCAGAGAAAGAGAGAGTGTCATAGATTCTTTGAATTATACAGTATGGAAACAGACCC
Source organism: Rhincodon typus (assembly GCF_021869965.1). NCBI lineage: Eukaryota > Metazoa > Chordata > Chondrichthyes > Orectolobiformes > Rhincodontidae > Rhincodon > Rhincodon typus. Next base: position 5,692,565 of record NC_063333.1, read on the forward strand.
TTCAGTTCAATTCATCCATGCCAACCAGGTTCCCAAACTGAACTAGTCCCATTTCCCTGTGTTTGGCCCATCTCCCTCTGAACCTTTCCTTTTCATGGACCTGTCCAAATGTCTTTTAAAGTTGTGACTGTACCTGCAACTACCACTTCCTCTGTAGATCACTCCATACATGCACCACCCACTGTGTGAAAAAGTTGCCCCTCAGGTCCCTTTTAAATCTTTCCCCTCTCAACTTAAAAATACACCCTCTAGTTTTGAACAATCTCACTCTAGGGAAAAGACCTTCACTAAGCATGCCCTTAGGATTTTATAAACCTCGATAAGCCTCACCTTTTTACTTTCCAGGGAAAGAAGTCCCGGCCTACCCAGCCTCTCCTTATAACTCAAACCCTCTAGTCCCAGTAACATCCTTGTTAAACTTTTCTGAACCCTTTCAAGTTTAACAACATCTTCCCTACAGCAGGGAGACCAGAATTAACTGGTCTAATTGTATGCTAAAATTGGCTTCACCAATGCCCTGTATAGCTGCCACATGACCTCCCAACTCCTATATTCAATGTTCTGACCAATGAAGGCAAGTGTACCAAATATCTTCTTCACCAGCCTGTCTACCTCTCAAGGAACTATGCACCTGCACCCCTAAGTCTCTTTGTTTGGCAACACACCCCAGGGTGTTACCATTAACTGTATAAGTCCTATCCTGATTTGTCTTAGCAAAATGCAACACCTCACATTTACCTATCTGAGGAAGGGTCACTGGATCCGAAACGTTAACTCTGATTTCTCTCCACAGATGCTGCCAGACCTGCTGAGCTTTTCCTGCAATTTCTGTTTTTGTTTCTGATTTACAGCATCCGCAGTTTCGTCAGGTCAATACGATCTCAGCTGATCTGATTATTCCACATTCCCACCTCATCCCAATAACCTTTCACCAATCTCCCCCTCCCCTGCCCCATGCTTATCCAGAATTTATCCTCCTCTAACTCAGAAACATGCAGGAAGAGAGTTTCAAAAACTCATGACCCTCTGAGAGAAAAAAATTGCCCCATCTCTGTCTTAGATGGGTGGTCCCCAATTTTTAAACATTGATGCCTCATTCTAGATTCTCCCACAAGAGGAAACATCCTCTCCATATCTTCTCTGTCAGGACCCCCCAGGATTGAAATGTTTCAATTTTTTTCCCCTTTATTCATTCACGGGATGAGGGCATCGCTGGTGAGGCAGCATTTATTGCCCATTCCTAATTGCCCAGAGGGCAGTAAGAGTCAACCACATTGCTGTGGGTCTGGAGTCATATGTAGGCCAGACCAGGTAAGGATGGCAGTTTCCTTCCCTAAAGGACATTAGTGAACCAGATGTGTTTTTCAGACAATTGACAATGGATTCATGGTCATCATTAGATTCTTAATTCCAGATATTTATTGAATTGAAATTCCACCATCTGCTGTGGCAGTATTCAAACCTGGGTCCCCAGAATGTTATCTGCGTCTCTGGATTATCTGTCGAATAATAATACCACTAGGCCATTGCCTCCCCACTTTTACTCTTGTAAACTCCACAAGCTCAGCCTGTCCATCCTTTCTTAATAAGACAACTCCACTCCAGATGTTAGTCTAGCAAACCCTCTCTGAACTGCCTCCAAAGCATAAACATTCTTCCTCAAATAATGCAAATAATCTACACAGTACTCCAGATGTGGTCCCACCAATGCTCTGTATAACTAAAGCATAACCTCCCTAAATATGCATTCAGTTCCCTTTGCATTAAATTATGACGTTCTGCTACCTTTCCTAACTCATTGTTGTGTCTGCATATTAACACTTTTTTGATTCATGCACTTGGACACCCAGATCCCTCTACATCTCAGAGCTCTGCAACCTCTCACCTCTTAGATGATAGGCTTCCTTTTTACTCTTTCTGCCTACCCTCTGTCTTTGAGTTTTTGATTTTCGTAGAAATCATGAAATCCCTACAGTGTGGAAGCAGGCCATTCAGCCCATCAAGTCCACACTGAATCTCCAAAGAGCATCCCATCCGGACCCACCTCCTTACCCTATCCCTGTATTTCCCATGGCTAAGCCCCTTAACCTGCACATCCCTGGACACTATGGGCAATTTAGCATGGCCAGTCCACCTACCCTGCACATCTTTGGACTGTGGGAGGAAACCAGAACACCCAGAAGAAAGCCTCACAGACCCAGGGAGAATGTGCAAACTCCACACAGACAGTTGGCCACAGGTAGAATTGAACTTGACCCCTGGCACTGTGAGGAAGCAGTGCTAACCACTGTGCCACCCCATTTTGTTGGCATGATTTTCACCTCTCGTTGCTGACTCAGTGCAAATGGACATGTGCCAGATGGAATTGCTACATCAGTCAGCTTGTGTTACCTGGGTAAAAGCGGGAATATTGGGCGGCACAGCTGTGAGTCCGAGAGAGCCGCACTCTACTGTCGTACTATAACAACGGCATCCTTCCAGACATCCCTGGGAACACAGCACCTGAAGGCTGAGGATGAGAAGAGTGGTAATGAACTCCATCCAGTCAGTGTGGATCATCTCTGTGTAAACAAAGGCAGAGAAATTAATATCTCAATACATTCTGCCTTCACTTAAGAGGATTCTGCAAACCATGAGGATAGTTCTGTCTCTCTATAACTGCTCTAAATTCTCAAGCTCAGGATATTGTACGACTGCACGTATAGGGTCATACAGCACAGAAACAGACTCTTCGGTCCAACTCATCCATGCTGACCAGATTTCCCAAATTAACTAGTCCCACTTGCCTGTGTTTGGCCCATATCCCTCTAAACCTTTCCTATTCATGTACCTGTCCAAGTGTCTTTAAATAATGTAACACTACCTGCATCTACCGCTGCCTCTGGCAGCTCATTCCACGCCCCACCCTCTGTGTGAAAAAGTTGCTCCTAAGGTCCCTTTTAATTCTTTCCCCTCTCACCATAAATCTCTGCCTCTAGTATTGAAAGGCCAACCGTTGCAGTCCTCCTGCTGTGGGTCAACCCACAATGCCCTCAGGGAGGGAATTCCAGGATTTTGACCCAGCGACAGTGAAGGAACGGCGATATATTTCCACGTCAGGATGGTGAGTGGCTTGGAGGGGAATGTGTGGGTGATGGTGTTCCAGAGCTTAGGCCCCTGGCAGCTAAAGTGCAGCCACTAATGGAGAGGCCTCCATTCTACCAACCTACATGGGGTTAGGGACAAAACTTTCACCCAACACAGATTCCCTCCCAGTGACCTACTGCCCTGGGATGAGGGGTCACCACACGTACTCAGCAGGTTGTAAACACCAGTCCCCCCATTGAAACATAGGAATTAGGAGCATGAAAAGGCCATTCAGCCCCTTAAGGCACCATTTAATATGATCATGGTTGATCTGACTGTAACCACAGCTCCACAAGATGGGGCCCACTTGCACAGGCAAGAAATCGTCAATGGGGCCACAGCATGGATGGAGCAACAAAGGATCTTAAAAGAGTCAAAGGCTTCTACTCCCACATCAGGCCCACCCAGAGCCTGAGGCCTTCAGAAAACAAAGGCTTGGGGCCTACTGGATAGAGAGCGATCTCTCTATAATTTAGTGTGCATAGGATATTGGGGAAACTCACCCTTTTGGGACGATGGTGCTGGAGGGCATCATCAGTTTGGATAATGATATTTTATTCAGTAATGTAAGTTTCTGTGTGTTTTTCTTAAGTTTGTGTTTGTTCTTGATTTTGTGCCCAGAAAAGAGCTGTTTTATTTTTCTTTCATGTTGATTTTGGACCCCTGGAAAGAGCCAAAGGGGTTTTTATTTCAACCTCATACTGTTCCTGCCCCAGATGTGCTGGATGGGGTTTTGAACGAGTCAGGAAAGGTTTAGTTTACTTTTTGACCCCTTGTTGTCCCTATCCGAAGAGTGGTTGGTGGGGTCAGAGTCAGGGGAAAGCCATTTTCAGTTTATTTATTGATTACTAGTTTCCAAAATTGAAGGGACTTTATTTTTGTCTCAAAAGTAAGGGAAACATTTCTTTCTATTTACATATAGAGAAAACTTTACTCTGTATTTTACCCAGTGCTATCCGTATCCCAGGAATGTCTGATGGGGGCGGTGTCGGGGGGCGGGTGGTGGGGGCAGGGCCATGACTTTTCTGTTCATAACTTTTCATATAAAACATGAGGGGATACTCATCACATCCTTGGGACTAACTTGTACATGGCAGACAACTTTGCTATTCCTGGCCAAGGGCATACCTGGAGATTCTATCATACATTTCTCATGTGTCCAACTTCCCACTCCCACCATTGGTCCATCCTCCCACTATTCCCCCTTCTCCCAGCCACAACTTCCCACTCCCACCATTGGTCCGTCCTCCCACTGTTCCCCCTTCTCCCAGCCACAAGTTCCCACTCCCACCATTGGGCCATCCTCCCACTATTCCCCCTTCCCGCAGCCACAAGTTCCCACTCCCACCATTGGTCTGTCCTCCCACTGTTCCCCTTTCTCCCAGCCAAAACTTCCCACTCCCACCATTGGTCTGTCCTCCCAGTGTTCTCCATTTTCCCAGCCACAACTTCCCACTCCCACCATTGGTCAGTCCTCCTAGTGATCCCCCTTCTCCCACCTACATCAAGCTCTTCAGTCTCCAATCTGATGATTCCTGGCTGTCAGTAATTACCTTTATGTCAATTTCAGCAAAACCAATGAAAAGAAAATCACAAAGAAAATTTGAAAGACACATTTTTAAGAAGATCCCATTCCCTGAGTTGCTCACAGTAATGTTCTTCTACAGTCTCCAAGGCAGAGCTGGAGTATTGGCAACCATCTCTTTGTTCTATTTCTTGGCAATGATGAGTCTTATTATCTCCAAAGTCTTCAGAGACTATAATAATCATAGATTGGCGACTGATTTTTACTTGCCTCAGTCATAGCCTTCCCCCAACCAACACCATCAGGAAACACATTGATCACTGTGAAATCCTGCTGTGCACATTTATATTTACTTATAGAACACCAAGCACCTTGAGGTACCTCATTGACTGTTAAACATTGCAATGTCATGTAGCCACATGATGTTTTCTTGGATTCCCCCATGGTAATGAGTTAATCCTGAGTCAGGCAGGTGTGGACACACTTTGTATCTGAACAAAAGCTGAGCCTAAGACTGTCACATGCCTGTTCAGTGAATCGGTTGTGTTTTGTTATACCTGGGGATATGGTGTCTCAGGTAAATCTGCTTTTATTGCTTGTTGCTAACTGCCCTGTGTAGCTGATCCTTGTAATATGAAATCACATGTAGACCAATGAGATATGTTTTTACACCATCCAAGGTCTTTTGAAATCCCTTTACAGCTGATAATTTCACTGTCGCTGGGTCAAAATCCTGGAATTCCCTCCCTAACGGCATTGTGGGTCAACCCACAGCAGGTGGACTGCAGCGGTTCAAGAAGGCAGCTCACCACCACCTTCACAAGGGGCAACCAGGGACGGGCAAGAAATGCTGGTCCAGCCGGCGATCGCCACATTCAGGAGATATGTTATTTTCATAGAGTACTGACAGAGAGCTATATATTACTTGACAGCAGCAAATCTAGGCAGATGGTATATGCCCAGAAGCTGAGGCTTGATTCGCACAGCAACAGACAGGACTGGACTGATTACCATTTTGCAAAACACCTTCAGTCTGAGGCAGTTCTAAGGATTCGGTACAATGCAAAAAGCTTTCACCCACCCTAATCCACACAAAGCTGTTTGTATAACTGGTCTCAGCCTTACTGCTCCTGATGAACCCAGACTCAGTGAGAACTATCAGAAGCCGATCCCCTCTGTCCGAGCACATCCTGCTCCGACCTAATCTTCAGTATCGGGCTGGATTTTGTTGCTTCCTCATTATGGAGCTGTCAGAAATAGATGCTGTGTACCCTGCTCTGCCATATCGTCTTTACACCACACCTTCATTGAAGGGGTGGTGCAGTGTACATAGTCCCACAAGTACAGGAGAATAAATTGCAGCCTTCTCTATACAATCCTTCTTTAGAATTAGAATTAGCCCCGAACATCAGCCACATGAGGGGCTGGCCCTAGACTGAGCAGATATTTGGGATAGAGAGCTTGAAAGGGCCTGGTAGACCCCTCTGGCAAAATTGAAGTAGGGTCACTCAATCCGAAACGTTAAGTCTGATTTCTCTCCACAGATGCTGCCAAGCCTCCTGACCTTTTCCAGCAATTTCTGTTTTTGTCTTCCTCCTCTACCCTCTCATTTTTAATGTGGAAATCCACCCATTAATTAGAAACAGGAGTTGGCTATTTGGCCCATCGAGTCTGCACCACCATTCAATACAATCATGGCTGATCTGATCAGTGGCTTCAACTCCACTTTCCTTGTCTAACTCTGACTGCCTCTGACTCTCCTGTCAGTCAATAATCAATCTACCTCTCCCTTAAAAATGCTCACTGCTCTTTGGGGAAGAGAGTTCACAGACCCACTATCCTCTGTGAGATAACCTTTCACCTCCTGTACTTAACAAGAATCAATTGATCTCTGCCTTAAAAACATTCAAGGGCTCTGCTTCCAACATCTTTTCAGGAAGAGATTTCACCACCCTCTCAGAGAAAAAAAAATTATTAAAAATTGGTTCAGAGATAGTAGGAACTGCAGATGCTGGAGAATCTGAGATAACAAGGTGTAGAGCTGGATGAACACAGCAGGCCAGGCAGCATCAGAGGAGCAGGAAGGCTGACGTTTCGGGCCTAGACCTTTTTTTAGAAAA
>NC_063333.1:5714335-5734194 GCF_021869965.1 Rhincodon typus
TTGGCCTGCTGTGTTCATCCAGCCCTGCACCTTGTTGTCTCGGATTCTCCAGCATCTGCAGTTCCTACTATCTCTGATCCAAAGCTCTGTGCAGTTTGGTCACAGCCTCCTTGGAGTTATATTCTACATTTCGGCCTGATTTTCACAATTGTTTACTGTTTTTATTGATCTCTGGGTCTGCACTGATTGACGTGTAGAAGGTCAAGCCAACTCAGATTATTGGATCTCTGATCTTGCCTGTGTCAGCACCATTCAGGAATTATGAGACTTGTTTATTTTTCTCTCCGTATCTATAATATTTTGCACTTGCCTGCAATAGGTTTTCATTTGCCTTCGATCTAACACGTTATTGTAACAACTCCATGTTCAGAGTTGCTTCGTCCTCATTCGATATCATCAGCTAATTTAGCCACTTTAGGATGAGTTATTCTCTGTGTGGTTTAAGAGGTTAGATGCTTACCAGTCAATAGGAAGTCCTGAATTCAAATCTTAGCTGGGCCTTTGTGTTGTTATGGGGGATGTAGTGACATTGGGCTAGTGTCACTGGACTAGTCATCCTGTGGTCTGGCTCATCATCTGGTGATGTTTTCAGGGCTGTCCTGCAGCAGTGTGGTGGATCCAATCCCAGCAATGCTGAGCTCTCTTAGGGGGCACTGCTGAGACTGAAGAGTTTGTGGACAAGTAGTGAGTCATAGAATTTTACAGCACCAAAAAAGGCCCTTTGGCCCATCACATCCTTGCCAGTCATCAACCATCTATCTATTCTAATCCCATTTTCTAGCACTTGGGCTGCATCCTTACGAGGTATGACAGTTTGACAGATCATCTGAATGGTTAGAGTCTTGGAGTTGTACAACATGGAAACAGACCCTTCAGTTCAACTCATCCATGCCGACCAGATATCCTAAATTAATTCAGCCCCGTTGCGCAGCATTTGGCCCATATCCCCTCTAACCCTTTCCCATTATTTACCCATCTGTTCTTAAATGCTGTGAGGTTCCTGCCCCTATCACCCTTTCAGGCAGCGAATTCCTGCCTCGGTTTTCTCTGTCTGTTTCAGATTCTCAGCATCCACAGTATTTTGCTATCATTCAAGTGAGTTCCAGATACCCACCACCCTCTGGGTGAAAATATTCTCTTTAAAGAGGTCATTAATCTGAAATGTGAGCTCTGTTTCTGTCTTATAATTTATCACATGCTTTTCGTGACCATTGCTCTGTGCAAATGGGCTGCCACATTTCCTATATTACAACAATGACAATTCTTCATAGGCTGCAAGGCTGTTGGAGACAAGCTGCCGCTGTTACTGCTGGTGTATATTATAAAAAGTGAGTCTTCCCCTCTCAGCAAGATACTGGCATTTCTCAGGCAGTAATTAAAGTAGCAGATGAGGGCTCCCCTATGACAGTTATTAACCTGGGTCTTCAGAAGGGAATAGAGGATTCTAAAGAAGATTAATGTTCTTGGAAATAATGAGAAATTAATTGGCTGGATCTGAAACAGACGTGGATACAAATTTCAGGATGAAATGGAAGCCAAGCTGTGTACCAGGAGAGACAGGCACTGATAAGTGACAATGTACGACATGTGTTTTGGAAACCCTGCTTTTTACAGAGCACATGAATGATAAAAGGTTTCTTACTAAGAATGGGAAAATATGCTGTTCAAATCACAGCTGTGCGCTTACCAGAACAGTATAATAGGATTTGAAGACGTTTGGATTAATTAAATGAGCGAGGGTAAAGATGACAGATGGATTTTAATGCAGATAAATGTGAGCACCATACACATTGGAAAAGACATTGGTGCGGTGAACAGATGAGAAAAGGGAATTTTGGAGCTGATCACAATCACTGATACCAATCCCACTAGACACATCTCAAGTTTAAATCAGGTCAAATTTATTTTAACTAATTTATGAATTGTTGATGAGAATGCACTTGTGACATTAGCTCCAAGTTTAATGATATGGTTTTTAAAAAGAAATTTTCTTTCATGAAATGTGCATATTATTGGCGTGTCCAGTGTTTGCTGCCTGTCTTTCTTAGCCTTGAATGGAATGGTTTGCTCAGCCATTTCAGACGGCATTAGCGAACCAACATGAGTTTTTACATCAGTTGATGGTCACCAGTCCTGAGAGAGTAGCTCTCAATTCCACATTGTATGAATTGTATGAATGGTGAGATTTCCCATCCCTGGCCCATGGCACTGCCACTTTTCCATCATTCTCTGCCCTCCACCCCTCCATCCCCCCAACTCCTTGCTCTGTTCCCTCTTCAACAATTTGACTTAATATAAGAACCAGGAACAGGAGGAGACCGCTCTGCCCTGCCATTTAGTATAATCATGGCTGATCTCATCTCAGCCTCAACCCCACTTTCCTTCCCGCTCTCCATAACCCTTCAACCCTAATTAGAAATCTGTTTATCCCCTCCGCATCCACTGCACTCTGGGGGAGTAAATTCCACCGATTCACAACTTTTTGAGAGAAGTGATTTCTCCTCATCTCTGTTTTAAATCTCCTACCCCTTATCCTAAAACTATCACCTCTCATTCTAGGTTGTCCCACATGAGGAAACATCCTCTCTGTCTACTTTGTCAATCCCCTTTAGCATCTTATATATCTCAAAAGGTTCTCTGTCATTTGTCTAAACTCCAGAAAGCATCAGCCTAAACTGCTCAATCTCTCTTCATCAGACAAACATGTCAGCTCTGGAATCAATCTAATGGACCTCCTCTGAACTGCCTCCAAAACAGTGCAATAACATCCTCTAATTTGTATCAAGGTCACACTACGTTTTGAAAACATTTTCTCAGTTTGTGAGGAGCTTTGAGAAATGCTGAGATTTACAGAATGACGGATGGTTCTCTGAAATCCAACGCCTCCGATGGACATGTGTAACTGGGGCAGTCATGAACAGGGACAGGAATCTGCTGACCATTGGAGAATAGAACAATGAACAATACAGCACAGGAACAGGCCCTTTGGCCCTCCAAGCCTGCACTGACACATTTTGCCCTTCCATATTAAAACTGTCTTTACTTACAGGATCTGTGTCCCTCTATTCCCTTCCTATTCATGTATTCATCCAGGTGTTTGTTGAATGATGCTATTGTGTCTGCTTCCACCACCTCCTCTGGCAGAGTGTTCCAGGCACTCACCACCCATTGTGTGAAAACCTTGCCTCGCACATCTCTGTTAAATTTGCCCCCCTCGCACCTTGAACCTGTGTCCCCTAGTAATTGACCCCTACCCCCTGGGAAAAAAAGCCTCATACTTTCCACTCTATCCATGCCATTCACAATCTTATAAACTTCTATTAGGTTGCCTCTCAACCTCTTGCGTTCCGATGAAAACAAACCCAGTCTGTCCAACCATTCTCCACTGCTAAAATCCCCCATTCCAGGCAACCTCCCGGTAAACATTTTTCATGATCCCTTTTAACCCTCCTAATTCCCAAATGGGGCTGTTGAGAAAGTGAGGGTTTTGTTTGGAATTTTATAAAAGGTGAGCAGATCATGGCATAGGTGGAGTCCATTCAGGGATCAGGTGATCTAATACATGAGTCATAAAAACGTTAGTGCACAGCTAAGAAGGCTACAGTTTTGATCTCCTGATTTAAGGAAGGGCGTAAACGTCCATAAGAGCTCAGATTGATCCCTGGAAGGAGCAGGGATTGTTTTATGAGGAAAGGTTGGACAGGTTGAGCTTGTTTCGACTGGAGTTTAGAAGAGGGGGAGGGGTGATTTGATTGAAGTGTATCAGATCCTGAGTGGTCTTGACAAGGTGGATGTGGAAATGATGGTTCCTCTTACGGGTGAGCCCAGAGCTAGGAGCACGATTTTAAATTTGGTGGCTTCTTTTTTAGGAATGAGATGAGGATCTCCGAGGAGAAATCTTCTTTTGTTAGAGTTTTGTGTGTCTTTTTTTAATTCACTTGTGGGATGTGGGCTTCGCTGGCTGGGCCCAGTATTTCTTGCCGATCCCTAGTTGCCCTTTGAGAAGGTGGGGGTGAGCTGCCTTCTTGAACCGCTGCAGTCCACCTGCTGTGGGCTGACCCACAATGCCCTTAGGGAGGGAATTCCAGGATTTTGACCCAGCAACACTGAAGGAACGGCGATATATTCCCAAGTCAGGATGGCGAGTGGCTTGGAGGGGAACTTGTAGGTGGTGGTGTTCCCACATACCTGCTGCCTTTGTCCTTCTAGACTGAAGTGATCATGGGTTTGGAAAGTGTTGTCTACAGAACCTTGGTGAATTTCTCCTGACTAGTGGGAATCTCCCATTATCAACATCAGGTTTTGGGGAGTCAGGAGGTGAATTACTCACTGCAAGATTCCTAGCCTCTGACATGATCTTGTAGCCATCGTATTCATATGGTTAATCTAGTTCATTTTCTGGTAACCCCCAAGATGTCGATAGTGGCTGAATCAGTAATGGTAACGCTATCGAATGTCAAGCAGCAATGGTTAGATTCTGAGATAGTAGGAACTGCAGATGCTGGAGAATCCGAGACAACAAGGTGTAGGGCTGGATGAACACAGCAGGCAAAGCAGCATCATAGGAGCAGAGAGGCTGAAGTTTTGGGCCTAGACCCTTCATCAGAAAAAGGTTAGATTCTGTCTAGTTGGAGATGGGTATTGCCTGGCATTTGAGTTGCAGCAATGTTACTTTGGAATCTATCCCTCAGGAGGCAGTGTCATTAAATATTTTTAAGGTGGAGATGGAAAGATTCCTCTTAGTGAGGGGAATCAAACACTATTGGAGGAGGATGGGAATGTGAAATTCCAAACACAATCAGATCAGGTACGAGAGGTTGAATGGCCTACTTCAGTTCTTAACTCATACTTGTATGGATACATCAACAGGGGTCTGACAGGACAGGTATGAAAGATTGAATTGTCCAGCCTGGTTGTTATCTGAGGCACAATAAATTAATCACACACGGTGTCTGATCATGTCACCAGGTGACCTTCAGGTGAGAAAAACTTCACATTATAACTAACACTTGAAAAAGTTGTTGATGGAAAGCCTCACACGCACTGCCTTGTCAGAACTGGAATCATGAGTTAGAGAGGAACATTACAGGCTTGGACGATCAATCTCCAGCCTGAATGTAACAGCTCACAGCCTCACACTACACTTGTCAATCATTCACTCTCCTATTTCGGTTTCTTCACCTTCTTTATTGTGACAGGTCTGTACATCACATTGAGAACTTCAGTGACAGTCATCCACTTCCATCCTGAGTCAGTCTGTCCTCAACCCGACACTCTGAAATCCCCAAACAAAAGCTTGCCATTTCAACAAATCACTTTGCTCTCACACAAGCATTTCTGACCTGGACCCACTGCAATGCTCCACAACACAGGCTCAAGGAACAACATCTGACAATACTGAAAGGCCTGGATAGAGTGCAGAAGATGTTTCTACTCGTAGGAGAGACTAGATCCGAGGGCACAGCCTCAGAGTGAAGGGACGACCCTTGAGATGAGGAGGAATTTCTTCAGCCAGAAGGTGGTGAATCTGTGGAACTCATTGGCAGGGAGGGCTGCGGAGGCCAAGTTATTCAGTGTGTTTAAGACAGAGATAGATAGGTTCTTGATTAGTGAGGGGATCAAGTGTTACAGGAGAAGCCAGGAGAAAGCAGTTGGGAAATATATCAGCCATGAACGAATGGCGGAGCAGGTTGGTTGGGCCGAATGGCCTAATTCTGCTCCTATATATTATGGTCTAATACCTCGTGCAAGTTAGGCACTTTACAGTCTCAAGGTGTCAACATTAAATTCCATAATTTCAGAAACAGACCATATTATATCTGTTTTCCTTTTTTCTTACGCTGTCTACACCCCTCCCCCTCACAGCCTTGACTTGTTTGTGTCTTTTTTTGCTCCTTGTAGAGAGAAACCATTATCTCCTTTTCACACCTTGACGTACACCTCCTTTTCTCTTTCACCAACATTAACAACGCCTTTGTCTTTTGCATGGGGTGCCTACACTGCTGTGCCCTTCACCCCTCCTCCACTTCCGTCAAAATATAAATAAGAACCTATTTCCAACACTTTTCAGTTCCGAAGGAGAGTCAACACCAGACTCAAAATGTTAACTCTGTTTCTCCCTTCACAGATGCTGCCGGACCTGCTGAGCTTTTCCAGCAACTTCTGTTTTTGTTCCTGATTTACAGCATCCGCAGTTTTTCAGTTTTCCTAATTCTTAGTCAACACTTTGAGTAAGAGCTCAGCCCTCACTGCCAGTACACAATTAGATTAAATTGATATGTGACGGGGAAAGTTGGTCTTTCAGACATTCACCCAACCTTAAAGTGCTTCATATGAACTTTAAAGTTTTGCTCCACTGCAGAAGGGTTTAAGTTTTAATCTTTCGTTAAACTCCAGGGGCTTGAACATATTATTCAGATGGAGTTTGCAGTGCAGTGCCGAGGGAGTGCTGCACTGTTACAGGCGCTACCTTACAGGTGATTCATGAAAGCAAAGGGATGTTTGCCTTCTCAGTAAATGTAGAACGATCTTGTAGAATTGTTTTAAAAAAAGCAAGGGGTTTCCCTGGTATGCAGTTTACCATTCTCGACCAACATCAGTCATTCACAACATTATGAGAGGCATGGATAGAGTGGAGAGTCAGAGTCTTTATCCCAGGGTAGAAATGTCAATTTATAGGGGACACTGGTATAAGGTAAAAGGGAGTAAGTTTATAAGGGAATGTGAGAGGCAGGTTTTTTTTTTGCACAGAGGGTGTTAAGTACCTGGAATGCGCTGCCACAGGTGGTGGTAGAGACGGTTACAATAGCAACTTTTAAGAAGCATCTTGACAGACATACGAATAGACAGGGAATAGATACAGACAAAAGGTTTCTAGTTAGAAAAGTACAGTGTGTGGGTGCAGGCTTGGTGGGCCAAAGGGCCTGTTCCTGTGCTGTACTGTTTTTTGATTTTATTGCCAGTTTAGGATATCAAGGGAAATGAGCAAAGGTTGGCTGATGGAATTAAGATACAGATTAGGCTTGGTCTTCATGACTGACTGAATGAGGTTAAACAGCCTTCACCTGTTCCTGGTTATGTATCTCATCGCTGGTTGTGGGATCTTGCTGTGTGAAAATTGGCTGCATGTTTGGACATTATACTACATGATAATTATTACAACAGTTCAAGTTATTATTATTAAGATCCAGGTAGGAGCAGATAAACTTTCTTTGAGCACCCCCCCCCTCACTGGATGCAACAATGACCTAGTGGTATTATACTGGACTGTTAATCCAGAAACCCAGGTAATGTTCTGGGGACCTGGGTTCGAATCCTGCCATGGCAGATCAAAAAATTCGAATTCAATAAAATATCTGGAATTAAGAATCTAATGATGCTCATTATTGGGAAAAACCCATCTGGTTCACTAACGTTCTTTAGGGAAGGAAACTGCCATCCTTACCTGGTCAGGCCTACATGTGGCAGCAATGTGGTTGACTCATAACTGCCCTCTGGGCAATTAGGGATGGGCAATAAATGCTGGCCTAGCCAGCAATGGCCTCATCCCGTGAATGAATAAAAAAAAAGTTTGGATTTAAATAAACCTTAAACTGTGCAAATGCACAAACACACACCACAATCTCCCAGACTGGGGGAAGGAATAAATTAATCACAGATTATCTGAATGTTGGTCTGTAGGAGAAGCCAGCTCACACATAAACTATTGACACTCCTGGATTAGTTACATCTGGTCAAATTTGCTTTTCTGCAGATAACGATGTATATTTCAGGAACCCTCCACTTGTGGTGATGAGGCCTCTCAGTAGGTTTTCAGCTCTCACACTTTGATGGAAGGGATTTCATAGAAAAGGAGTGAGAAAGAACAAAGACTGTTGATCAAGGCAAGTTATTTCTCTGACGATCAATTCCAGCAGCATTTTTAAATGATCAAACTGAGTCATGTGACCTCTCTCTGACAGTATTGTCGACTCAGTGGCTCCAATCAAGCAGTTTGTGTTCCTCACAAATGGTTCCCTCTTGCAGCCAGTCTCCTTTGCTTTGCAAAGTGTTTATTCCAAAATGTCCACGATGTACATACATGTCCCATCAATGATATTGTAGTCATTGAGTTATGCAGCAGAGAAACAGACCCTTTGGTCCAACCAGTCCAAGACAACATAATCCTAAACTGAAGTAGTCCCACCTGCCTGTGCTTGGCCCATATCCCTCCTAATATTTCTTATTCATGTCCTTATCCAAATGTCCACTTCTTCTGGAAGTTCATTCCACACACGAACCACTCTCATGTCTTTTTAAATCTTAATAAATGTGGAGATGGAAAAGCACAGCAGGTCAGTGTTTCAGGCTGAAACCCTTTGTCAGGACAGATGAAAGGTTTCAGTCTGAAACATTGACATTCCTGCTCCTCGGATGCTGTCTGACCTGCTGCGCTTTTCCAGCTCCACATTTATTGACTCTAGCTTCCAGCATCTGCAGTCCTTTCTGTGTCCAAGGCTTTTTCAAATCTTTCTCCTCTCATCTTAAAAATATGCCCCCTGCTCTTGAAATCCCCCACCCCAGGGAAAAGACACCTGCCATTCACCTTATCTATACCCCTCATGATTTTATAAACCTCTATAATGTCACCCCTCAAGCTCCTATGCTCCAGTGAAAATAGTCCCAGCCTCTCCAGCCTCTCTTTATAACTCAAACCCTCCATTCCCAGCAACATCCTGGTAAATCACTTCTAAACCCTGTCCAGCTGAATAATGTCCTTCCTATAGCAGGGCGACCAGAATGGAACAGAGAATTCCAGAAGAGGCCTCACCAATGTCCTGTACAACCTCAACATAATGTTCCAACTTCCATACTCAAAGATCTGAGCAATGAAGGCAAGTGTACTAAATGCCTTCTTAACCACCCTGTATATATGTGATGCAAACTTCAAAGATTTATGCACCTGAACCATTAGGTCTCTCTGTTCTACAACACTACCCAAGGCCTACTTTTAATTGTACAAGTTTGTTTTACCAAAATGCAATACCTCATTTTAAGTTAATATCAGAGATAACCCACTGTCATCACACTGCTGTGTGAGCTGTGATGGGCTTTAGAACTCCTTAGAGTCAATGCAACTCTTTCTTTGTGTTGGCATCACTTAGTGAATGGTGCTATCCTGTTTTGATGGTTTTGTGGAAACCACCCCTTTTCCTCTTTCTGAATTGTCTCAATCCTCCCCTCCTCCTTTTCATTTATTTATTCCCAGTGTTTGCTAACTGAAGCAGGCAGTTCAGTTTGGGTTCCAGGATGGAAAAGCAGCTGAAAGATTTGCTCCAGCTAGCAACTAATGGAGCAAATCTACAGTGATCCTCACAGAACCTTGTGGCAGAATGCAGTCAGCTTCAATGTTATCTTGGAAGGAGCTGTACAGAAGCTGCAGTTGCAAAATGGTTAAAAATATGTCCAAAGGTGAGACATGGGGGTTAGAGAGCCCACAGTAGTGAGATCTTTAAAAAAGATTGGAGATCACTCTTCCAAAAACGATCACTCTGAAATTTATGTAGAACATACAACAGTACAGCACAGGAACGGGCCCTTCAGCTCACCATATTGTGCTGAGCAAGACACCAAATTAAACTAATTCCTTCTGCCCGCGCTTGGTCCATTCCTTGTACTTCAAGGAATAGCAGAATGACTATGGAGAAACCAAAGGGTCTTCCAGAGGCTGTGTCTTTGACTTGGCCCAAGGAAGAGTGAACGAACCTGCCGGATTTTGTAAGATAAAGGAACACTTCAGGGAAATGGAAAGTAAAATGGAGTTTAAGTATAAGTTCATGTAAGCTATAGTGTTAAGTTAATAGTGCTTACTTTGCTTAATTCTTTTAAATATAAAATAAAGTTTTTTTTAGTTAAAAGCATGAAATCTAATGACATAGTTCTGCCAGTTAATCGCTGGATGTTCAAATTCCTTCCTTGAACATTAATCGTCCCTAACAGGATCATAGCGATAATAGTAATGATCTGCCTGAGGACACTGCTTTCCACTTCAGTTAGTTACAGCAGCCTCTCAATTCCAGGGAGAAAACAAAGCTATACAAACAGGGGAAAGAATATATGAGCCAGTTCTCATTTCCTTCCTCGTGGGTGCCTAAAGAAAGAGAAACTATAGGAAATAAGAAACGGAGTTCCATTTGGCTCATCAAACCTGCTCCACTCTTCAGATGGGCCTCTACCTCAGTACCATTATCCTGCAGTATCTTCATATCGTTCAAATCTAGGAACCTATCAATCTCAAAAATAAAACAAACACAAGGCATCGCCTGAAGAAGGGTTCCAACCCAAAACGTCAGCTTTCCTGCTCCTCTGATGCTGCCTGGCCTGCTGTGTTCCTCCAGCTCCACGCTGTGTTATCTCTGACTCTTCTGGAAGGAATTTTTTTCTCTGTCTGTAAGCACATGTTGCACCTTCTTCTGTCATTGCTGCCAAAACTTTCTTCGTTGGCTGTGGCCACGAACCCTGACTGTGGGACCCCACCCTGAGACTGGTCAGATTTGCAGAAGGGTGGGATTGACCACCCCCTTCATCCTCACCTCAGCCTGCAAGCCAAACAGTGAAAGAAAAATCAAATGAAATTCTTAGATTTGCAACTGGATTCAGAACTCAAAAGCAAAAAGAAGCAGAGTTTGATTTGTACAAGACCTTGGTTAAGCTGCAAACAGAGAATTGTGCCAATTGGACATCTCATTGTCAAGAGAGTGTAAAGGTATAAGGAAGAGGGTGGTGTAAATTCATGGTGATGTTAACAGGAATGAGCGATTACAGTTATGAAGAGACCTTTGATAAATTATAAGCTTTTCTCATTACAGCTAAGAAGATTAAGGAGCGGCCTTTACGATTGCAAATGATTATGATGCAACAAATAGTGATGGACTGTCTCCTCCTGATCTGTGACGTACAGCCAAATTTAAAATCATCAGATAGATTTAAGGAGGTCAGCAAAATCTTGTACACACAGAGAGTGACTGGAATGTGGAACTCACTGTCACAGATCATTATTGAAGCATCAACCATAAATTCCTTTGAAAATTAAATTATACGGTTGCTTGAAGAAGAGAAATATGAAAGGGTATGGGGAGGTGAGCCGGACAGCAAGTTGAGAATAGGTGTCTCATCAGAGACACACAATCATCCAGAACTGAAGAGGCTGAAGAGGCGATTTCTGAGGTGGAACAGCCAATGATTCAGTGTAGATTGTACAAGTATCCTGTACATCATTGCATTAGCGTCTATTCTCACCACATTGAGAGCCGTTCTCCAGATATCTCCACTTGCGTCCCCAACTCCCAACTGACTAATGTCACCCTTCCCAAACATAGTTCAAACATCCTACAGCTTCCCACTAAAATATAACCCTGTTAACAAATATAGTTATTCTCAGAACAAAGACAGAAATTGCTGAAAAAACTCAGCATCCGTGGAGAGAGAAACAGAGTTAATGTTTCAGGTCCAGTCATCCTTCTTCAGAACTAAGAATTTGTCAGAGTCATTTCACTCAATATTTTTACGCTGCCAATTAACAGCTCAGAAACTGTAGCACTCCCTCAACATATCTGCTCAGGCAGTGTAATATTCCCTCACTAGGGCACAGGGCTAGCGTAGCACTTGCTCAATTCTCCCTTAGTACTGCCCTCAGACACAGCAGTGTACCCTCAATACTGTCCCCTGACTGCACTATAACCTCTGCATTGCCCCACAACTGCAGTATACCCTCAGCACTGCAACCTGACACTACAGAATACCCTCAGCACTGCCCCCTGTCACTGCAGTATACCCTCAGTATGCCCCTGACACTGCAGTATACCCTTGGCACTGCCCCCTGTCACTGCAGTATACCCTCAGCACTGCCCCTGTCACTGCAGTATACCCTCAACACTGCCCCTGTCACTGCAGTACACCCTCAGTATGCCCCTGACATTGCAGTATACCCTCAGCACTGCCCCTGACACTGCAGTATACCCTCAGTATGCCCCCTGACACTGCAGTATACCCTCAGTATGCCCCCTGTCACAGCAGTATACCCTCTGCATTGCCCCCCAAATGCAGTATACACTCTGCATTGCTCCCCAACTGCAAAATACCCTCAGCACTGCCCCTAACACTGCAGTATACCCTCTGCACTGCCCCCTCACTGCACTATATACCCTCAGTATTGTCCCAGACAGCAGTATACCCTCAGTACGCCCCCTGACACTGCAGTATACCCTCTGCACTGCCCCCAAATGCAGTATACCCTCAGTACTGCCCCTGACACTGCAGTATACCCTCTGCACTGCGCCTGACACTGCACTATACCCTCAGCACTGCGCCTGACACTGCAGTATACCCTCAGCACTGCCCCCAAATGCAGTATACCCTCAGCACTGCCCCCTGACACTGCACTATACCCTCTATACTGCCCCCTGACACTGCAGTATACCCTCAGCACTGCCCCCAAATGCAGTATACCCTCAGCACTGCCGCCAAATGCAGTATACCCTCAGCACTGCCGCCAAATGCAGTATACCCTCAGTACTGTCCCCGACCCTGCATTGTACTCTTGTTCTGACCCTGTCTGTAATATACACTCAGTACTGCCCTCAGGCTGCAGCATACCCTCAGCTCCACCCTCATCTGGTGATTAATCTGGGCGTTGAGCTGAAGTGTGTCATGTGTCGACCTGATCCCACAGAGAGCTGGGAGCTGAGAGTGATAAATACTGAGGAACAGCTGAGACAGGAAAAGCATAGGAGCAGGAACCCCTGGTCATGTCACCTCACTGCTGTGAGTTTGAAGTTATTGCATGTCAGTCTTCAGAATTCTCAGGAAGACTGATGTATAAATTCCTCTTGGAAGTTAATCACTTTGACGTGTTCATCGTTCATGACCCTCAAAGTGACATTTCACATTCTCCTTCAGGAGTACCATGCAGAACAAAAACATGTGTGAGAAACAGAAGACCATGCTGAAACTACTCTGCAGGGTGAGCAGAAAGAGCAAGAAACACACAGAGCTAATCTTTGATCAAAGCATAGAACACTCCAACAGGAAACAAGACGGTATGAACCCCACTCTCCATCAGACTGGCCTTACAGCTTCCTGCTAATAGGCTGCAAACATTCACCAAGGATATGGAGCTGAGCAGAAACGCACAATCCCTCAGCACGCCACAGTGAGTCTTGCTGGCTGGGCCAGTATTTATTGCCCATCCCTAGTTGCCCTCTGGCGGTGCTGTCATCCTGATGTGTAGCTCCGCCAACAGGCTGGTATTTAATGGAGGTACAAGTACTGAGATAATGTCACTGGGTTTGTAATCCCAAGACCCGGGCCAATGCTCTGAGCACGTGTTCAAGTCCCACCACGACAGCTGGTGCCATTTAAATTCGGAAGTATAAAATCATAAATCTGGAATTGGAAGCTAGTCTCCATGATTGGAATCAAGAAACAGTGGCCATGTGAGTTCCAAACTACCATCCACAAGGATAAAAGCACACTGCCTGCAAGTTCCTCTCTAAGTCACTCATCATTCTGACTTGGAAATATATCGCCGTTCCTTCACTGTCGTAGGGTCAAAATCCTGGAATTCCCTCCCTAACGGCATTGTGGGTCAACGCTCAGCAGTGGACTGCAGCGGTTCAAGAAGGCAGCTCACCCCCACCTTCTCAAGGGGGTAACTAGGGACGGACAATAAATGCTGGGCCCAGCCAGCGACACCCACGTCTCACGAGCAAATAAAAAAAACTTGATGTTCTTGTGTAAATTGGCAGCTGCATTTCCAACAGTCCCTACACATGATAAAGCATTTCATTGACCGTAAAGCACTTTATTTAAACATTAGGTGCCACAAGATTTATAAATTTTAGATTTAGACTTTATTGTCCTGCACACTCAAGTACAGGAGTGCAGTGAAAACTTTTCAATGTCGCCACACACAAGTACCTAGGTACGAAAACTTAAGAACAAGGTAGAAAGAAATAAGAAACAAAGTTAAAAATTAAACCTTACTCTTGGTATAGTGTAAAAAGATTTAATTTGGCAGATGCTGCAAGAGAATCCGAGAACCAATGTTGTGAGAACTGGGAAGACAGCACTGGTGCAAAGCGAGGGGAGAACAATGGGCCGGGGGAGATGACAGAGAGTCTGTGGGGTGTACAGGGAGGTGGGTCTATGGTTAAGAGTATGGGAAGCAATCTTAGAGACAATAAAGAGGGGTTTAGCTCTGCAGAGGGTGGTGTGTGTATGGAACAAACTGCCAGAGGAAGTAGTGGGGGCTGGTACGATTGCAACATTCGAAAAGCATCTGGATGGGCATGTGAATAGGAAGGGTTTAGATGGGTATGAGCCAAAAGCTGGCAAATGGGAGTAGATTAATTTAGGATATCTAGTTGGCATGGATGAGTTGGACTGAAGGGTTTGTTTCTGTGCTCTGTGACTCTATGACTCTGTAATTACAGCTAAGGTCCTTGAGGTTCCTTCTCGCACAAGAGGTTACAGTTTCAGGATAAGGGACGGCAGATTTAAAACAGAGATGAGGAGGAATTACATCTCTCAAAGGGCCATGAATCTCTGGAATTCATTCCCTCAGAATGTGGTGGATGTTGGAATATTGACTACAATTAAGGCAGATTTTTAATTAGTAATCATAGAATCCCTACAGTGTGGAAACGGGCCCTTCAGCCCAACAAGTCCACGCCAACCCTTGGAGCATCCCACCCAGACCCATCCACCTAAGCTACACCTCCCTGGGCAGTACGGGCAATTTGGCATGGCCAATCTACACATCTTTGGACTGTGGGAGGAAACCCATGCAGATATGGGGGAGAACGTGCAAACTCCACACAGACAGTTGCCCGAGGGTGGAATCAAACCTGGGTCCCTGCCGCTGTGAGACAGCGTGCTAACCACTGAGCCACCGTGCTGCCCCATGTGATTTGAAGGATAATGGACAGTGGGTAGGAAAGTGGAGTTGAGGCTGAGATGAGATCAGCCATGATCATATTAAATGACAGAGCAGCTAGAGGGGCTGAATGGCCGACTCCTAATCTCAGCTCTGATGTTCTATTAGTTCCTTACTCTGTACCTGGTCAATGTTACTGTTTCTCATTGGAACACCACTTGACAACAAGAGATGAATTTAAACTCCACAGGATTGCAATGAAATTCCATAATTGCTGTCTCCTAGGCATCAGGTGACAATTTGGATCTGACAGCGAGGAATCACTGTCATTTCTTATTAGAGCTTGATATCACATCCCATCTGTTTCAAATTGCCTTTCAGACAGCTTTCCTTTGATAGCGATGATTGGAAAAGGAAATCTTACAATCGTTAAAAATAACATGATAGAATCTGGAGAAAGAAATGTTGGCTGTAAGTGAATTAATTTAAATCTCACGCTGCAGAAAATGTCACTTCACTTCTCTTTATCTAAATTGCTCTATTAAATTGATCAGTTTCTGATTGTTCACATTTTAGGCTAAAATCGTCCCCTTCATTTTAGCAACTTGTCTCATTTCTCCCAGCAAGCAAGCCTATAGGAAATCAGCAGTTTTTTTTTTCTATTCATTTTGTGGGTTGTGGCCATCGCTGGCTGGGCTTAGCATTTCTTGCCCGTCCCTAGTTGCCTTTGTGAAGGTGGTGGTGAGCTGCCTTCTTGAACCACTGCAGTCCACATACTGTGGGTTGACCCGCAATGCCGTTAGGGAGGGAATTCCAGGATTTTGAGATTGTACCTGTTGGAAGGTTTGGTCATCTTTGGGATGTCTATATGTTAAAAGGTGAACCAAGAAGTATCACAATATATGGAATTATGTCAGACAAAGAACAGAGGAACAGGCCCGAAATAGTCTGTGTTGTGTTCATGCTCCACCAGACCATCCTCCCATCTTTCTGAACCTGAACTGATCATTGTAAACCTCAATTTCCTTCTCCCAAAAAGATCTTACCCTGACCATAACCTCAATGCTATTCACTTCAACCAGTTGAGTTCCACATTCAAACATCCTTAACAGTGCCAAAAATCCCATCAATGTTACAGTAGTGTTGTTGAAGAAACCTTTCGCTCCTCATTTAAGATGTTTTTTAAAACCTAGCTCCCTTGGTTAAGATTTCGGCTACCTGTCCCAGCGCAGACACGATGTGCTGAATGGCCTCTTTCTGTCCCCTAACAATTCTGTGAATATTCTCCTGGTGTGATTCAATGTCAAATTTAGCTCCTGTGAAATGCATTGTTAAATTTTAGCACCTTTGATGTGTTCTAAATGCAATCTCTTTGAAGACCCTTCGAAGAGACTCATGTTGCAGAGCTTTCTGTTGACAGTTTATTTTCTAATTATTCATCCAGCTTGCACATTACCTGCACCAACTGTTCATGTGCACAAAATCTATCTGCTTAGGGAATGAATGGAGGTGATTATACTGTGTGACTCCTACAGCTTGCTACGATGCAACTCATGTCTGGACACAGATATGCTTACTGCCTTTGTGTGTTAATTTGCTTCACTTTTAGCCCTCAGCACTGGCTCGGATTAACAAATAAAATGTCTTTGTCAGTGCGCAGCCTCTCCCTTGGCAAGTCCTCTTCTTGTGGTTACAAATGGAAACCAGGTCCCTCACCCTTCAGGGGAACTCAGACGAAAGCTAGTCCCTAGAAGTGCCGTGTTCCCACGGACTCATGAACCAAGCTCCCAGCTCTGGTGGATAGCTCCAGAACCATTCTGACTAGCAGTTCAGAACACACCAGGAGTATGTGCGAATGAAAGCAAAGTGACAGTGTCTCCAGATCAATCAGTTCTCTTTCAGTAGTTCAGAACAGACCCTGATAGATAGTCATAGAGTCATGTAGCACAGAAACAGACCCTTCAGTCTAATTTTCCACGCCGACTAAGTTTCCCAAACTAAACCAGTCGCATTTACCTGCATTTGGCCCATATCTGTCTACACCTTTCCTATTTATGTACCTGTCCAAATGCCTTTTAAATGTTGTAACTATACCTCTGGCAGTTTATTCCATAGATGAACCACTCTCTGTGTAAAAAAGTTGGGTCCCTTTTAAATCTTTCCCCTCTCACCCTAAAATTATGCCCTCTAGTTTTGAACTCCACCTACCGTGGGGAAAAGACCTTTGCTATTCACCTTATCTATGCCCCTCATGATTTTATAAACCTCTATAAGGTCACCCCTCAGCCTCCTGTACTCCAGGGAAATAAGTCCCAGCCTATCCAGCCTCTCCTTATGACTCAAACCCCTCATTCTCAGCAACATCCTGGTAAACATTTTCTGAACCCTCTCCAATTTAATGATATCCTTCCTATAGCAGGGTGACCAGAACTATATACAGTACCCAAAAGGTACACCAACGTCACAACTCCTATACTCAACGGTCTGAGCAATGAAGGCAAGTGTGCTAAACACCTTCTTAACCATCCTGTCTCCCTGTGACGCAGCTTTCAAAGAACTATGTACCTGAACCCCTCGGTCCCTCTGTTCGACAACACTAACATTAACTGTATAAGTCCAGCTCTTGTTCATCTTACCAAAGTACAGTACCTCTCATTTAACCAAATTACACTCCATCTGTCACTTCTCAGCCCATTGGCCCAATTGATCAAGATCCCTTTACACTCTAAGATAAACTTCTTCACTATCCACTGTACCACCAATTTTGGTGTCATCCACAAACTCACTAACCATGCCTCCTAAATTCTCTTCCAAATCATTTATATAAAGGACAGACAACAGTGGACTCAGCATCGATCCCTGTGGAACACTGCTAGTCACAGGACTCCAGTCTGAAAATAAACTCCTCCACTACCATCCTATGTCTCCTACCATCAAGCCAATTTTGTATCCAATTGACTAGCTCTCCTTGGCTCCCATGTCATCTAACTTTGCTAATCAGTCTACCATGTGGAACCTTGTCAAAGGCTTTACTAAAGTCCTTATAGACAACAGCTACTGATCTGCCTTCATCTATCTTTTATGCCCATAAAAAACTCAAACAAGTGAGACATGATTTCCCACACAGAAAGCTATGTCTCAGAAAACCCTCTAACAACTTACCTACCGCTGTTAGAATCACTGGTCTATAGTTCCCAAACTTCTCCTTACAGCCTTTCTTAAATAAAGCCACAACTGCAGCCATGCTCCAGTTCTCAAGCACCTTACTCATAGTTATAAATGATACAAATATTTCTACTACAGGCCCCACAATTTCTTCCCTAACTTCCGATAATGTCCTGGGATATATTTAATTGGGTCCCAGAGATTTATCCACCTTTATGTGTTTTTAAGATATCCAGCACCTCCTCGTCTGTAATGTGGACTGTTTTCAAAACATCAATATTTATTTCTCTGAGTTCCCTAGCCTCCATGTCTTTCTCCACAGTAAATACTGATGCAAAATATTTGTTTAGGATCTCTCCCATCTCCTGGTTTCCATACATAAACGACCTTGTTGATCCTTAAGGGGCCCTCTTCACTTCCTAGTTGCTGTTTTGCTCTTAATGAATTTGTGGAATCTCCTTCATCTTATTTTCTACGGCTATCTCATTTCCCCTTTTTGCTCTCCTGATTTCCCTCTTAAGAATGCCCCTACACCCTTATACTTTTCAAGAGGTTCACTTGATCCCAGGTGTCTGTACCTAATAAATGCCTCCTTCTTATTCTTGACCAGAGCCTCAATACCTTTGTTCATCCATTGTTCCCTACTCTTATCAGCCTTATCCTTCACTCTAACAGGAACATAATTCCTCTGAACTCTCGTTATCTCACTTTTGAGAGCCTCCCAATTGCCAGTCGTCCCTTTACCTGCGAACAGTCTACTCCAATCAACTCTTCAAAATTCCTGTCTCATACTGTCAAAATTTGCCTTACTCCAATTAAGAACTTTAACTTTTATACAAGGCCAGTCCTTTTCCAAACTATTTTAAAACTAATAGAATTATGATCACTGGACCCAAAGTGCTCCCCTACTAACACCTCAGACACTTGCCCTAGCTTATTTCCCAAAAGCAGGTCAAATTTTGTTCCTTCTCTGGTAGATATATTTATATATTGATAAAGACAATTTTCTTAAACACATTTAGCAAATTCCTCACCATCCAAACCTTTAACACTATAGAAGTCCCAGTCTACGTTTCGAAAATTAAAATCCCCTACAATTACCCCTATAATTCTTACAGAGATCTCCCAACATACTTGTTCCTCAGTTTCCCGCTATTATTGGGGGAGGGGGGTCTATATTACAAGCTCATCAAGGTGAGTTCTGAGTTCTACCCATATAGCTTCACTGGACAATCCCTCAGGAATATCCTCTCTAAGTGCTGCAATAATATGTTCTCTTATCAAAAATGCCCCTCCTCCACCTCTCTTGCCTCCCTTTCTATCCTTCCAATAGCATCTAAACCCTGGAACATTGAGCTGCCAGACCTAGAAAATCGCTCAGAATAGAACAGAGACTGTGTTGTGCAGTTACGTTGTTGGAAAGGACAGAACTTAAAAGGAATCGATAAAACTCAACGTGGTGCTCGGAAGAAGCAAGGGTGATGTGAGAAAAGAATGTTTTCACTCAGTGAGTAGTTAGGGTCGGGAGTGGACTGCCTGAAAATATGGTGGAGGCAGGTTCAATGGAGGCGTTCAGGAGGGGCATTGGGTGGTTATTTCGATGGAAATGTGTGCAGGGATAGGGGTAAAAGGCAGGAGACTGTCATAAGGTAATTGAATCAGAGATAGTAGGAACTGCAGATGCTGGAGAATCCGAGACAACAAGGTGCAGGGCTGGATGAACACAGCAGGCCAAGCAGCATCATAGGAGCAGCCTCTCTGCTCCTATGATGCTGCTTGG
>NC_063333.1:5734594-5751241 GCF_021869965.1 Rhincodon typus
TCATCCAGCCCTGCACCTTGTTGTCATAAGGTAATGATGCTTGTTTGAAGAGCCAGTGCAGCACGATGGGCCAAATGGGCTCCTGCACTGTAACAATTCTGTGATTCTGTGAACACTGAAGACAGGAATAGCAAGGGATTGTGGTTTGGTTAAAACCTCCTCCTGCTGTTTCAGCGTTTCCGGAGCCCACTAGACCCTTTAGAAGCATTGGAGAAGGAAGTCTCTGAGAACGTCCTGCCAACAGGACTGATGTGACTAGAGTGAGAGAGAGCCTATACACATGTGTCTTTTTGGTATTTAGTGTGTCATAGAGTTGAGTCATACAGCATGGAAACAGAGAGTGTTTTTAACAAAAAAATCATGGGATGTGGGTGTCGCTAGCTGTGCCAGTATTTATTGCCCGTCCCTAGTTACCCTTGAGAAGGTGATGGTGATGAGCGCTATCTTGAACCGCTGCAGTCCATGTGCTGTAGATTGACCCACAATGCCCTGAGGGAGGGAACTCCTTGTAACTTAGTGAGCTGTTAGTTTGCTATATCGGCTATTTAAAGTGAAATTTATCTTTCCCACTTGAAACATCCTTCGCCTGTGAATTAAAGTTTGAAATAAATTAGCATTAGTTGATCTGTTACAGTAAAAGATTTAAATCTAGTCATTTGGGGATGACACGGTGGCTCAGTGGTTAGCACTGCTGCCTCACAGCGCCAGGGACTTGGGTTTGATTCCACCCTCAGGTGACTGTCTGTGTGGAGTTTGCACATTCTCCCCGTGTCTATGTGGGTTTCCTCCGGGTGCTCCAGTTTCATCCCATAGTCCAAAGATGTGCAGGCTTGGTGGATTGGCCATGGGATATGCAGGGTTGCAGAAATAGGGTGGGTCTGGATGGGATGTTGTTCAGAGGGTTGGTGTGGACTCCATGGGCTGAATGGTCTGCTTCCATACTTTACGGATTCTATGATTCCCTATAATTGTTTTCTTTCCACTAGCTTTGTGAGAATTCCTTTCTTTTCAAAGTATCCAATGCAATAGTAATAATATCTGTAAAGTCTCGTTAGTTAAAAAAGTGATGAATGTTTTGAATCTAGCTCATTGGACATAAAACATATAGAATGATCAAAATGTATTGTCATAATCTGACAAACTTCAGAGTGAGTAGATCAGTCCATAACTTTTATGCTTTTAAATAAATAGAAGTTGGTAACATTCCAGGGATACGATCCACTGTTGGATAAACCCTCTCTCACCTCTTTTTCTTTCACACAACAATCTTTCTGAACTTGATTTCATCAGTACAACTGTGGTTAATTGTTGTACTTCACCAGGATGTTGCCTGGTATGGAGGGAGCTAGCTATGAAGGGAGGTTGAGTAGATTAGGATTATTTACATCAGAAAGATGGAGGTTGAGGGGGGACCTCACTGAGGTCTACAAAATCATGAGAGGTCTTGACAGGGTGGATAGCAAGAAGCTTTTTCCCAGAGTGGGGGACTCAATTACTAGGGGTCACGATTTCAAGGTGAGAGGGGAAAAGTTTAAGGGAGATATGCGTGGAAAGTTCTTTACGCAGAGGGTGGTGGGTGCCTGGAACACGTTGCCAGCGGAGGTGGTAGAGGCAGGCATGATAGCGTCATTTAAGGTGTATCTAGACAGATACATGAATGGGCAGGGAGCAGAGGGATACAGATCCTTGGAAAATAGGTGACAGGTTTAGATAGAGGATCTGGATCAGCGCAGGCTTGGAGGGCCAAAGGGCCTGTTCCTGTGCTGTAATTTTCTTTGTTCTTTGATATTTTGTTCCTCAAATCCTTAAAACATACAATTCCATCTGCTGTTTATCTTCAGGGGGTTGAACTGAGGAGTGTGGTGGAATATTCTCCACATTTCTGGATGAGATTTCTGAATCAACAAGAAGGAAAAACATACTTGACCTCATCCTTATCAATGTGCCAGCTGCAGATGCATCTGTCCATGACAGTATTGGTAAGAGTGACCATCGCACAGTCCTTGTGGAGCCAAAGTCCCGCCTTCACATTTGAGAGTAACCTCCATCGTGTTGTGTGGCACTATCACCGTGCTAAATGGGACAGACTTCACACAGATCTAGCAACTCAAGACTGGGCATCCAGGAGGCGCTGTGGGCCATCAAAGCAGCAGAATTGTACTCCAGCACAATCTGTAACCTCATGGCCCGGTATATACCCCACTCAACTATTACCATCAAGCCAGGCGATCAACCCTGGTTCAATGGAGAGTGCAGGAGGGTATGCCAGGAGCAGCACCTGGCATACCTGAAGATGAGGTATCAACCTGGTGAAGCCACCAAACACAACTACTTGCACACTACTTGCAAGCGATCCCACAACCACCGGATCAGATCTAAGCTCTGCAGTCTGCCACATCCAGTTGTGAATGGTGGTGGACAATTAAACAACTCACTGGAGGAGATTTGACAAGGTCCCACATCAAAGACTGATAAAGAAGCACATAGGATCCAGGGTAACTCAGCAAAATGAATACAAAGATAACAAGGTGTAGAGCTGGATGAACACACAGAAAATTTTCTGAAGAAGGGTCTAGGCCCGAAACGTCAGCTTTCCTGCTCCTCTGATGCTGCTTGTCCTGCTGTGTTCATCCAGCTCTACACCTTGTTATCTCAGATTCTCCAGCATCTGCAGTTCCTACTATCTATAAAATGAATACAAAACTGGCCTAATGGTAGGAGACAGAGGATGGTGGTAGAAGGCTGTTTATGTGACTGGAGGCCAGTGTCCATTGGTGTACCACAGGGATCAGTGCTGGGTCTCTTATTTATGCATATAAACGATACAGATGAGCATGTGGGAGGGATGAGAGGTAATCCTGCAGATGATATAAAGATTGGCTGGGGAGTTAGTAGCGAAGAAGTTGTTGGGTGACAGGAGGATGTGGACTGGTTGGCTGCATGAGCAGATAGAATTTAACCCCAAAAAATGTGAGGTGATGCAATTTGAAACAAGTAACAAGACAAGGAAGTACTCAATGAATGGCAGGACACTAGGAAGCTCAGAGGAACGGAGAGATCTGAGAGTGCTTGTCCACAGATCCCTGAAGGTGGCAGCACAGGTCAATAGGGCAGATGAGAAGACATGTGAGATATTTGGTTTTATCAGGTACGACATCGACTTTAAGAGAAGGGAGGTTTTGTTGGAGCTGTACAAACTTTGGTTCGGCCACAGTTGAAGTACTGTGTGCAGTTCTGTAGGAGGGATGTGATTGTACTGGGGGGAGTGTGAAGGTGCAGAGGAGGTTTGCCAGGATGTGGCCTGGGTTGCAGCATTTCAGCAACAGAGAGAGGTTGGATAAGCTCAGGTTGAGGAGAGCGGGCTGAGGGGTGACCTGGTGGAGGTGTAAATGATTATGAGGGGTGTGGACAGGGTGGATAGAAAGCAGCTGTTCCCCTTATTTGAGGGGTCAACAACAAGGAGGCATCATTTAAGGTGAAGGGCAAGAGGTTTAGAGGGGACTTGAGGAAAATTCTTTTCACCCAGACATTGATGGGAATCTGGAATGCAGTGCCTGGCTGGGCAGTAGAAGTGGGAAACCTTGCAACCTTTAAAACATACATGGATGAAAAATTGAAATGTCACAACATTCAAGGCTATGGGAAGTGCTGGAAAGTGGAATTAGTGTAGATAGGTTGGCACAGACTCAATGGGCTGAAGGGTCTCCTCTGTGTTGTATGACTCGATGAGGAGGCTTGTAAAAATATCCCCATCTTTAAAGACAGGGACGTT
Organism: Rhincodon typus; assembly: GCF_021869965.1. Classification (NCBI taxonomy): domain Eukaryota; kingdom Metazoa; phylum Chordata; class Chondrichthyes; order Orectolobiformes; family Rhincodontidae; genus Rhincodon; species Rhincodon typus. The sequence goes on from NC_063333.1 coordinate 5,738,367, forward strand.
AACACACCAGTACAAAAGGCTGACACATTGGCAAGGGACTTCAACCTGAAGTGCTGAGTCAGTGATTTATTTTGGCTTCCTCTGGAAGTCCTGAGCATCACAGATACCAGTCTTCAGCCAATTCAATTCATGTCACACAATATCAAGAAACTGTCAAAGGCATTGGATACTGCAATGGCTACGGGCCCTGACAACATTCCGGCAATAGTAGTGAAGACTTGTGCTCCAGAATTTACCAAACTCTTAGCCAAGCTGTTCCAGTACATTTACAACACTGGCATCTACTCAACAATGTGGAAAATTGCCCAGGTGTGTCCTGTACACAAAAAGCAGGACAAATCCAACCCGGCCAATTACCGCCCCATTGGCCTACTCTCGATCGTCAACCTGCTCAGCAATAACCTGCTCAGTGATGCCTTGCTGAATGGGCAAAACAGCTGAATTCCAGTGGTGAGGTGGGAGTGACAGCCCTTGATATCAAGGCCACATTTGACCGAGTGTGGCATCAAGGAGCCCGAGAAAAACTGGAATCAATGGGTATAGGGAGCAAATATCTGCTGGCTGCAGTCAGACAGACCTGGTTTGGTTTTGGTTGTTGGAGGTCAGTCATCTCAGCCCAGGACATCTCTGCAGGAGTTCCTCAGGGTAGTGTCCCAGGCCCAACCATCTTCAGCTGCTTCATCAATAACATTCCATCCATCATTAGGTCAAAAGTGGGGATGTTCACCGATGATTGCACAATGTTCAGCACCATTCGCAATTCCTCAGACTCTGAAGCAGTCCATATTCAAATGCTGCACGATCTGGTCAATATCCAGGCTTAGGCTGAAGAGTGGTAAATAAATGCTGGATAATAACAATCTCCAGCAAGAGAGAAGCTAACCATCACCCCTTGAGATTCCATGGCATTACCTTCACTGTATTCCCCACTATTATCATCGTGGGGGTTACCATTGACTAGAAACTGAACACACCTGATCTAAGTATTCTAGTGCATGAGACACTGAGGTACAGCAAGTGACTAAGGCAAATGGAATGCTTTTCCTTTATTACAAGAGGAATGGAACATAAAATTGAATGTTATACTTCAGTAATGCAGGGATTAGTGAGACCCACATCTCAAATACTGTGATAACAAGGTGTAGAGCTGGATGAACACAGCAGGCCAAGCAGCATCAGAAGAGCAAGAAGGCTGACGTTTCGGGCCTAGACCCTTCTTCAGAAATGGGGGAGGGGAAGGGGGTTCTGAAATAAATAGGGAGAGAGGGGGAGGCAGATAGAAGATGGATAGAGGAGAAGATAGGTGGAGAGGAGACAGACAGGTCAAAGAGGCGGGGATGGAGCCAGTAAAGGTGATTGTAGGTGGGGAGGTAGGGAGGAGATAGGTCAGTCCAGGGAGGACAGACAGGTCAAGAGGGCGGGATGAGGTTAGTAGGTAGGAGATGGGGGTGGGGCTTAAGGTGGCGGAGGGGATAGGTGGGAGGAAGGACAGGTTAGGGAGGCGGGGACGAGCTGGGCTGGTTTTGGGATGCAGTTGGGGGAGGGGAGATTTTGAAGCTTGTGAAGTCCACATTGATACCATTGGGCTGCAGGATTCCCACGCGGAATATGAGTTGCAGTTCCTGCAACCTTCGGGTAGCATCGTTGTGGCACTGCAGGAGGCCCAGGATGGACATGTCATCTGAGGAACGGGAGGGGGAGTTGAAATGGTTCGCGACTGGGAGGTGCAGTTGTTTATTGCAAACCGAGCGTAGGTGTTCTGCAAAGCGGTCCCCAAGCCTCCGCTTGGTTTCCCCGATGTAGAGGAGGCCACAACGGGAACAGCAGATACAGTATACCGCATTAGCAGATGTGCAGGTGAACATCTGCTTGATGTGGAAAGTCTTCTTGGGGCCTGGGATGGAGGTGAGGGAGGAGGTGAAGGGGCAGGTGTAGCACTTCCTGCAGTTGCAGGGAGAAGTGCCGGGTGTGGTGGGGCTGGAGGGGAGTGTGGAGCGGACAAGGGAGTCACAGAGAGAGTGGTCCCTCCGGAAAGCAGATAAGGGTGGGGAGGGAAAATCATCTTTGGTGGTGGGGTCGGATTGCAGATGGCGGAAGTGTCGGAGGATGATGCGTTGGATCCGGAGGTTGGTGGGGTGGTACGTGAGGACGAGGGGGATTCTTTTTTGGTTGTTATTGCGGGGAGGGGGTTTGAGGGATGAGTTGCAGGAAATGCGGGAGACACAGTTGAGGGCGTCCTTGACCACTGAGCGGGGGGGGAAGTTGCGGTCCTTGGAAAAACGAGGACATCTGAGATGTACGGGAGTGGAATGCCTCAGCCTGGGAGCAGATGTGGCGGAGGCGAAGGAATTGGGAATAGGGGATGGCATTTTTGCAGGAAGGTGGGTGGGAGATTCAAAATGACCTGGACCATCTCTAATACCTCTCTCCCCTTCCTGGACCTCTCTGTCTCCATCTCTGGCAACCACCTAGAAACCGATATCCATTTCAAGCCCACCGACTCCCACTGCTCCAGCTAGAATACACCTCCTCCCACCCACCTTCCTGCAAAAATGCATGTTGACAGTCTCAGTCTAGCTCATAACAAGCCCAACACCTGCAATGCCAAGCATTTTATGGTTCCACAGTCAAACTCATAAGGAACGCTGAAGATATTTGGGTGTTGGGATTCAGAATGTCACACCGTGCTGCAGACAGCAGCAGGTCCCAGGTTCAATCCCTGCTCAGTGCCCAGATCAGTGCAAACCTGCCAAGGCTTCCAACCACTGCCCCACTCCTCTCCTCCTCCCACCTCAAGCTCATAGTCAAACTATTAGAGTGCAGTGGTCACCAGAGGTTTTACTCTGGCATTCAGCTGTAGTGAGTACACTGGTGGGTGTGTGCTCACTCTCTCTGGGTGGATGATGGAATGGCTCCAGGTACAAATTAGACAGGGAGAGAAAATATTTTTTTTTAATCAATGCTCACTTAATGATGACTTCCCAGCCAATGCACATTGAGATGAGGCAGTGGTGTACTGCACCTTAGTGGGTCCATTATTGACAATTCAAGTGTGAGAAATGCAAACACATCGCACTCAGTCAGGACAGGGAGATGAGCTGTGATTTTATTCCCCCTCCAACCCTAGTTACAGAGATGTACAGTTTCCCCAGCAGCTGATCAATTACAATTCCTTTCCCACAGCCTTTGAGGTAATGAGTAAGGGGTGGGGATCATAATTACAATGTTTTATCTTTCTGACATTCCAGTATGACCTTCGTTACATGCGATGTCAGCTCCCATGCTTGTCCCATTAGCAAAGAAGCCAGATCCCTGCTAGGCGGGTTTTCTACTCATGATGATTGAGGAGAGTTCGTTGGTCAGTCTGTAACGCTGACCGTTCCAGTGGAAGTGTGATGGTGGGCCACTGTCAGGTCTACCGTCGCTGTACTCAAACTGAGGGCTGAGCTCAAAGGCCAGGGAGGATTTAACCAGCCCAACCCTGCCTGACCTCTCTGGGGCTGGGTGATAGACTCGGCCATTCTCCGGCATGAACAACCGCTCAGGTTCAAACAGCACAGCCAGCTTGTCCCCACCCCCGCAGTAGGACAGTAGCTCCCGCTCAGAGCCTTCACCTTTGATCAGGTGGGTGAACACAACAGGAAGGTCATCACAGCGTACAAAGTTCCGCTCACGGCCGCACAGCGACACATAGGGGAACTCCTGGTAGCGGCCGGTAGAATTCTTCCTGAGTTGCTTGAAGAAGAAAACGAGGAACTGTTTATCTGTTTGATGACCCACAGAGAGAGAGAGAGAGAAAAAGAGAGGCATTTTAATGAAATGGGCTACATGCAGCATTTCCACCAAGCAACAAGTCCCCAAATCACTGTAAAATAACCTCACCACCGTTACAATCTCAATGGAATTCAGGACAATGTGCAACTCTCTATCTCATCCGGTGGTGGAGGAAAATAATATAGATACAGTTAAGGAATCTTTTAAAATTTCATTCATGGGATGAGGGCCGCTGCTTCTGAAAGTTTGAGTTCACAGTGCAAATGAAGACTCACAAGGTGGCATGGATGCTATACTTGTTCAGAATATTCAATCCTCTCCTACTGAACTGGGCTTCCATTTGCTTCAGGTTAACTGGCTGAAGGACAACATCAAAGATGAAGGCAATTTTTGTTAGGATCCTCACAGACCAGTCTCTTAATCCAGCTCTGGACTGTTACCTGTCCTAACACTGTCAGTGTAAAGGGGATAGTATCGTGGGAAATAGAGATTGAGAAGTTCTTGTAAGCCTAGAGCATCGCTGAGGGAGGGTTAATAGAGTTTTATTCCATATTCCAAATGGCAACAACAAATATCAGAGGGATGGATGTAAAGCCTAGGTACTGAAAGCAGAAATCTGTCAGCTCCTGGAGCTGACAGTATTTATTATAAAGAAATTCCAATTCACTGGAAGATTTTCTTTCAATTGCTGATAAATGAGAGACTCAGGATAATTTTCACCCGGTACTTTTTGAAAGAAACAGCAATGTTATGACATACTCAGTACTTAAGAAGTCAATACAGTGTGGAGTTGGAGGAACACAGCAGGAATGGCAACATCAAAGGAGCAGGAAAGTCAACGTTTCGGGTCAGGACCCTTCATCAGGACTGGGGAGGGGGAAGGGAGCTGAAAATAGAGGGAGGAGAGGTATGGTTGGGGGAAGGTAGGTAGGATGGTGATAGGTGGATGCATTTGGGGTAGTTTTTTTTTCTATTCATTTGTGGGATGTGGGTGTCGCTGGCTGGGGCAGCATTTATTACCCCTCCCTAGTTGAACCTTGAGAAGGTGGGGGTGAGCTGCCTTCTTGAACCACTGCAGTCCTCCTGCTGTGGGTTGACCCACAATGCTATTAGGGGCGGAATTCCAGGGATTGGTCGGTGGGAAGGGTGGCATGGATAGGTGGGAAAGAAGATGGACAGGTAGTGTCAGGTCAAGGAGGTGAGGATGAGAGGGCGGGTTGGAAATGGGATGAGACTGGGGGTGGGGAGATTTTAAAACTGGTGAATTCCATGTTTAGGCCATCGGACTGTAGACTGCCGAGGTGGAATAGGAGGTGTTGCTCCTTTAGTTTGCGGTTGGTGTAATTGTGGCAGTGGAAGGGGCCCAGGATGGACATGTCACTAAGGAAATGGGAGGGGTAAGTTAAAATGATTGGGACTGGAAGGTACTATTGATTATCACACAGAGCACAGATGATCTGCGAATCAGTCCCCGAGTCTGTGCTTGGTCTCATCAATGTAGAGGAGGCCACATCAGGAACAATGGATTCAGTCAACCAGGTTGGAGGATAGACAGATTTGGAGTTTGTCTGGGGCCTTGAATGGAGGTGAGGGGGAGATGTAGGGGCAGGTGTAGCACTCCCTGTGGTTGCAGGGAAAGATGCAGGGGGTGGGGGGGTCGTTGGGGATTGTGGAACGGACGAGGGTCGCAGAGTGAGCAGTCCCTACAAAAGGCAGATAGGGGTGGGGAGGGAAATATTTGGTGGTGGGGTCGGATTGTAGGTGGTGGAAGTGACGGAGGATGTTGCGCTGGATGTGGAGGTTGGTGGGGTGGTACATGAAGACCAGGGGGATTCTGTCTTTATTTTTATTGGGGGGAGGGGGTTTGAGGGCAGAAGTGCAGGAAATGTAAGAGATGTAGTTGAGGGCATTCTGGATCAACCGGGTATGGAAACAGAGAGGTCCAGGAAGGAGAGGGAGGTATCGGAGATGGTCCAGGTGAATTTGAGGTCGAGGTGAAAGGTGTTAGTAAAGTTGATGAACTGTTCAAGCTCCTCATGGGAGCACAAGGCAGCGCCCATACAGTCATCAATGTAGCGGAGGAACAGGTGAGGGATGGTGACGGTGTAACAGTGGAAGAGGAACGGTTCCATGTATCCTACGAAGAGGCAGGCATAGCTCGGATCCTATAGTTTGTAGGAAGTGGGAGGAGTTAAAGGAAAAGTTGTTGAGGGTTAGGACCAGTTCCGTTAGGCAGATGAAGGTGTTGGTGGAGGGGCCTATGGGAGACAAAGAAGTGGAGGGCTTTTAGTCCAGCTGCGTGGGGGATACAGGTGTACAGGGACTGGATGTCCTGAGTGAAGATGAGACGTTGGGGACCAGGAAACTGAAAGTCTTGGAGGACTTGGGGGGCGTGGGTAGTGTCCAGAACGTTGTTGTGGAGCTTGTGGACCAGAGCGGTTCTGAGGAAGGGTCACCGAACCCGAAATGTTAACTCTGATTTCTCTTCACAGATGCTACCAGCTCCTTACCTGCAATCCCTTCTCCAAATCATTTTTATAAATTGTAAACAGTTGAGGCCCTTGCACCAACCCCTGTGGCACACCACTCCTACCCACTTATTCCTACAGTCTGCTTCCTGTTAATGGCTTTCCTGAGGCATGTTCAAACACAAGTTAATCCTTGTCTGTTTCCAAACTACAGACATTACCTGACCCTCTGGAGCTTATTTGGTCAAATTAAACCATTCATATTCAGGGCTGCCTTTTACAAAGAGTGCGTCTACTGTATAAATAAGCTTCTCAGGCATTTAATGAGACCATGATAGGTTGGGGAAGCAGGGGTTAATCCCCTTGGAACAAATTAATTTGACAGGCGGAGCTGACGAGGGTGTACAAGATTATGTCACTACACAGATGTAAGGTTTTGGGCGACAGATTCATGGGGAGTATGAGGAAGTCGGAGACAATCACCTGGAAATAGAGTGATGAATGATTTCAAAGGGAACAAAGGACTAAGGAGCAGCAGTGGGTCATTCGACACTCTGTGCCAGCTCCACCTTCAGGAAGACCATGGTTGATCTTAAGGTCAGGTTCCTGCATAACCTTTAACTCCATGTCAAAAACCTCCAGGCGTGGACTGGCCAAGATTATATACCATTGTAGCAAGATGTCTTTACTCCTGTACTCAATCCTCCAATGATAGGGACTTGAGACAAACACTTTGCAAAGGCTAGGGACTCAGCAGTGGAACGGGGCTGACTAGCTTGCTTGAAGATAGCCAGGTTTGATCCGATGTGCCAAATGGCCTTCTTCTTTTGCGCTATCATGACCCTGTGTGTTAGGGGAATGTTGGATACAGTCTATATTGCTATTCCAGACAAGGGGATGTTCGTTTTGTTTGTTAATTAACAACAGGATGAGGGCATCCCTGGCTAGGCCAGCATTTATTGTCCAGAGGGCAGTTAAGAGTCAACCACATTGCTGTGGGGACACGTGTGGGCCAGAACTGGTCAGGGTGATCACAGGAGTCTTGATCTGCTCATTAGAAACAAATTCTTTTGTGAGCACATGACAATGTTTCTAACAGGCCTGCCACATTAACTGATTCATTGGGTAAGGTTTTTGTTTGAGCGTCAGATGTATTCATTTAAGTCTAAGGTAGTCAGGGATACAGCTACACTCACCTTTAAAGCAGGTGATGAAATTTTTCACCTTTGTGTCATCAAGGAAGAGCTGCAAGAAAACACAAGATAATGTCGTATCTGCTTCATACACAACAGGACAGCGTCATATCCGTATCATATACAACAGCACAACATGTATCCGCGCTGTATACAATGAGACAGTATCGTATTCACATTGGACACAACAGGGCAGTGTTGTATCCACATCATACATAAGCCAGTGTCATCTCCATATCTTACAGCATCTCACTTTTTATGTTGTAATCATTGTTAAATTAAGCATTTTAAAAACACTGGAAATGCCGAAAGGGCTGGGAGTTCAATAGTTACAGCAGGAATTCTTCCATTGAGTCTTTCAGGGAATATGATCATCTAGGCCAGCAACTGTAATTGTCCTTGGACTGAGTGGATTGTCAGGGCTGTTGTGACCCAACCACAGTGGTCTGAGTCTGGAGTCACATGTAGTCCAAACCAAGTAATGTTTGCAGATTTCTTCAGTAGAGGACATATGAGTGGCTTACAACAACTGATATTGGCTTTATGGTCATCATTATTGAGACTAGCTATCCAGTCCAGTTTTATTAATTGCTTTAACTTAAATACTCCACCAACTACATGGTGGGATTTAGCTGGGCCTCTGGATTCCTAGTCCAGCGATATAACCACTTGGACCACCATCTACTTGCTCCTTAAACAAGAAAAGGATACATTTACACAGTGACGTTGGGCTGTGCAGTACTCCCTTCAGTGTGACAACCCAGGCACCTGGAGCAGGGCTTGACGTCACATCCTCCTGACTCAGAGCCAAGTGAGCTATCCACTGAGCTATAGCTGGCAGCTAATTGTGGCAACTCCCCGAAGGTGTCATTTCCAATAATTCTGTGCAGTACTTGCTTTATAGGGACAGGAAGATGATACCATGATGCTGCAGTTGTTTGTACAGACAACCGTGTGCATCTCTTCAGCAGCACACAGTGCAACTCATACCCGCTCAGTTCCAGGCTACTCAGTTCTAGCAGGTACTCAGGTCAACATGAGGCCAGGCACAACTACTATCTCCTCAAACACTACCCCTAAAGTTAAGTTTAAAAATCCACTGTGCCTACATGTGGGTAATTAGAGGCCAGATTTACTTTTGCAAATACTTTGTTATGTTTCTTTGTACATATATATCACACATACACACATGGTACTCTGAAATTTTCATATCTTACAATGTCACAGTTGAAGTGTTACAGATATAAACCAGTATCTGCATTCAAGATACTCAGGAACATTTTATAACTTGCAAAGTCACTTTGAAGTGTAGCCATTATTTTATAGTAAAGAAACAGGTGCATCAATTTTCACACAGGGTGGTTCCTAACAGTAACAAGGCAGATGACTAGATAACCTGCTTTAGGTGTTGTTTAATCTCAGAGAGGTGAAGGGTCATAGGTCAAGTCTTTTGGCATTTATCCAGTTAAGAAATAATCCTGAGTGAGTCTGAAGAAACCACACACAAACCTTGGAAGGGTCATTGATTGGAAACAGCACCTCTCTCCCAACTGATGCTGCCAGAATAGCTCAGTATTTCCAGCATCTGTACTACAGTACTTTTCATACAGAACGGACACTCTCTTAAAGTTTGGCGCTTATAAGTATCTGAAAAACTGTTAGTCAATAAAATATACTATGTCTGTTAGAACACAATATTAAAATTCATTGCAAACATTTTGTTTATTTGCATATTATGTCTAAACATAAATCAGCCACAATCTATAAATAGCCTTGTCTCCCACAGGACAGTCTTCATTCCAGAAGATAGAACATAGAACAGTACAGCACAGTACAGGCCCTTCAGCCCACAATGTTGTGCTGACCTATTATCCTGCTAAGATCAAACTACCCTGCATATCCTACATTTTACTATCCTCCATGTGCCTATCCAAGAGTCACTTAAAAGATGGAAGAGAGTCACTTAAAGTTTGTGCAAGATGACAATATCCAGTTCCAATAATATTTTTAATTGTTATGGCTCATTTCACACAGTCTTTTCTTTTCCTTTTATGCAATGTGGGAATCACTGACAAGGTCAGGTATGAATTAGGAGGAGAGTTTGGACAAACTTGATTTGTCTTCACTTGAACTTCAAAGGCTAGCAGGCAACCTGATAGAAGTTTACAAAATTATGAGAGGTGTGGATAGAACGGATAGTCAGAGTCTTTTTCCCAGGGTAGAAATCCACTAGGGGAGATAGGGAAAAGGTAAAAGGAGACAGTTTAAAGGAGATGTGAGAAGCCAGTTTTCTTTTTCACACAAAAGATGTTCAGTCCCTGGAACGTGCTGCCGGAGATGGATACAACAACAAAGTTTAAGATGCATCTTGACAGATGTATGAATAGGCTGGGAACAGTGGGATACGGACGATGTGGAGACAAAAGGATTTTAGTTTAGAATGGTATCAAGTATCAATGCAGTCTTGGTGGGCCGAAGGGCCTGCTCCTGTGCTGCATTGTTCTTTGTTACCCATCCTTTGGAGTGAGTGGTTTGCCAGGCTATTTCAGAGGGCAGTTAAGAGTCAACCACACTAGTAGAGGTCTGGAGTCACATGTAGGCCAGACTGGGTAAGAATGATAGATTTCCTTCCCTGAAAAAGCAGAACCTAGCCCTATTGAACTGGCTGCGATTATTACAACAATCAATTATGGTTTCATTAGATTTTTATAGATACACCATAGAAAGCACCCTATCCGGCTGCAACACAGTTTGGTATGGCAACTGCTCTGTCCAAGACTGCAAGAAATTACACAGACTTGTAAACACATTCCAGTCTATCACATAAACCAGCCCTCCTTCCATTGACTCCATCTACATTTCCTTCTGCCACAGGAAAGCAGTCATCATAATAAAAGATCCCTCCCACCCCCAGTTATACTTCTCTTCCACCGTCTTCCATCGGGCAGAAGATATAACAGTTTGAATACACGAACCAACAGACTCAGGAAAGCTCTTTCCCCGCTGTTTATCAGACTTATGAATGGGCCTCTGATGTACGAGAGTTGGTCTTTCTCTACACCTTCTCTGTATCTGTCACACTATATTCTGCAATCTGTTCTATTAACCTGATGTAAAGTGCAATTTGTCTGGTAGGCCTGCAAAACAATACTTTTCACTGTGTCTCGGTACATGTGACAATAATACATCAAATCTAATCCTGGTCACTGTTAACGAGATCAGCCTTCAATTCCAATTTTATTCATTGAATTTAAATTCCACCACCTTCAGCATGGTGGGATTTGAAAAAAGGTAAAATACTCCTGATGCTGGAAATCTGAAACAAATACAGGAGACGTTGGAGAAACTCAGCAGGTCTGGCAGCATCTGTGGAGAGAAATCAGAGTTAACGTTTTGAATCTGGTATGACTCTTCTTCAGAATTTGAATCTGGGTCATGACATCTAAGTCTGTGATAGATAGATTTTTAATCAGTGAATAAATCAAGGGTTATAGGGAGAAGATGGGACAGTGGAGTCAAGAATTATCAGATCAAACATGATTTCTCTGAATGGTGGAGCAGACTGATGGGCTGAATGGCCTACTTCTACACCTACATCTTATGGAATCCATGTCTCCAGAACATGACACCAGGCTCTAAATTATTGATCTAGTAATATTACCACATCACCATATCCCTGCAATCTACTGTTTCAGTCAGGATGAACCCGATTGTAATGAACAGGGAGTTCAATAGCACTGACCTACAAAAATATCAATGCAGATCAAAGACAATAACATCGGTGTTTGCTTTCCCACAGATGACAATGAATACGTTTCAAAATTACACTTCATCGGCTGTGAGGCCCTCTGGGACATGCTGAGATCTTGAAATGGCCGACAGAAAGACAAGTTGCTCTTTAGTTAACTCAGCATCGTGTTCAATGATTTATAAATAGGAATTAATGGAACTTAGTGCTGTTCTTCAATGGATGTTGCACTGTGGTCCTGTGGGGATTGGTTTTATTGACAATTTGACTGTTTAATAGTACTTCACAGTAAGCTATAATCTTTGCTAAAGTGATAAGGTTTATCTAGATGTCGTTAACTAAAGGGCTGTTGCTTCTTGCATCCCCATGGCAGCACGTGTGGAGAGAGCAATGTTTCAACCTCTCATCAGAACTGAGGAAAGTTAGAAGTCTAATAGGACTTGGGCAAGTGAAAGGCACAAAGGGATAGAAACAGCAAATGCTGGAGAAACACTGCATCTGTTGGGGGGGGAAGAGGATAGAGAGAGAGAGAGAGAGAGCAAGAGAGAGAGAGCGAGAGCGAGAAACACAGCTAACTTTTCAAATCCTGTCAGTCTTCTGAGGAACCTTCCGGGAACACAGGGTGGGAGGGAGAACAACAAATATGAAGGTCTGTATTAGGATAGAAGGCTGGAGAGGTTAAATACCAAAATATTTCATGGTACAAAAGCCAAAAGGGGAAGTGGTAATGGGCAAGGAAACAGCTCAATGAGGCTGGATAGGAACCATCAGGAAGCAAAAGAATAAAGAAAGAAAGATGGAAAAAAATATACAGAACAAAATGGGCAGAGGTAATGTTCTAAAGTTGTTGTGGTCTCTCTCCCTGGTCTCATTGTTCTAGAGAAGGTACAGCAAGTTAGAGGCAGGCTGTAAGCAAGACATGGTGCACAACCCCTCCTCCTGGCGTGACAAGCAAGTGGTGCTCACCACAGCTCACTATTTCATTCATAATATCATCAGAATCATGACAGATTCACAAGGGACAGCTTAAAGTACAGTCCCAGGCTGCCTCTAACCCACTGTTCTAAACACCAAGCAAGATTGAGGGTGGTAAAATCAGAAAGAACTGCAGATGCTGTAGATCAGGAACAAAAACAAAAAGTTGCTGGAAATGTTCAGCAGGTCTGGCAGCATCTATGAAGAAAAAAAAATCAGAGTTAACGTTTCGGGTCCGGTGATCCTTCCATAAAACTGAAGATGATTGAGGGAGGCCACAACAAATACATGTGGTGCTGAGGTCACGACAATCTAGTGCCATATATGGCCCCTTTGATGAATAGAACCTGATGCATTGACAATGTTCTACTTCTCCCACTCTCTGTATATGTAGAGCTGCAGCAACCTCTACTGGCAAAACATGAGATGTTATAATTAATACTTTTCTTCTGTTTTAACACATTAGCAGCCCCTGGTGCAAAAAAAGGAGGTTGTTCGGACACTTTTTTACATTCATTCGTGGGCCAGGCCAGCATCCAGCCCTAATTGCCTTGGAAAGATGGTGGTGAGCTACCTTCTTAAATCCCTCTGGCATGGAGGTAGGCCCTAGGTGTTGTTAAGAAAGTCAAGTTGCAGGATTTTGACCCAACGAAAATGAGTCAGAATGTTGAGTGAGAGATAGTAGGAACTGCAGATGCTGGAGAATCTGAGATAATA
>NC_063333.1:5781241-5791820 GCF_021869965.1 Rhincodon typus
GGCAGCATCTGTGAAGAGAAATCAGAGTTAATGTTTTGGGTCCAGTGTTTCTCTGAGGAAGGTTCACTGGACCCAAAACATTAACTCTGATTTCTCTTCACAGATGCTGCCAAACCTGCTGAGCTTTTCCAGCAACTACTGTTTTTGTTTCTGAACCAGAATGTCTGGGTTTGAGTTCCACCCTAGTTGGGGACTGCATTATCCCAAGGAATGTACATTTATGATATGGTCTAGCAGGTAGAATATACAGCAGCTGTATATTCTACACATACATGCCAATGTTAGATGGTAAGAATAGCATTCATTACCAGTCAGACCTTTTGGAGCCCTCTATTGTCACTATCCAAACCTACAGCATGCACATCATCATAGCAACATGACCTTGCTGGGCTGGAGCAGGCATTGTACACAGCATTGTGCCTCTGGGTTTCCACCTGCTGCAGTCCCAGTCTCTGCATGTATTTTCTTTAAAATTAAAGCTTGCTGCAGCCCTGGTTTACAGCATCGGCATTACCACGTGGAAGCAAAATGCTGCAGATGCTGGAATTCTGAAATAAAAAGACAAGTACTAGAAATGCTCAACAGCTCAGGCAGTATCTGGGATGTGAAAAGTGAGGTTAATGGGCAGAAGTTAATGATCTCTTCTGATATGAGGTGGGGTAGGATATTTAATCAGGAAGGAGGATGTCTGCTGGGGACCCTGATGACTTTCATGTAACAAGTGTTGATCAAAAATACAATTAAAATGCGAAACCATTGAGTCATGGCCACCATTGAGTCATGGTCTAATGATAATAGAGTTGTTCATTTAATCCTAGCAGTCAATCTCTGTCCATTATTCTGCAACAGACTCAAGTGGTAGGGGAGGAAATTCCGGTGGTGGAGAGTTTTGAGATCCTTGGCTGCAAAATACTGATTCTTCCCACATGCTGTCCTCACCACGTTATGTCCCAAATTAGTCATGGATCCCAAAATGAAATGAATATCTGATTAGTATTTGAATGTTTTAGTATTTGTACTAAGGATCATTGCTTAAAAATAAGGGGTCACTCTTTTAAAACAGAGACATTTTTATTCTCTCAAAGTGGTGAGTCTTTGGAGCCCTCTTCGAAACACGGTGGAAATTTGAATATTTTTAAGGTAGAAGTAGATAGAATCTAGAAAAGCAAGTGGTTGAAAGGTTATAACGGTATGGTGGAATGTAGGATAATTAGATCAGCTGTGGTCTAATTGAATGTCTGAGTAACTACCTCTTGTTCTGAATTCATGTGTTACTGGTTGTTACTACGTAGTTCCAGGTTTTGAAATGGGATATCAGTTTTGATTTGTACCCTCCCCGCACCCGAAACATGGTGTGGTAAAGTAATCTGTGTAGTCATGGTATAATTTCAAATTAACACGGTGTGTATAACTGATCAATGCATGAATTTTGAGCATGCATTTTCACTCATATCTTGAATTGAGTTCCGTTGTGTGCATTAAATGAATGCAGAAGTATCTTGTACTTAGTTTAAGACAAAATAAAATGAAAATATTCAGTGACAACCAAAATACTCACCTGTCAATATGTTGTAATTTTACTCTTGGGCTTCTTCATTGATGGTGCTTACATGCTCAAGTGCTGTTCTCTTGTAGTATGAGTATTCGTCTAATGATGTAAAATTTTGGCTGTTTTGTTTTGAAGAGCATTGTTACTAAACTGACTTCTATTTCACCTGTGGCCAGATATGTTGTTGTGAAGTTAACACAAGGCAAACAAATGTAACTATTGAAAATGTACTTTCTTCATTTCAGTAAAAGTACAATCCTCTATTGTTGTAAAAGGGGCTTGAAAAGTTTGCAAGATATTTTTTCATAATATTTCCATGTACTGTAATTGTTTTGTATGCTGGACCAGCATACTTCCCCATGCTGGTTGAAATTCTCCACGTCACTCACTGGTGCTATTATTTTGTTTATGGAAATGTAGTAAGTATTTATCACTTTGAAGAATTTGTATTCCAATAAGCTTGCCAGACAAAGGAACACTTGTTGACTTTTTTTTTGCATCCAGGCTCTGGATTGAATGTGTTTGTGTCAGATGAAACGAGTGGAGAAGATATCTCTCTGATGGTTAAATGGATAATTCTCTTGTGCTAACCAGTTCCAGATTCAAGAGCTGTTCTGTATGCCAATTTACTCATTTCCGACCTTACCCTTCTAGGTGTACCTTGCCTGTGATCACCACCTTCCTTGTATCAGTACAGTGACCTCACTGAATTTGTGCACTGTGTTAAAGCATGCTTCTAATAAATGTACCCTGGTACTGAGAACCGAGTAGGAGTTTTGTGCAGAGCCTCTTGCACTGCTAGAAGATTTATGGCATCTTATGAGAAAACAATATTGTAAATGTGTCATGCGTTCACACATTTTGTAACACAAATTTTTGCCTTCAGTTATAGTGGACTGTGTATTTTACAGGTGATTTGTTTCCAAAATCTGAATCTGTTCTTTTTGGATAGTGCAAATTGTTTTTGTTGTGTGCCTTCGCTGCTGCATTGGTGCAAACTCATTTAGAATGCTGGTAGATTCTGACTTCATTACATTCAAGTGCAATGAGCAAATCACTTCCAATGAGTTGTTTGGGAGGTTTGGCCGCTTAGTATGACAGCATTATTGAATGGCTCTTCAATGTTACTAACCTCTTCAAAATTTATAATTAGCTAAATGTTTGAGCTGTAATTAATGTGATGAGAGTGGAACTTTTTGAGAACAGAATGCTGTGCTACCAGCATCAGTGTCCTTTGCTGAATGCAGTCTGCAAATTTCTGAAGTGGGTTTTGGTTAGGTCAATTATTGTCTATTCTGGTACTGGCTTCTGTTGACAAATGACAGGAATGTTGCAAGGAAGGGAACATGCGGCTTTCAAATAGCAGGATGGCATTTCTATTCGTACTGCTATTGTTACTGCTCAGTTGAAATTATGCCTGGGTGTTTTTGGGCAAGTTATGTTATTGGTGGGGTGGACTTTTTGAATGGGAATTTCCAAACTCCTCCACACAGCAGAATTTTAATGCCGCCATTGACAAATTTCCCACCCAACCCGCAAACAGGAAAAATTCTGGAAGAACCTTCAGGCCCAAGTATATCCTATCCACCCCTAGGGGCAGTATCTGGTGCTGAGTGTCTCGTTGCTAAAGGTTGTCTGTTTGGGGTGGCAAGAAGTTCAGGCTGGGAGATCCATTCCTGCTCCTCCTGGCCCAAAGCAGTGCTGTTAAATTGCTTAGCTTTTCTCCAACCTGTTATTACTTACTTTTGAACTGCCATTTTCCCAATTCTGAACCTGGTGGTCTGCTTAATACAATATTTAAATTGTCAACCTGTTTCCTGAGAATGGATTGGTTGCCTGCTCCTTGTTCCAACTCTGGCTAAACCAGCAGTAGATGGGTTTTGGGGTTAGCGTTCAGATTTCATAAATTTTATCATCTGTCCCAAATGCAACCCATCTGCTTTTTTGACTCTTAAAATTCAACCTCAAGTGAATGCATAGGATTTACTGGGATTGCAAAGCACTGGTCACATACTTCAGGTCTAAAACTTTAATACTTCGATACATACGCAGACTAAGACAATACAAACTAATCCCTCCAGCCTGCTTCGCCATTATAAGATCACAGCTGATTCAATATTCTTCATTCTTCATGTCCAATTTCCTGTGATTTCCCTGGAAACCATGATTCCCTGACTGATCAAGAGTCTATCTAAATAGACACAAGGACTCTGCCTCCGCTGCTGTCCCTGGCAAGGAGTTCCAAAGACACTCAACCCTCTGAAATTCCTCCTCAACTTATCTTAAATTGTCGCTCCTTTATTCTAAGACTGCCCTCTGATCCTGGACTCTCCCAAGAGGGGAAAGATCCTCTCAGAATTCACTCTCTCAAATCTTTCAAGAATCTTACATGTTTTAATGAGAAAACCTCTCATTTTTCTAGTGAGTAGAGTCACAAACTGTCCTTTGTTCATAAGACAATCTCTCCACAATGGGGGTCATCTTCTCTGAACTGCCTCAAATAAAATAATACATTTCCTTTAAATAAGGGAACAAAACTACTTACAGTACTCCAGATGTGATCTCACCAGCCCATTTTACAGTCGCAGTAAGACTTCCCTACTCATATCCTCCAACAAAACTGTGGACTGCAAGGAGAATGAACTGTTTTTAAATAGGGATTTACCAAGATGGCTGCATAATTTCACAACAAGGAATTTAGTACCATTGCAAACTCTGTCTTTTTGTGGCTGTGGGTTCCTGCAATGTGTAGGTGATCATGAGTGAGGAGTTGTTTTACAAGTGAAGCTGATAGAGCAGGTTGTAACTGGAAACCAGTTACAGGACACAGACACAGAGAAAAATACACAGAAGGGTGTGCTGTTGTTTCCCCAGCAGAAGCTGTCTGTTCTTTGCGGTAAATACAAATTCAATTTAAACTTGGACGCCAGTTACCTTTCTTGCAGCAGAAGCTGTGAGCTGTGACTGTTGAATTGATAAATCAGAGACTGAGACATTTTCCAACCAAATCAGCCATCCTATACTTCTGTAAAACCAGTGGAAGCACACCAAGGGCCTTGCTAGCCGAAGAAAAATCAACTCCATATTGGAACCAGGAAGCAAAAACCATTAAAATTACTTCCTCGTCTCTTCTACCTCTGCTAATACTCTATTTTCCTTGTTTATTTGTCTATGTGTGTGTGTAGGAATAGGCTTATGAAGGATTAGAGTTTAGTTAGCGATGTATGCCAGTAATTTCTACGTTTTAGCTGTAGCTGTAGTCTAATTACTTACAAATAATTATTATTTATTAGTTAAGAAACCTGGTCTGTACTTTTTAATCAACCTTGGTCTGAAAGTCAGGTAAATTGGGATAAAATCTGCATCTTTTCAAAACAAAACTTCAACATTTTGTATGACCCTAGGAATAGTGGGGCTTGATTAATGCTGTGATACCCAGTAAGTCGTAACACAGGTAATACAATGGCAAAGAAGAGTTAAATGGAATTTTAGAGGAGGCCCTTGAATATAAAAGACATCAAAAGATGGATTTGCTGTTACATTTTTACAAGCATATATACCTTTCGCAACTGCAGGATATCCTAAAGCATGTTTCAGCCAATAAATTACTTTCTGAAGTTTGGTCACTATTGTGAAACAGGAAATGCAGCAGCTAGTTTGTTCTTAGGACAATCCCACAGACACAGGTGGGATATACCCATTTAATTTATTAGTTTTGTTAGTTAAGGGATGAATGTTGGCCAGTTGGCCACTCCTGTTCAAAAGGTGGGATCAGATCATTCTACCTGACCAGGAAAAGGGGGTAACAAAAGCAGGAATTGCTGGAGAAACTGAAGAAGTCTGGCAGCATCTGTGGAGAGAAATCCAGAGTCCAGTGGCCCTTCTTCAGGGAAAAGTGAAAGTTGATTTAATGTCACATTCTAAAGGTGGTATCTCTGACAGTGTGTGTCAGTCTAGAATATGCCCTTGAGTCTCTTCAATTGGACCAAAGCCTGCAGTCTTCAAGAGTCTGATGTGAGGAGGGCTACCACTGAGCCAAGGCTTACTTTCATCTTCAGTTTGAGTATTGTATATAGTTCTGGGTACACACTGTAGAAAGAATCCTACTGCCAGGGAAAAGGTGCAATCAGGATCTGCTAGAGTGGTACAAGGGTACAAGTGCTTACACACAATTGATAATTTACTTGCTGGAATCTGCAAGGTTAAGAAGTAGAGGTCCAGTGGAGATGTTCAAGAGATTTTGAAATGATCATTCAAGGTAGGTTGGTAACTCAGTAGCAAGGATTATGAGGAGCTCATTCAAGGTGAATTGTGGACTTTCTTTGCCATAGCTGATTAGAATTCTTTAGAAATGTCTGAAGTAGAGATCATAACACAATTTAAAAGAGACTTTGATAAAGCATCCTTGATATTTATAAAGAACAATGTACAAGAATAAAGGGTACAAAAATGACATTGCTTCTGTTAGGAGCTTAAAAAAATTATGTTCCAACACGCTTGAAAAATATTGAACAAAGTTTCTGCAATAAATATTGCCAGTCAAGTTTTGATGTCACAGTTGTTTTGTGGCAGAAATTTTTGAGCTTTGGATCACAGGCAGCTGAAGGCAGAGTAATCAATGCAGAAGCAATTAAAATTGGGAATGCTGAAGAGGCTAGGATTAGAGAAGTGCAGATATATCGGTGTTTGGGCTGGAAGAGAGTAGAATTTGGGAAAGACAGTACCATGGAAGAATTTAAAATAGATTTCTAAAAATTAATTCACAAGGATATGACCATTGCTAGCTGGATCAGCAGTTATTATCCATCCTTAATTGCCCTTGACAAAGTGCTGGTGGGCTGTCGTCTTGAAGTGCTACAGTACATTGTGTGTATTTGCACCCATCGTGCTATTAGGGAGGGAATGCCACATTTTTGATCCGTTGACAATGAAGGAAAAGCTATTTAGTGCCAAATCTGAATGGCATATGCTTTGGAGGAGAGTTTGCAGGTGGTGGTGTTTTCATGCTTCTGTTACTCTTCCTAGATGGGAGAGATAGTAGGTTTGGATAATAGGTTAGGTGTTGTTTAAGGAGTCTTGAGTTGTTGCAGCACAACTTGTAGATGGTACACACTGCTGACACTGTGGTAATGGAGGGAATGATTGTTGAAGACCTGTTAAATGGGGTACCAATCAACTGGGCTGATTTACCCTCTCTAATTCATTCGTGGGATGATGGTATCACTGGCCACCATGTATTGCTCCTAATTATCCAGTGGGCTGTTAAGAATCAACTATATTGCTGTATGTCTGGAGTCACATGTAGGCTGGACTGGGTAAGGATGACATCTGCCTCCTAAAAGAGATTAGTGAACCAGATGGGTTTTTATGATAATTGGCATCAGCTATGTGGTCGCCATTAGGACATTTTTTTTTTTAAATTCCAGATTTTTTTAATTGAATTCTGAGTTCTTTATTGACATAGTGGAATTTAACCTGTATCCCCAAGAGTTCTGGATTACTTATCCAGTGACAGCCTTCCAGCTTGAGCTTTTTGAACATCATTGGAGTGCAGACATGCAGACAATTGGATAATATTCCATCACCCCCCTGAATGGTGCCTTTTAAAAGCTGGCATGCTTCAAGGAATCAGGAGTTACACACTGCAGAATTTTCAGCCTCTGATTGCTATTGTAACCAAAGTGATTATATGACAGACCAGTTCAGTTTCTGGGCAGTGGTTGGTCCCAGGATGTTGGTAATGGGGGATTCTGAGATGGTAATGCCATTGAATTACAAGGGCTGATTATTTCGATTTTCTCTTATTGGAGAAGGTAATTGCCTGGCACTTGTGTAGTGCAAATGTTAGTTACCACTTGTCAGCCCAAACTTGAATGCTATCCAGGTTGCTGCATTTGGACATTGATTGCTCAGTTTTTGAGGAATGGCGAATGGTGCCACACATTGTGTGATCGTCAGAAAATATCCCCACTTCTGACCTTATGATAGAAATAGAAATTTATTGTCATGTGTACTTTTACATGAAAAATACAATGAAAAATTTTATAGGTCACCCTACCATGGCACCTACATTAATAACAGAAGTCATACATAATAAAAGTAAAATTAAGACAAAGTCCAGTTTAGTTAATAACTCCTGGGGTCAGGGAAAGCCAATTAGGGAACAATGCAATACCCAGAAGATGCAGCTGGGATGAGACCACAATTCTGAGATGAGAACATCATGCTTGGATGAGACTGCCGTGCTGGTATAGAGGTTAGGTCAATAATAAGCAGTTAAAGGTGGTGTACCTACGACATTAGCTGGAAGAACTCCTGCAGTGATAACCTGGGATTGAGATAATTGACTTCCAACAGCCACAATCATCTCCATATATATTTAGTATGACTCCAACCAGTGGAGAGTTTTGCCCCATTTCCTGTTGACTCTAGTTTTTTTGCTAGGGCTCATTGATGCCACACTTGGTTAAATCAGCCTTGAAATCAAGGGCAGCCGCCTCTGTAATTCAGCTGTTTTGTTCATGTTTGGACCAGGGTTGTAATTAAGTTAGGAGGTAAGTGGCTGTAGCAGTACCTAAGCTTATGTTACATTGGCTTCATATTTAATTTTTTTTTGTGGTTTTGCTCATTATTTTTAAGAGGTGGATGAAAGGACAGTGAAACATTTTTTAAGTAAGGCATTTATTGCAGTTCACAGGTCTTGTGATAACTGATCATTTATTGCAGATCGCCTGCCTGTGCTTATAACTGTTTGGAGATCGTTTGATTGTTTGTTTGTTTGTTTGTTTGGATTTTTTAGTTGGTCACCATCTTGGAGAAAGAAGGAAAACCTCTTGCTATGGGTCTGGTGTGACACCTGAAGACTTGTTTCTCTGAGCTCTGATTGTCCTCCTGAAAACTGTCCTGAAGAATCCTTAGTACTGTATTTCCTGAGCAAGCTGTGTTGACAAATATCCCAGAAACATTTGCTTGTTGCTGGTTGACATTCACTTTGTGTGCCGGTTTGGCATCCATCTGGATGTTCCAGATTGTCTTTTTGTTTTTGCCTTCAATAATTAAACCTATTGGTCAAAAGTATTTTTTTTAACAAAATGAATCCCTGTAGAGATAAATCTATTTTTCCCTATACCCAGTGTGCATGAGTGTTTGTGTGCATGTTTAGGATTATTTACAGTAGTCAACCATTTAGATTTTCATATTACCAACTGTCATTGAATAAATTTTCTTTCATAACTGCAATAAATTTGTTTTTATTAAAGAAACCAGGTTGATGGATTTTTTTTGGAGCACGGCTGGTTCTAGAGCACAAATCTTTAGTATCAATACTGGAATGTTGTCAGGGCCCATAGCCTTTGCAGTTTGTATCTTCAACCATTTCTTAACATTGTGTGGGATGAATCAAATTGACTGATATCTGAGATCTCACTGTATTTCGGTACATGTGACAATAAAATCAATCAACGCATCTGTGATGCTGGGGACCTCGTGGAGGCTGAAATGCAACTTCAACTCAGTGTTTCTTAAGTTAGGAGGGGGTCTTGATCAGCAAGTGGAGGAATTATGAGTGGATGGAATTTGATGCGCATTAGGATGCAGCCAGCAGAGTTTGGATGACCTCAAGTTTAAGAGAGTAGAATGTGGAAGATCAGCCTAAAGGTGACAAAGGGATGGTTGAGAGTTTAGGCAGTAAATGAACTGAAGTACGAATGGAGTCTAGTAATTTTAACAGACTTTTCCACTGAGGGTATCTTTGTATTGGATTCATGTGTGTAGTAGTAGTTAGGCCCCTTGAAATAGGAACCATGTGATGGGAAGGATCTGTCATTTCAATTACAAGACAGTCTGCCTGGTGATTGGGTCAGTGAAGTCATTCTGATTTGAACCCTTATTTTCTTTAAGCTGTTTACTGAGACAAGATGCAGATTTCAAATTGCTACTGTTTCTTTTAATTATGGTGCGCAGTTCTTTTAATTGAACATGGCATGAGAAAGATCACTCTTTACTTAAAAAAACCCTTAGAGTTTAATAGTAGACTGGTACTGGAACTGGGTGTCTAATTAAATGTCCCACTATTTAGATTAAGGTAATACATGTCTGAACTTTTGTCATTACTTTAATATCTTTGAAGTATTACTTTTAGAACATCCTATAAGGTGCTAGTTTCTCTTCTCCCAGTTGGCTTTGTAATTTGAGTAACAGTAATTTGCTAATTAGAATCCGTAAGATAAAATTGTTAATTAAAAGTTTCTTTTTTTTTAAAGTCACCAAAGTGGCTTTCAGCTATCTCGATTGATTGTAGCCTGTTGTTAATTTCTATTTTTCTTTTAAGTTCATTCCATTTTACTTCACAAACTGCAAATTCCATTCACTCATAATTCCTCCACTTGCTGATCAAGACTCCCTCCTAACATAAGAAATGCTGAGTTGAAGTTGAAACAGGAGGGAGTATACTCTGTCCTGTGCTTCCCATAATAATGCTTGCCTCTGTGTTTTTTGTTTTATCAAGGTGACCGGAATAATGTGGGATGCTCTTTATTCTTCCTACCTTTCTTTTTATCATGTGCAGCTGACTGAGCAATGTGTTAACAATAATCCTTTGAACAGAGAGCCTGGTGTTGCATGCAAAATACACATACCCTTTCATTAAATTTTGAGGAGTTCAAATATTGACAACCTAGCTAGACAGTTGTGTGTATTTGACGGATGCAATTGCAGAATATCTCATAGGGTTGTCAGCAATCACTTGCTTTCGAATATGTTGTCCACCTAGTGAACTCCTTGGTTCTGCCACGTTTGGCAAGTGTTTCTGGGAGGTTGAATTTGACCTTGGCCTTTATTGCTTGTATTTCTTTTTCCACTTCCTTTTCTATACTTCCTCTTGCTGACAGCTGTTCTCAAGTAATTCTATCCTTCATACAGGAGTTTTCTCCAAGTTGGTTTCTTCTGAATGAGGCTCGCAGGGAGTCTTTGAAATGCTTCATTTGTCCTCCTGTTGCTCAAGTGCCTCCCAGAGACCCAGGAAATGATCTG
>NC_063333.1:5796820-5822664 GCF_021869965.1 Rhincodon typus
TGCTTCAAGGATGCTGATGTTAAAAATATGCCTGTTTCCCCCAGTTGATGTGGAGAATCCTTCTCAAAAGGTGTTGATGGTACTTATCAAAGGCCTTGAGATGGTGTCTATATGTAGACCAAGTTTCTGAGCCATGTAGAAATGTCAGAAAGATGACTGCCTTATGAACAAACATCTTGGTATCAGCACGGATGTCAAGGTCATTGAAGAGTCTTGTCCTTGGGCGTCTGAATGGATGTGGTGTTGGTACAATAGTAGTGATACAACAACAAATTTGGAAAAATTATGTTGGGAATCGGAAGATATTTTTTGAGTCTTGAGCGGCACGGTGGCTCAGTGGTTAGCACTGCTGCCGCACAGTGCCAGGGACGTGGGTTCCATTCCAGCCTTGGGCGACTGTCTGTGTGGAGTTTGCACATTCTCCCCGTCTCTGGGTGCTCTGGTTTCCTCCCACAGTCCAAAGATGTGCAGGGTAGGTGGATTAGCCATGCTAAATTGCCCATAGTGCCCAGGGATGTTTAGGTTAGGTGGGTTAGATATGGGAAATACAGGGATAGGGGAAGGAATCTGGGTGGGATGCTCTTCGGAGGGGCGGTGTGGACTTGTTGGGCCAAATGGCCTGTTTCCATACTGTAGGGATTCTACAATTCTATGACTGCGCCTAAACAACCTAGTACTTGTGTACCAAATCAACTGAATGTTAAAACCTATAAGAGAAAGCATAATAAGAAGCCCCAAATCCTGGGGAAGGTGAACTATGAAGACAGTTAATCTTGGATACAACACATTGATGCCAGAAGACTGATTTAAATGCATTTGCAGTTTAGATTGAGCAAGAGAATGATTCAGCGGAATATTATAGTAAGACAGAGCCCAAGAAGGTTACAATGAAAGGAAGTGTTAGAGGTGAGAGTTAGGACAACAAAAAATTTCTTTTGCATCCTGTCCAAAGTGCAGTTGATATGAGAAGATTCCGCCCAAGCATGGTAGCAGTAGTCAAGTCTAGCACCCTGCTGGATATCTTTTCATTTGAATGCCACCTACTTTCAGCACTTCTCCTTGTCCCCAGAGTTTAAAAGCCTCTACCTACTTTTGTAAAATACGGTGAATAACATGAAAGGATCTTTGGATGCCGCCAATTTTTCAGGACCGCATCGAGATGCTGCTCTTTATCTGTAGGCTAAGTTGTGTGTTTGTCTGAAGCTACATGAATAGCTGGCCATGATGTTACTGGTGAGCTAACTGTTACCTTTTTGATTTATCCAACCTGTCTCTTCCTTCTCCCGCTTAGGTCAATGAAACCAATTGTACCTTCACAAATTACTCCTCAAAACTAGGAGTCAATCCAGGACTATTTCTCATTAATCCACCAAAACAATACATGCTTGATATCAATGTGAAAATTGTTCACTGAATAACTTGCTTTTTAGCCTGGAAAATGATGATTATTGAGCAAATAGTGTCAAGCTTAGCTTTATTCAATTGAATACCCAAGTTGTGTTTTGGTTATTCTGTCTGTAGATTTCAATATTAGAATTATGGATTTCACATGTAGAAGGAAAGGTGACATGTTGGGTTCTCTTTAGTATTTTCATGTTAATCATCTTGTAACTTTTACTCAATGTAAAGTAAATTTCATTTTCAAAACTTAAAATATGAGAAATGCTCAAAGCCAAAATACAATTTTGGAACAAAATAATCCTGGCAAGAAGTAGTAGACAATGTAATAATGGAAGATGTTTTAAAGGAATAATTGCTATGTAGATGTTGATTAGAAAATATGTTCTGACATGTTATTTACTTACCTCTGGGACTTGAACTGAGACTCCGGCCAGAGGCAGGGACACTATCACTGCAACACGAGCCCTATAATTGCATTTGTATTGTGACTTTCATGGCCTTAAGATGTTTTGAAACATTTCACAATAAATGAACAAAGCCAGCATTTTTTTTTCCCCAGTCCCTAACTGCCCTCAGTTGTAGTGGCTCAGAATTGAAAGTAAGGTCTATATGGGTAACCTTTCTTCTTGCATTTACACGTGCTTTTAGAGCAAGACAATACAATTCTACATGACTAAGACTTCTAAAAATGGCTACAATTTTCAAAAACCACCATTGCTGCTGCTTTAGAAAGCTTGTATTTTGATTTCAAACTTTTAATCGACCTGTCCTACGTAATGGTGTAGGTAGGTTTGGATCATAATTTACAAAGTACTAATGGTAACAATTACAGAAAATGGTTTTCGTTGAACTTTAAGAGCCAAGGTTCAAGAGGAGTGTTAAACTTCCAGCTTGGACTATATGATAGCACTGCTAGATTAATGGTATGTTAGACTGGTGACTCTGGTTCCTCTACAAACAACTGGTTCACTATTGATCTTTTAGGGAAGAAAATCTGCCATTGTTGCTTGGTCTGGCCAGGTCCACAGCAATGTGGTTGATCCTCATTTGCCCTTTGAAGAGGGCTAGCAAGCCACTCAATTCAAGGCAAATAAGAATGGGCAAGAAATGCTGGCCTTGCCAATGACACCCACATCCCATGAAAGCACGAATGAAAAGAAGTTCAAGATCTCCTCAAGCTACGGTTTCTTCTGTGCAAACATTCCCAGCTCTCCTTTTCCTGTAGCTCAGGTGCAAAGTTCCCCACATTTAGCTTAACTGTAACCAGTTCTTGAAGCCATGGAATGCTCACTGTTTTAAGGTGAATGGTCCATCGGGTTGGGTGGACCATACAATGTTTGTGATGTATTGTGTCCCTTTTGGTGCTCATGCTTGTGTGTCGCGTTACCATTATGAGATACTGAAATACATGACTTGAATATGAAATGTGAACAATCATGAAACAAGTTTCCTGTTGAAGTGAGGAAGATGAATTAATTGAGAGTACATGGATAGAAAATCTATCAATGAAGGAGCATTACAAACAGGAAAATGTTAAATCAATCGTTCACATTTCACATGATGTTCAAATAAGATGAAGAAAACCAGCTTAATGTGGTTTTTCTGATTTGCCATCTTGCTTTCTCCCAAAAGTATGAATAATAATACTGAAATATTTATGGCTAACTGTAAATTAGTGCTGCCTGGGGCAAAAGAAGTGTACTCTAAATGGTATGTATAATTCACAAAGGGTTGGAGGAACAAGGAGATCTTGGGGTGTAGTTGAAATATTCCCTTAAAGGCTGACTACAAAAGCCAATGGGTGCAAGCGATTATTCAAATGCCAGTTAGAATATTATGTGTAGTTTTGAGAACTCTATTGGAGACATGGTAAAGGTGCAACATAACTTCAGTAAGATAGCTGAAATATTAACTTTATATTCTGCCGTCATAAATGTGAAAGCTGCAATTCATTAAGAGTGTTCAAAGTTCGAGGATTTGAGAGGATGGATCAGGATTTATAATATGGGTCTGTACTGAAACATAAGCTACATTTTTATGCAAAAGGATTATGATGGCTCTGAATGGCTGGTCTTGCTGTCAGTCATTGGAAAAACATTACTGAAGTGATGCTTGCAACCAGATGAATTTAATCGTACTCTTAAGAGTAAACCAGGTCTGCTCCTGTGGAGTTGCTTGTAGATTTTTGGACCACAATTGTGATATTCTCCCTGTGATAGGCACATCCTGCGGCTAATTAATAGGTTTCTTCAGTTGTACCTCATGATCCATTTCTGACTCTTTGGGAGGGGGAAGATTATCAAGTTCAACGCAAGCTGTAGGAAATGACTGCCTTTCTTTTTCTCTATCCATCCATTTTGACACACTGAAGTGAAACATCGAAGCGTAAGTATTGGGTGCTCAGCACAAGATTCTTTTATATAAAAGTACTCCAGAAAAGGCATCTAAAAGTTTGAGGTTAGAACAGACTGCTTAATTGTTAACACTGCAGATTTAGTAGATAGAAGGCTTCCAATTGTTCTTAAAAATTTATTTTGCTAATTGGAGTGGGAAACTGAAAAATCCACTGTGGTGGCATCAAATTCCCTGAAATTGGATTGAGATATTCTCATCAAACAGAGTCAATGAAACTTAGCTGGATGTATGTCTGCAATGAATTGGGTCTGACAGCGCAGTGGTTACCAGTACAGTATTGAACTAGCAAGCCAGAGAAGATGACTTCGGATTGCACTGTGATATGTGAAATAATTTGATTTAGCTCTGCTGTCCTATTTTACCACTCGATTTGGAAGGTTGCTGGTTCAAGTCAAAATCCAAGATTTGTGGAGTGTGTATTTCAGGGCTGGCACTTAAGTGCAGCGCCCAGGGAAGTACTGCAGGAGATACTTACTCATTATGCAGCTTGGATGGGCTATCTGTCAAGTAGTTTCAGTAGTGCTCCTCCCCTCTTGAGGGGAAACTTGTGATTGTTTGCATTTTGGGTTAGTCTTGTGCCATTCGGAGTACTCCCAATCTGGAAGCATTTGCTGACTGTGTGGGTGCAGGTAATGGAGACTATTTTATTGCTAATAGAAAGATCACAAAACTAACTTTTTTTTTCATGAATTTTTACAAAATGATTGATTTCTCCTTCCTGACCTAGCCTTTACACAGTGTATACTTTACTGAAAATTTCAATATTGTATTCCTTGATCATTCCTACAAATGTATTGTGTATTCTTGTAAATTTGTGCAGTTTGACTCACTGCTTCAAGTGTGAAGTAGTGTATTTTGGGAGGTCAAATGTAAGAGGAAACTATGCAGTAAATGGCAGGACCCTTAGGACCACTGATATGTAGAGAGAAATTGGGGTCCAAATCCATATCTCCTTGAAAGTGGGAACATAATTGGATAAAGTGGTAAGGAAGCTGCACAGCATTCTTGCCTTCATCAATCAGGGCATTTAGTATTAAAGTTGGCAAGACATGTTGCAGCTGTAGAAGACTAATTAAGCCATATTTTGGAGTATTGTGTGCAGTTCTGGTTGCCACACTACAAGAAGGATATGGGGGTTTTGGAGAGGGTGCAAAAGAGGTTTACCAGGATGTTGCCTGGATTGAAGTGTATTAGCTACGAGGAGAGGTTAGATACACTTGGATTGTTTTCGCTAGAGCATCAGAGGTTAAGGGGCAGCCAGATAGAAGCGTATAAACTTATGAGAGGCATGAATAGGGTGGATAGTTGGAGTCTTTTTCCTGGAGGGAGATGCTAAATGCTAGGGGATATATGTTTAAGGTTGGGTGGGAGTGGGGGAGTTCAAAGGAGATGTTGAGGCAATTTTTTTACACAAAAGAATGGTAGATGCTGGGTGGTGGCAGCTGGACAGGCAGATACGTTAGTGAAGTCTAAGAGGCATTTAGACAGACACATGAGCAGGCATGTAATAGAGGGATATGGACTATGTGCAGGCAGATGGATTAGTTTAGAATGGCATCGTGGTTGGTACAGATGTTCTGGGCTGAAGGGCCCTATCCTATGCTGTACAGTTCTATGTTAGGCATCGTCTATACAGTATAACGTATGTGTAAATTGCAAAGCCATAGTTGTCAAATTCATTGTTCCTGAAAGATGCTGTTTGAAAAAAATATACATTTATGCGATGTATGTACTGCATTTTATGGTACCTGATAAGCGCACAGGTTCTCTGTGCAGCTCGAACCACCTTTTGTGTGAATGTGGGCAGTATGCATGCCTGCTCCCTGGAAGAGCTCCATGCTGTCACCACCCTGTAAATGAGATGTGGCATCTCAGCTGCGCACATTGGTAAAGTATCTTCAATCTGTAAATACAGTAAATGGAAAACTGATTAACAGTTGATGGATTTTTGTTTTTTCAAGATTGCTCTAATCAGTTGCGGGCAGATGTAGCAGATTGCAATAGTATGGCAACGATTTCAGTGTTGAATTATTGCACAGTGATGTGACTGCAGATACAGGTTTTTGTGCTACATCGATTATTTCAAGCCTTGTATATTTTTATAAAATGAATATATGAAAAAGCTGCTTAATTCATTTTATAGATGAAATGGTGAACAAAATAAGCATAACTGTGGATTCCAATGTTTTAATTGTTTGTTTTTCTATAATGCATTTAAATAATATTTTGAAAAGGTGGGGTGGAGTTGGAGTGATGGATATATAAGCATGGTTTTGGTTTGGAGCCACTTTCTGCTATGCAGAGGCAGGAGACAGGTTCACAGTTGAGATTTGGGAAATGTACTTCACGTTTTCTCATGTCTTTTCACTAGGATACAAGGTAAAAGTCATTCCAGAATAATATTGCACTGTGTCTCTCCCTGATGTAAGGTTGCTTTTGAACAGGGATGATGGATAGTGAAAATAGACAGCTCATATAAGCTAGCTCTAAAAGCACTCTCAGGATGGGTGGAAGGGACTGGAAAGGAAGATAATGTAACTATGCAAACAGAACTTAAAAAATCTAATTTTTCTTTGAATGCATTTAAAATTAATCATAGTTATGTTGTGATTTCTGGATTTCAAACTCTCTCTTGCCATCTGCACCCCTCCCTTCCATTTAGCCCTCACCTCGGTGGAAATTTGTGCTTCATGCTGTCGCAAAGATGCAGTAAAACCCTCCCCTCTTCACCAGTGATCCATTGCCCTGCTGTGAACTCTTGTGCCTTTAGTTGCACACGGCAAAGTTGTCAGGATGACAAAAGAGGAGAATTGCATGCTTGCTATCAAAATATTAATGTTCATATTTGTTTGAATAATTGCCTGTATATTAAATTGAGTAGCTTTTGTGCTCCTCTTGATTTAATGTCCATAAAAACAAATCAAATTGAGTGATTTCTCTTGGGGCTAAAAATAGTGTTCATGGTTTGTGGAAGAAACTGGCTAATGGCTGTTTTATTTAAGTTCTTATAACCCCAACTATCACATTGGATCTCCCTCTCTGCCCCGGCTGCCGCCTCCTACTGCATTAATGCTTTTCCTATGCTAATTGTAAAATCAGAATGTGTTGCTAGGAACAAGATGACTGCTATGAAATCATAATAGCGGTTAATGGGTATGATCGTTTAGCTATTATGGAGACATGGTTACAAGAAGATCAAAGCTGGGAGCTAAATATTCAGTGGCATGCAACTTTTTGAAAGGACAAGCCAGTGGGTAGTTTTGTTAGTATGTGTTAGAATAGGTACAATAGCAAGAAATGACCTTAGATTGGAAGATGTAGAACCCATGTGGATAGAGACAAGACATCTTAAAAACAGGCGGCACTGGTGGGAATAGCCTATAGGCTGCCTAACTAGTAGCTATGCAGTGGGACAGAGAATAAATTGGAAGGTAATGAAGGCATGTTTAAAAAAAAAAGCAGTACTTTTTTTCTTGGGTGATTTTAACCATCATGTAGATTGGTTAAAATCAAATTGGCAGAAGCAACCAGCAGGACGAATTCATAGTGTATTTACACCATATAGTCATACACCATATAGGAGCACAGCAAGTCAGGCAGCATCAGAGGAGCAGGAAAAGTTGACATTTCGGATTTACACCCTTCAGGGTGTAACCCCAAACGTCGACTTTCCTGCTCCTCTGATGCTGCCTGACCTGCTGTCTTCCTCCAGCTGCACACGTATTGACTCTGACTCCAGCATCTGCAGTTCTTGTCATCTCCCATACACCATATATACCACACCAAATACATACCAACCTTTTCCTAGCTATCAGTTTTGAAGAAGGGTCACTAGACCAGAAACGTTAACTCTTGCTTTCTCTCCACAGATGCTGCCAGACCTGCTGGGTTTTTCCAGCAATTTCTATTTTTGTTAATTCAAAGAGAATTTTTGGTACACTTTCCTTAAATGACATGTTGTGGATCCCACCAGAGATCAGGCTATTTTAGATCTGGTGATGTGTATTGAGATGGGTTTAATAAATGACCCCAAAGTACAAGATCCTTTAGGAGGTAGTGACCAAGACATGATAGAAGTTAGCATTCAGTCTGAGTGTGAGAAACCTGGGTCAGAAACAACTGTGCTGAACTTAAATAAGGATAATTACAGAAGAATGAGGGCGGGGTTGACTGGAGTGGGCTAGGAAAGGAGCTTAAAGGTAGTTTGGCACATGTTTAAGAAAATAACTCGCAGCTCTCAATATATCCCAGCTAGGAAGAATGATTCTAAGAAGGAGATAAACATAAATTACCAAAGCAAATGAAAGATCGTAAAAGAAAAAACATAAAATGTGGCCAAGATTGGTATGCTAGAGAATTAGGAAAGTTTTAAAAACTAATAAAAGATGACCAAAAAATGGCAGAAATAAACTTCAACAAACTGGCAAGTAATATAAAAACAGACAGTAAGAGCTTCTTTAAACATATATAAAATGTAAGAGAAGCCAAAGTGAATGTGGGTCCCATAGAAAATGAGACCAGGGTGAGGAATATGTACGACTACTATAAACTAATAGGACTAGAGACCAATAAGTTCCCTGGATGGGTGGCATCCCAAGATATTAAAGGAAATAGTTAGGAAGATAGTGGATGTACTGTCAGGAATCTTACTAAGTAAGCCCCAGACAATTGAAAAATGGAAAATGTTAGAGCTTATTATAAACTATGTAATAGAGCATTTAGGAATATGTAACAATATTAACCTAGTAGAGTCAGAATTAAAATTAGATTTTTTTTGTCACTGGTACTCAAGTAGAGGGAGATGGGAATACAGTGAGAAGTGTACAAAGTTGCCATTTGCAGCACCATCTTAGGTACAAAGGTAACTAGGTACAAAAGTATAAAAATAAAGAAATAAAGTTAAAAGTTCAGCATTACAGTTCTCCTTTTAGCTGTGGGCCTGCAGACGCTCCACTCTGGGCTTTCCCCATGAGGGCTTGATCTCTTCCCCCATTGGGCTCGTTCTCTTTCCCCCCCTCCCCCTCCGCGCTGGGGTTGATCTCCTCCATGCTGCTGTCTCGCTGTTGACTGCCAGAGTTCCAGCCGGGCCCACCATCTGCCTCAATGCTGCAATGCCACTAACTGCTAGAGTGCCACCTGACCACCAGATTCATTATTGCCAAGTGCCAAAGTCCTGCTCCAGGCCCCAACCATTGCCACGCTCCAGACCCGGATGCTGTTGCCTCCATGACCGAGCATATTCTAGAAGATAGGTTTAAAAAAAAGGGGAAAAAAGAATGAGAAAAGACGAAATCAAGAAAACTGGATGGAGTGGATGAGCCCTCAACATAGAGCCCGGATGCTGTCTACACCGCCACTTATGAACGTGGCTTCATGAAGGGGACATAATGCCTGATGAATTTATTAGATGCTTTGAGATGGCAATGTGCAGAATAGGTAAAGGAGAACCAGTAGATATTTGGATTTCCAAGAAGTGTTTGATAAGCTTATTGGATAAGAGCCTGTGGTGTTGGAAGCAGGATTCTAGCACGGATAAAGGATTGGCTAACTAACAGAAGACAGTTGAGATAAGAGAGGCATTTTCAGGATGGTAAGTGTAATTAGTGGTGTGCCACGGGGATCGGTGCTGGGGTGCAATTATTTACAATATACGTTAATGACTTGGATGAGGGAAGTGAATATGTAATAGCCATATTTGTGGATGACGCAAATCGGTGGGAAGGCAAGTGGTGAGGATGATAGAGTGTTTGTAGAGGGATATAGACAGGTTAATTGAGTGGGCAAAAACTTACAGATGGAATTTAATGTGGGGAAATGTGAGATTGTGCATCCTGGCAGGAAGAATAGAAGAGCTGAATATTATTTAAATGGAATAAGAATGCAAAAAGCTGCAGCGGCACAGAGGGATTTGAGGGTCCCCATGCATGAATTTCAAAAAGCTAGCGTACATATTCACCTGGTAATAGGGAGGACAAATGGAATGTTGGCCTTTATTTCAAAGAAAATGAAGTACAAAAATAGCAAACTCTTGCAAAACTATACAAGGCATAGTTAGAACACAGAATACGTGAACTGTTTTGGACCCCCATCTAAAGAAAGGTATACTGATATCGGAGGCAGACCAGAAAAGGTTCCCTAGGCTGATACCAGGAGTGGAGTGACCCGCTTATGAAGAGAGATTGAGTGGGTTGGGCCTGTACTCATTGGAATGTGGAATGAGAGGTGACCTATTTGAACATACAAGATTCTTTGGGGGCTTGACAGGGTAGATGCTGAAAGGTTGTTCCTTCTTGTGGAAGAATCTCAGACCAGACAGCATAATCCTAGAATGAAGTTTCACCCTCTTAAGACTGATGTGAGGAATTTCTTCTCTGAGGGTAGTGACTTTGTGGAATTCTTTACCACAGAAGGCTGTCGCGACTGCATCATTAAATACATTCAAAGTGGAGATTAACAGGAATTGAGGATTATGTCATAGTGGAGGAAAATGGAGTTCAGGATTACCAGGCCAGTTGTTGAATGCTGGAGCCGACTCAATGGGCTGAATGACCCTAGTACTTTTCCTGCGTCTCATGGCCACTGTCCTTGTGACAGTCCTCTGGCCATCTTCTGGCTATGTTGTCAGCCCCTGTTATTGTTGTCTGCTACCCTCAACTTGCTGCTATCTGCTGTTACCTCCCATGCTGTTAGAAACAGCTGTTGATGCACAGCTTGCCACTTTGAGCCTGCAGGTGTCACCTACTGGTGATGGCAATAATTGCACTCTTGTAAATGTTACCCTCCTCAAGGCAGCTTTCTGATAACTAAGAATAGGCTTGGGATAGGCCAAAACATGCTTTGCTTTTCCCCATCCAAGTACTTATTCCACTCCCTTTTGAAAGTTACATTTGAGTCTGCTTTTCAGATCTCAAACAACTTTTTTTTTTAGTGACAACGAGGTGCAGGGCTGGATGAACACAGCAGGCCAAGCAGCATCATAGGAGCAGAGAGGCTGACGTTTCGGGCCTAGACCCTTCATCAGAAAAGGGGGAGGGGAAGGGGGTTTTGAAATAAATAGGGAGAGAGTGGGAGGCGGATAGAAGAGGGATAGAGGACAGGATAGGTGGAGAGGAAACAAACAGGTCGAAGAGGCAGGGATGGAGCCAGTAAAGGTGAGTGTAGGTAGGGAGTTAGGAAGGGGATAGGTCAGTCCAGGGAGGACGGACAGGTCAAGGGGGCGGGATGAGGTTGGTCGGTAGGAGATGGAGGTGCGGCTTGAGGTGGGAGGAGGGGATAGGTGGGAGGAAGAACAGGTTAGGGAGGCAGGGACGAGCTGGACTGGTTTTGGGATGCGGTGGGGGGAGGGGCGATTTTGAAACTTGTGAAATCCACATTGATACCATTGGGCTGCAGGGTTCCCAAGCAGAATATGAGTTGCTGTTCCTGCAACCTTCGGGTGGCATCGTTGTGGCACTGCAGGAGGCCCAGGATGGACATGTCGTCTGAGGAATGGGAGGGGGAGTTGAAATGGTTCGTGACTGGGAGGCGCAGTTGTTTGTTGCGAACCGAGCGTAGGTGTTCTGCAAAGCGGTTTTTTAGTGGTTTTTTTTTAGTGGTTTATTGGTAAATAACACATTAGGTAGCATAGATTAACTTGATATTCTAATGCAGGTTTAACGGCTTGGAAGACATGTTGCAGTAACTGTATGCATCCGCCTGCTAGCTTGCTTCTGGTGAACTGCAAATGGCAGTTGGTTATGCTGTTTTGGCCAAGTCTTCGACTCATTTGATGTCCATATCTTAAAGCAACAACTCTGAATCCCATTTTTTCCGATTAAATGCGCTAAAATTGGAAGCATTAGGGTAGTCGCAAAACTAATTACTCAGAAACAAGAATTTAAAAACTTAATCTACAATACATAAAAAGGTCCTTTGGCCAATTGAGTCGGCACTGGTCAAAAACAACCAGCATTTCTATTCTAATCTGTTCTGATCCTGTTTTTCTGGCCCAGAGCCCTCTATGGCTTGGCATTACAAGTGTACATCTAAATACTAAAATGTTAGGAGGATTTCTACCCCTACAGGCAGTGAATTCTGGATACCTACCACCCTGAGTGGGGATAAATGTTACTCACATTCCTTCTAAACCTCCAGTCCCATACCTTTAAATCTATGCCCCATTACTATTGATTCCCTTCATCAAGGGGATAAGTTTCTTCCTGTTACCCTGTCTGTGCCCTTCATAATTTTGTATACCTCAATCATGCCACCTCTGTCTTCTCTGCTCTAAGGAAGACAACCTCAGTCTGTCTGAACACTTTTCATAACTATAACTCTTGAGGGCCCAGGCAACATCCAAGTAAATTTTCTCTGCACCCTCTCCAGTGCATTCACATCCCACCTATAATGTGGATTCCAGGGCTGCACACAATACTCTAGCTGTGGCCTAACCAACTTTTTAATACAGTGGCAGCATCACTTCCCTGCTCTTGCCCCACTTTATTAGCCGAAGCATACAATTCATTATCCCATATGCAGCCTAAACCACTTTATCTACCTGTCCTGCCACCTTAAGAGACTGGTAGACATCATACCAAGGTCCCTCTGATCCTTGGTGCTTTCCAGCATCCTACCATTCATCATATTTTCCTATGCCTTGTTTGCCCTGCTAAGGTGCATCACATGTACTTATTCAGATTGAATTCCACTTGCCACTGATCAGCCTATCTGACCAGCCTGTCTGTATCCTCCTGCAAGCAATATTGTCCACCTCACTATTTACCACCCCATCAATTTTTGTATCATCTGCAAACTTACTGATCAACCCTCCTAAACTGAAGTCTAAATTTATATATACCACAAATAGCAAGGACCCCAATGAACACAGTTTTCCAGACACAAAATCATTCCTTGACCATCATCCTTTGCTTCCTGCCACTCAGCCTGTCCTGTTTCCTATGAATTGAATTTCCTTTGCTATCGGCCATCCCATGCAGGATTTCTTCAAAAACCTTACTGAAGTCCGATTAGACGACATCAAATGCATTACTCTCATCTACACATCTGGTTACCTCTTCAAATATATGCTCAGGTTGGTTGGACATGACCTCCCCTTAATAAAATCATCCAGACTGTTCATGATTGAGGCCTGCTTCTCCAAGTGTTCAAGTGTCTTGATAATATATAGTGCTTCCATATCTTGTGCTGATGTCACAGAAACTTAGAAAATAGGAGCAGAAGTTGGTCATTTGACCTTTTGAGCCTGCTATGCCATTCATTATGACCATGGCTGATCATCCAACTCAATATCCTGTTCCTGCTTTTCTTCCATTTTTTAATCCTTTTAGCTCCAGGTGCTATGTCCAAATTCTTCTTGAAATCAAACAATGTTTTGGCCTCGATTGTTTTCTGCGGTAGTGAATTCCACAGGCTCACCACTGTCTGGATGAAGAAATCTCATCTCAGTACTAACTTGGAAAGGAACTTGGAGTGGGAGGGGAGAGATCCAGTTGTCTTGGTCCACACAGATACCAGTGATATAGTTGGAAAGAGGTTCTGCTGAGGGAATATGAGTAGCTAGGGGCTAAATTGCAAAGCAGAACCAAAAAGATGGCAATCTCCAGATTACTGACCCTTGAGCTGATTGGCGTAGTGTCAACAAGATTAAATAGGTAAAGGCATGGCTCAAAGATTGTGGGAGAAACAGGTTTGAATTCATAGGACATTGGCACCAGTACTGGAGAAGGAGGAAGCTGTTCTGAATGGACAGGCTCCACCTGAATCATGCTGGGAATAGAATTCAGGTGAATCGCATAACTCTAGCTGTAGATAGGGGTTTAAACTAAATAGGGTGAAGGGTGGGTTCGGCGCAGGGAAATTATAAAATCAAAGTTAAAGGAGAATGTAGGATTGCTAATTAATGTGGCTGGTTTTCGGTATAAGGTAGGTGAACTGTTAGTACACATTGAGGTCAGTCAAGGTCACAAGGACTTTAAACTAGTGGTGGTGCTCAGCAGAGGTTACCAAAGTTTCTGGAACAAGTAATAGGACGTCTTAAAATGCACGATCAGGTGTACACTAGAAATCTGCGGGAAGCGATGGAACAGATTGCTGGGTCCCTTGCTGAGATATTTGTATCATCAACAGCCATAGGTGAGGTGCCGGATGACTAGAGGTTGGTTAACGTTGTGCCACTATTTAAGAAAGGTGGCAAGAAAAAGCCAGGGAACTATAGACTGGTGAGCCTGACATTTTTGGAGAGAATCCTGAGGGACAGGAATTACATGTATTTGGAAAGGCAAAGACTGATTAGGGATAATCAACATGGCTTTGTGCGTGGGAAATCGTGTCTCACTAACTTGATTGCATTTTTTTCAAGGAGTAACAAAGAGAACTGATGAGGGCAGAGCAGTGGACGTGATCTATATGGGCTTCAGTAAGGTATTTGACAAGGTTTCTCATGGTAGACTGGTTAGCAAGGTTAGATCACACGAAATACAGGGAGAACTAGCTATTTGGATATAGAACTGGCTCAGAGGTAGAAGACGGAGGGTGGTGAAGGGTTGCTTTTCAGACTGGAGGCCTGTGTGACCAGCGGTGTGCCACAAGGACCAGTCATTTTGTCATTTATGTTCACATCCAAATCATTTATATAAAAAGGTATGGTTAGTGTGTTTGCAGATGACACCAAAATTGGAGATGTAATAGACAGCAAAGAAGGTTACCTCAGTTTACAATGGGATCTTGATCAAATGGGCCAGTGGGCCAAGCATTGGCAGATGGAGTTTAATTCAGATAAATGTGAGGTGCTGCATTTTGGAAAGGCAAATCAGGGCAGGACTTACACACTTAATGGTAAGGTTCTGGGGAGTGTTGTTGAACAAGAGACCTTGGAGTGCAGGTTCATAGTTCCTTGAAATTAGAGTCATAGGTAGACAGGATAGTAAAGATGATGTTTGGTATGCTTACCTTTATTGTTCAGTGCATAGAGTATAGGAGTTGGGAGGTCCTGTTGTGACTTCACTTTTGGAGTATTGTGTGCAATTCTGGTATCCCTGCTATAGGAAGGATGTTGTGAAACTAGAAAGGGTTCAGAAAAGATTTACAAGGATGTTGCCAGGGTTGGAGGGTTTGAGCAATAGGGAGAGGCTGAATAGATTGGGGCTATTTTCCTTGGAGTGTTGGAGGCTGACGGGTGACCTTGCAGGTTTATAAAATAATGAGGGGCATGGACAGGTTAAATAGGCAATGTCTTTTCCCAGTTTTGGGGAGTCCAAAACTAGAGGGCATAGTTTAAGATGAGAAGGGAAAGATTTAAAAAGGACTTAAGGGGCAACTTTTTCACGCAGACGGTGGTGCATATATGGAATGAAGTGCAAGAGGAAATGGTGGAGGCTGATACAATTACAACATTTAAAAGGAATCTGGAAGGATATGTGAATAGGAATGGTTTAGAGGGATATGGGCCAAATGCTGGCAAATGGGACTAGATTTATTTTAGGATATCTGGTTGGCATGGACAAGTTGCAATGAACAGTCTGTTTTCATGCCTTATATCTCCATGACTGTATGACAGAGTGCGGAAAGGTTCCGGAATCTAACTTCTGGAACAGCAGATAAGGGGGAACCTGAGAAGGGGGACTGTCAGCGCTGGACTGAGGATATATTTAAATGGACGCAGCGTACAAAACAAGGTAAATGAGCTTGTGGTGCAGACTGAAATTGGCAGGTACGATGTGGGCATTGCAGAGACGTGGCTGCAAGCAAAGCAGGGCTGAGAACTAAATATTCAGGGATACACATCTTATCGATGGGCAGAGGGGGGCAGGGTTGTCTCGATAGTAGGAAGTGAAATGTAAATCGATAGCAAGAAATGATATAGAGTTGGAAGGCATAGAATCTGTGTGGGTAGAATTGAGGAACCTCAAAGGAAAAAGGACCCAGATGGGAATTGCTTTGATTTGATTTATTGTCACTTGTACCTAAGTACAGTTAAAAGTTTCTTGTTTATGAGCATTACAGGCAGATCATAGTAAGCAAGGACATACAGATCATAGGGTGTAAAGAAAAAGCTAGACAGGCATACAAGTTACATTGCACAGGGCGTGCGCTAGGCAAGATCAACATTAGCAAGATCAGCATTATTTGAAGTTAGAGAGTCCATTCATCAGTCTAATGTGTATAGGCCTCCTGGCAGTCGCCAGGATGTGGGGCAGAAAATAAATCAAGAGATCGAAAAGGCAAGTATGAAAGGCACTACTACAATAATCTTGGGAACTTCAATATGCAGAGGGACTGAAAAGTCAGGTTAGTAGTGGATCCATAGAAAAGGAATTCGCAAATGTCTACAAGACATTTGTTTTTTCAGGCCAGCTTATGCTAGAGTCCACAAGGGAAAAGGTGTTCTGGAATTGGCAGACTTGATTAGGGAGCTTAAGGTGAAGGAACCCTGAGGGGGCAGTAACCATAATATGATAAAATTCACTCTGCAGTTTGAGAGGGAGAAGTTTGAATCAGATATAATGTATTACAACTGAGTGAAAGTAACTAGCAGGGAAGACAGTTGATCAGCATTGGCAGGAATTTCTGGGAGTAATTTGGGAGGCACGGCAGAAATTCATTCCAAGGAAGAAGAAACCTACGTAGGGGAGGATGAGGCAACCATGGCTAATGAGGGAAGTTGGGAACAGCATAAAAAGAAAAGAAAAAGCAGACAATGAAGGGTGTATGAAGTGAAAATTAATGGGAAGCCAGAGGTTTGGGATGCTTTTAAAGCCAGTCGACGACAACTAAAAAGCAGTAAAGGCAGAGAAGATGATATGAGGGTAAGCTAGCTAGCAATATAAAAAATTGCAAGTTTTTTTTAAGCTATCTTAAAAATAAGAGACCCAGTAGTCATTGGACAGCTGGAAAAATGAGGCTGGAGAAGTAATAATGGGGAACAAAGAAATGGTGCAGGAACTGAATAGACAATTTGCTTCAATTTTCACTCTGGAAGATGCCAGCAGCATACCAGAACTTTGAGAGTCAGGGGGCAAAGTTGAGTGTAGTGGCCATTACTAAGGAGAAGGTACTGGAGAAGTTGAAAGGTCTGAAGGTGGATAAATCACCTGAGCTGGATGGACTACAACCCAAGGTTCTGTAGGAGATAGCTGAAGATATGGTAGAGACATTGGTGATCTTTCAGGAATCTCTGGAGTTGGGGAAAGTTGCAGATGATTGGAAAATGGCTAACATAACACTCTTGTTTAAGAAGGGAGGGGGCTGTATAGAACTTTGGTTAGGCTGCATTTGTAATATTGCATACATTTCTGGTATCCACATTTCCAGAAGGAAGTGGAAGATTTGGAGAGAGTGTAGAATAGGCTTACCAATATGTTGCCTGGTTTGGGGTGATGGTGGGTATTAACTATGAGGAGAGATTGGACAAATCCCTGGTTTTTTTTTCTTGAATGTTGGAGGCTGAGGGGTGACCTGGTAGAAGTTTACAAAATTAAGGGGTATGGATACAATGAATAGTTGGAGTCTTTTTCCCAGGGTAGAAATGTCATTTACTAGGGGACATAGGTGTAAGGTAAAAGGGGGAAAGTTTAAACGAGATGTGGGAGGCAAGTTTTTTTTTTTAATACAGAGTGTGGTACATGCCTGGAATGCGCAGCCAGAGGAGGTGGTAGAAGCAGATAAAACAGCAACATTTAAGAGGCACCTTGATGGATACATGAACATGCGGGAAAAGAGGGATATGGACCACATAGAGGCAAAAGATTTTTAGTTTACTAAGGCATCATTTGTTGGCATGGGCTTGATGGGCCGAAGGGTCTGTGCCTATGCTGTATTGTTCTTTGGGGACAGAAGATACAAAATTAAAGGCTGGTTCAGCCTGACTTTGGTGGTTGGAAGATTTTAGAGTCTGTTGTTAAGTTTGAGATCGCAGAATACTTTGCATATAGTAAAATAGGGCTGAGTCAAGAGGAGGTCATGCCTGACAAATCTTTTGGAATTCTTTGAGGAGATAATGAGCAAGTTAGACATAGGAGAGCCAGTGGGCATAATCTATTTTGGATTTCCAGAAGGTCTTTTACAAGGTGCTGCATAGGAGGCTGCTAAGTAAAGGGCAAGGTATTGGCTGACTGGCAGAAGGCCGAGAGT
Source organism: Rhincodon typus (assembly GCF_021869965.1). Taxonomy (NCBI): domain Eukaryota; kingdom Metazoa; phylum Chordata; class Chondrichthyes; order Orectolobiformes; family Rhincodontidae; genus Rhincodon; species Rhincodon typus. The sequence continues at coordinate 5,814,764 of NC_063333.1, forward strand.
AGGAATAAAGGGGTTTCAAGTTGGCAGCCAGTGACTAGTGAAATTCTGCAGGGGTCAGTGTTGGGACCACAACAACTCACATTATCCATTAATCTAGATGAAGGAACTGAGCTAAGTTTGCGGATGACGCAAAGATTGGTGGGGGGATAGGTTGTGTTGTGAAAGCAGGGGAGGCAGCAGAAGGACTTGGACAGGCTAGGAGAGGGGACAAAGGAGTGGCAGATCGAATACACTGGGGAAGTGTAAGGCTATGTGCTATAGTATGAAGAACAGAGGTATAGACTATTTTCTGAATAGGTAAAGCTTTGGAAATCTGAAACACAAAGGGTGTGAGGAGTCCTAATTTAGGTTTCTCCTTAAGGTTAATATGCAGGTCCAATTTGCAGTTAGGAAGGCAAGAATACAAGGGCAGGGATGTTCTGCTGAGGCATGTATAAGGCTCTTGTCAGACCATATTTGCAATATTGTGACTAGTGTTGGGCCCTTTAAGGATACATGTGCTGGCTATGAAGGGAGTGCAGAGGAGGTTTACAAGAATGGTCTTGGGAGGAGGGGCTTGTCATATAAGGAGCGGTTGAGGTCTGTGTGTCTGTGTTAATTGAGTTTAGAAGGATGGGGGGATTGAAACATTGAAACATCTCAGAATACTGACAGGCCTGGATAGAGTGGAATGGAGAAGATGTTTCCATGAGTAGGAGAAAATAGGAACCGCGGGCACAGCCTCAGAGTGAAAGGACGACCCATTAGAACTGAGATGAGGAGGAATTTCTTCAGCCAGTGACTGGTGAATCTGTGGAGGCCTAGTCGTTGAGTGTGTTTAAGACTGAGATAGGTTCTTGATTAGTAAGAGGATCAAAATTACAGGGAAATGTCAGGAAGAAGGGCGTTGAGAAACATACCTTCCACGATCAAATGGAGCAAACTCGAACGGGCAAATGGCCTAATTCTATTCCTGCATAGAGTCAAAGAGCCATACAGCACAGAAACAGACCGTTCAGTGCAACTCACCTATGTCGACCAGATATCCTAAACTGATCTAGTCCATTTGCCAGCATTTGGCCCATATTCCTACAAACCCTTCCTGTTTATGTACCCATCAGATGCCTTTAAAATATAATTATACCAGCCTCTACCACTTCGTCTGGCAGCTCATTCCATACACACACCACCCTCTGCGTGGAAAAAGGTTTCTCCTCGGGTCCCTTTTGAGTCTTTACCTTCCCACCTTAAACCTATGTCTTCTAGTTTTGAACTCCCCCATCCCTGGGAAAAAGACCTTTTATAACATTTGCAGTTCTCCAGTCCCTTGCAAAACTTCTATATCTTGAGAGGATTGACCACAATCTTTCAAAGTCCTTATAGATCACAGGCAGCACGGTGAGTCAGTGGTTAGTACTGCTGTCTCTCAGCGCTAGGGACCCAGGATCGATTCCAGCTCAGGCCACTGTCTGTGTGGAATTTGTGCATTCTCCCTGTATCTGTGTGGGTTTCCTCTTGGTGCTCCGGTTTCTTCTTCTCAGTCCAAAGATGCGCAGGCTAAGTGGATTGGCTATGCTAAATTGTCCCGTAGTGTCCGGGAATGTGTAGGCTAGGTGGATCTGGGTGGGATGCTCTTTGGAGGGTGTGTGTGGACTCGATGGGCGAAATGGCCTGCTTCCACACTGTAGGGATTCTAAGATTCCATCCTTGTATCTGCTTTCGTCCTATCCAATATCTGTACTACGAGCGCTGTTATTGCAACGTTGACAGCATCCTCCTCTTTACTGAAAACTGATTTGGAGCACTCATTTAGTATCTCAGCAATGTCCTCTACCCTTACAATAAAAACCGTTGTCTCTCATGGGCCCACCTTTCCTTTTAAGCACCACTTTGCTTTTTGTTTTACTTCTGTGTTGCCCACTAATTTATTCTCTCTGAAATACTCTTTGCCTTTCATTTCCTTTTTCATTGTTCTTTTATGCTTTCTATTGTAGGCTTGGTTCTCTTCTGAATTATGAACTTAGCATTTATCATAAGCCTTTTTTTCCAACTCATAATACTGTCTATACCTTACGCCATCCTGATGGCTGTTTCTTTGGATGTCCTTCCTGTTCTTATGACCATGTCTTGTTTGTACCCAAACCGTGCCTCTGCCCAATTATGTATTTATGGTTTCAGCTTTTAATCTTTGATTAAACTCTATTTTGGCCAGACCTTCTTTAACTCACTGAAATTACCCTTGTTCCAGCTGAATATTTAACATAATTATTTCTTTTTTTAAATTTGGTTTTTATTTAGAGTAACCTCATTTTTAAATAGTGTTTGGCACATCTTTGTTAATTGTGGCTCAGGAAATAGACCCAGAGTTAAGTTACTACAAGCATTTTGCACTGAAGCTGAGGCTGATGGAGTTCCAGCATGCTATTACGTTAAGAAAAGAGCTCTGATAAGGAGATGGAGACATAAACCTGCGGACGAAGAATGGATGGTTGTTCATCAGATAGTGGTACTGCCCAAATATTGTAAGAAGAAATTAAGTAACACTTAAAATTCCTATGGCAGAACATGTAAGGGCAGGACATTTAAAGACAGGAAAAGGAAAACTTGAGCATCGATAAACAGGTATTTTACTTGGCCAAGACTACTTGTCCTGAAGTTGTAAGTGTAGTGCAGTTCTGTGAAGTGTGTCATACATGTTAGGTATAAGAAACCCTCAACATTGTCTCTTAGTCTGAGGAAGGACATTCTTACCATTGACGGAGTCCAGCAAAGGTTCACCATTGAGTCATAGAAATATACAGCATGGAAACAACGGACCCTTCAGTCCAACTCATCCATGCCGACCAGATATCCTAAATTAATCTAGTCCCATTTGCCAGCTTTTGGCCCATTCCCCTCTAAACCCTTCCTATTCATATACCCACCCAGAAGCCTTTTAAATGTTGTAATTGTAACAGCCTCCGCCACTTCGTCTGGCAGCTTGTTCCATATACGCACCACCCTCTGTGTGAAAAAGTTGCCCCTTAGGTCCCTTTTAGATCTTTCCCCTCTCACCTTAAACTATGCTGTCTAGTTTTAGACTCCCCTCACCCTGGGGAAAAGACCTTGTCTATTTACCCTATCCATGTCCCTCAAGATTTTATAAACCTCTATAAGGTCACCCTTCAGCCTCCGTTCCAGGGAAAATAGCCTCAGTCTGTTCAGCTTCTCCCTATAGCTGAAACCCTCCAACCATGGCAACATCTTTGTAAATCTTTTCTGAACCCTTTCAAGTTTCACAACATCCTCCCTATAGCAGGGAGACCAGAATTACACGCACTATTCCAATAGTGGCCTAACCAATGTCCTGTACTTCTGCAACATGACCTCCCAACTGTTGTACTCCATGCACTGACCAGTAAAGGCAAGCATACTAAACACCTTCACTAACCTACCTGCGACTACACTTTCAAGGAACTATGAACCTGCAGTCCAAAGTCTTTTTATTCAGCAACACTCCCCAGGATCTAGTGATTCCTGGATGGCAGATCTGATATGTGAAGAAAAACTGGATCGACTGGGCTTGTACTTGCTGGAGTTTAGAAGAATGCGGGGGGATTTCATAGAACCATATAAAATCCTGATGGGACTGGACAGGCTGGATGCAGGAAGAATGTTCCCGATGTTGGAAATCCAGAACTAGGGATCATAGTCTAAGAATAAGGGTTAAGCCAGTCAGGACTGAGATGAGGAAGAACTTCTTCATTCGGAGTTGTGAACCTGTAGAATTCTGTACTACAGAAAGCTGTTGGGGCCAGTTCATTTGATATATTCAAGAGGGAGATGGACGCAGTCCTTGTGGCCAAAGGAATCAATAGGTATGGAGAGAAAGTGGGAATGGGATACTGAAATTGCATGATCAGCCATGATCATATTAAATGGTAGTGCAGGCTTGAAGAGCCGAATGGCCTAATCCTGCATCTATTTTCTATGTTTCTGTGTTTAATTAAACTGGCACCTTTGCCTGTACCAGTTTTTGGAAACCTGTTCTGTCGAGTGAGTAAATTGTATGGTACCATTACTAAAAATGAAAGCAACACACCAGTATATCCTTACAGTAATGGACTAATTTGCAGAAGCTACTCCTTTGGGGACTATTACAGCTTTGTCCAAAAAAGTTTGTAGTATAAAGTTCAGTGATGATCTCTGGAAGGAAATTTTGGTCCATCCAGTGGAGATGTTAGTCAATTCAGCAGAAAACTCCCATTGTGATAAATCACTGTTTTGTACAAAGCAAGGGATAAAACTGTTGAATCTGAAGCCATAGTGAGAGAATGTGCATAACCCAGAAAAAAAAATGACATACTTGTTTGGGTAGATAAATAGAAAACACCTGTTCAGTGCCTGTTAGGTTCATGTAAGCCATCAGTTTTACATTTTGATTGCTGTGCACAAGAAGTAGTAATTTTGCCCAGGGTGCAGGAGAACCAGGAAATGTAGGAAAATTCTGTGCAATTAAATGAAGATAATGTCACAGAAGAACCTTTAACAGTCTGCATAGTACTATGCTCTGGATATGGCAATGCTGTCTTGCAAAGGGGAGACTTGAGAAATGCAGACAGCCTTTGTATAATTAAAGGATTGCAAAATGGCTGTTGAATCTCCTACAAATTATCCTTTAGAATCCAATATAAATCTGTCAAACCAAAATTAAGAAGTATCGATGTTTCGTAGTGTGTTTGAATATAGACTTTGAAGTGCATAAATTCCCTTGTGGTTCAGAGGAGGAGTAGAAGCTCCTAAATGTTATTCTGTGGAAACATACTCCATTAGTTCCTACAATTGCTTTCTTCTGATCTAGAAACCTGTCTTGTGCACGGTTTGGAAATTTCTTCCTCTTCTGGCCTTGGCCACCTGACTAAAATAGTGAAGACTTGTGCTTCACAACTGATTTCATCTCAGCTCTCCAGTGGCATCTACCTGACAATGTGGAAAATTGTCCAGACACATCTGATACACAAAGCACAGGGTGAATCCAATCAACCAATTATTGCTGTGCCCTAAGGGCAGCATTTCACCAACAGTGGCATCAACATGTCCTAGAAAAACTCTCTGCTGGTTAGTGTCCATAAGACCATGAGACATAGCAGCAGAAATTAGGCCATTCAGCTCATCGAGTCTGCTCTGCCATTCAATCATGGCTGATAAGTTTTTCAACCCCATTCTCCTGCTTTCTCCCTGTGGCCCTTGATCCCCTTGACAATCAAGAACCTACCTATCTATCTCCGTCTTAAATATACTCAATGACCTGGCCTCCATAGCCTTCTGTGGCAGTGAATTCCATAGATTCACCACTCTCTGGCTGAAGAAGTTTCTCCTCATTTCCATTTTAAAGGGTCTTCCCTTTGCTCCAACGCTGTGCCCTCGGGTCTTGGACTCTCCTACCAATGGAAGCATCTTCCCAACATCCACTCTGTCCAGGCCATTCGGTATTCTGTAAGTTTCAATTAGAACCCCCTCATCCTTCTAATCTTCATTGAGTATAGACTCAGAGTCCTCAAATGTTCCTCATGTGTTAAGCTTTTCATTCCTGGGACCATTCTTGTGAACATCCTCTGAACCTGCTCCAGGGCCAGTACATCTTTCCTGAGACATGGGACCTAAAACTGTGCACAATATCCAAATGTGGCCTGACCACATACAAGGAAAGAGGATTATGGTTGTTGGAGGTCAAACATCTCAGACCGAGGACATCGCTGTGGGAATCCCTCAGGGTAGATATTTTCTAATTATCCAGTTCAGAGATGTTATTACACACTTCTAGAGCAGTTGGGACTTGAACCCAGATCTCCTGGCTCAGGCAGGGATGCTACCACTGCACCATAAGAGTCCTAGTTCCTCAAGTGGTGGTCTGGGCTTACCATCTTCATTTGCTTCATCAATGACCTTCCCTCCATCATTAGGTCAGAAGTGTGGATGTTCACTGATTTGCACGATATTCAGCACCATTTCCAACATGTCAGATACTGAAGCAGTCAAGTCTTCAAATGTACAGACCTAGACATGATTCAGGCTTGAGCTGAGATGCGGCAAGTAACTTTTTTTTAACACAAGTGCCAGGTAATGACCATATTAAATGTGAGAATCCAGCCATTTCTCCTTGACACTAATGGCATTACCCTCCGAATCACCGACTGTTAATGTCCTGGAGAATACCATTGACCAGGGACTGAATTGGACTAAGGTGACTACAACAGCAGGTCAGAATCTAGGAATTTCTGTGTGAGGAACTCACCTCCTGACTCCCCATCCACCATCTACAATACTCTCCACTTGCCTAGATGAGTGTAGCTCCAAAAATACTCAAGGTGCCTGACTAAGTCAGGAACAAGCTGCTTGCTTGATTGACATCCCATCTACCATCTTAAATGTTCATTGCTGCCACTGTCACTGGTGAAGGGAATGTCTACCATGTATAAAATGCACTGCAGAAATTCCAAGGCTACTTACCATCTTCTGAACCTTTGACATCTACTGACTGGAAGGATAGGGCAGTAAATACGTGGGAAGGCCACCTGCAACATCAAACCATCCTGACATGGAACTATATAGCAGTTCCTTCACTTTCACTGGATCAAAGTTCTGGAATTCGCACTTGACAGTACTGTTGCAGTCCCTGCACCAAATGGACCACAGCTGTTCAAGAAAGTAGCTCACTAGCACATTCTTGAGGTGAAATATGGATGAGTAATAAAGATTTGCAAAGCCAGTGGAGCCCATATCCCATGAATGAATAAAATAACGCTATTTTGTTAGTCTATTAAGTTTGTTCACATTCCCCATTATCACTACTCAAATTTATAATTTTGCAAAGATTCACCCTATTTTCTGGCTTATTGTGCACACTCTGCAGTTCAATAGTTCCTCCATTGTTGCTTAATTCTAACCACTTTCTTCCTTTGAACTCTGAACTACATCATCCCTCTCAATATGGGAAAGCTTATCTTTGATCAGTGTTGCCATCCCTTTTTTCTTTTTCTTTCCTTTGTTGCCTTTTGTGGCCACGGATATCCAGCCACTGTGTCTTTCTTGTTGGGATCATAACACAATAATGGAGATTCGATTCAATGTGGTTACTGGCACCTGCATCCTACTACCCTTTTTAATGGCTGTGTGCTCCAAAAGCATTTTAATTTCCCTTACATTTTCCCCATCTGATGTGTACTATTACAGAACAATTCTTGACAATACTTCTGCAAGAGATAGTAGGAACTGCAGATGCTGGAGAATCCGAGACAACAAGGTGCAAGGCTGGATGAACACAGCAGGCCAAGCAGCATCATAGGAGCAGAGAGGCTGACGTTTCGGGCCTAGACCCTTCATCAGAAAAGGGGGAGGGGAAGGGGGTTTTGAAATAAATAGGGAGAGAGTGGGAGGCGGATAGAAGAGGGATGGAGGAGAGGATAGGTGGAGAAGAAACAAACAGGTCGAAGAGGCGGGGATGGGGCCCGGAAAGGTGAGTGTAGGTAGGGAGTTAGGAAGGGGATAGGTCAGTCCAGGGAGGACGGACAGGTCAAGGGGGCGGGATGAGGTTGGTCGGTAGGAGATGGAGGTGCGGCTTGAGGTGGGAGGAGGGGATAGGTGGGAGGAAGAACAGGTTAGGGAGGCAGGGACGAGCTGGACTGGTTTTGGGATGCGGTAGGGGGAGGGGAGATTTTGAAACTTGTGAAATCCACATTGATACCATTGGGCTGCAGGGTTCCCAAGCGGAATATGAGTTGCTGTTCCTGCAACCTTCGGGTGGCATCGTTGTGGCACTGCAGGAGGCCCAGGATGGACATGTCGTCTGAGGAATGGGAGGGGGAGTTGAAATGGTTCGCGACTGGGAGGTGCAGTTGTTTATTGCGAACCGAGCGTAGGTGTTCTGCAAAGCGGTCCCCGAG
>NC_063333.1:5842664-5854730 GCF_021869965.1 Rhincodon typus
CCACCTACACTCACCTTTTACTGGCTCCGTCCCCGCCTCTTTGACCTGTCTGTCTCCTCTCCACCCATCTTCTCCTCTATCCATCTTCTATCCGCCTCCCCCTCTCTCCCTATTTATTTCAGAACCCCCTTCCCCTCCCCCATTTCTGAAGAAGGGTCTAGGCCCGAAACGTCAGCCTTCCTGCTCCTCTGATGCTGCTTGGCCTGCTGTGTTCATCCAGCTCCACACCTTGTTATCTCAGATTCTCCAACATCTGCAGTTCCTAGTATCATTGAAAATGTGCAGCGTGTCAGGCACCATTTGTTTAAAGAAGCAATGTTAACATTTCAGGTCCAATACCTTTCATCAACACTTTGGAACACTAGTCAGACCACAGTTACAATACTGTATTGTGGTCACCCTATTACAAGAATGAGGTGGCACAGTGATTAGAACTGCTGCCTCTCAGCGGCAGGAACATGGGTTTGATTCCAGCCTTGGGCGATTGTATGGAGTTTGCACATTCTCCCCATTTCGTCAGGCAGAATTTTGAACAATCCACATGAGCCCTTTCATTCTTTCATTTGTCCCAAATTAAAAGGCAGCCCCAAAACAGTCTTATGAACTTCATATCTGTAACAACTTAAACACTCAGTATCCCTGTACCTAGGTTTGTTCCGGCAACATGAATCATATGATAGTAAGAATTGGCACTTTAAATAAGGATGGAGGATGTGACCTAAAATTGACAATCTCCTTCAGCAAAAAGGACTGTTGTGAAAATTCGATCTATTGAAGTTCAGACTTAAAGCAACTGACCAGCTGCAGATAAAAGCTCTTTGTATTTTAGCTTGCTATTTTGTTGTAATGTTGACCCTAATAATGGGTCCCACTGGAAACAAACTGACCACTTGTCTGGCTGTGCACAAAAAATATTATCTGATCTTATCTTTATCCCCACTTAAGAAAATGCAGAGATTTAAAATAATTTCAGGGTGTGGAACTGTCTAAAACGTTGTTAACAACAGAGTGTTGATTTGCCTCACTCACTGTCTGAGAAACATTCCAATCTATTACATGCCAGCAGAACTGATGGAGGCCCACATCCGTTAAGTACTAAGTTCACAAAAGGGAGGCACGTGCCACTGAAATATGTGGCTGTTTGCAAGGAGCTTGTCAAAGCTGGCATCCTTCCCAATACTTGACGCCAGTTCCAGACGTCGGAAGCAATTTATAAATTCGGTAATCAGCAAGTCTGGGATGCTGATAAATTTGAAGTTAGGGAATTAAAATCACTAGTTTTTAAATGTTGTGCCTATTTCTATTTTAATACAGTATTGTCCAATTGCAAATATTCATCACATCGTGGCCAGTCCGTCTGGACAAATTCAATGCACCCATTATCTACTCAAAAACAAAGTTCTCAAATCAGTCATAAATGGGCTTGTTATTCATTCCAGCCTATATAAACTAGTTGTACTTTTAATGTAGAAAATTATCCTAAAGCACTTCACTGTAACCAGGCAAATAATGATGAGGGCTAACTAGAAGCTTGTCAAAGACATAGAAATATAGAAATGTACAAAGTTAATGTCACAGAAGTGTGTCATTCAGTCCATCTTAGACACTTGCCAAAGAGTTACCGGCCTGATCTCATTTTCATCCCTTATTGTAGGCCTGTAGATTATGCCACCTCCGTTCCATATCAAAATGTCTTTTTAAATGCAGTGGGATTTCTGTCTTTGTAACCCTTTCTGTGGCAAAGACTTCTGCAGGCTCACCACTCTGGGTGAAGAAATTTCTCCTCATCTCAGTCCTAAATGACCCACCCCATCTCCTTAGGCTGAATGTTCTGGACTCCTGATTACTGGGGACATCCTTCCTGAGTTTACCCTGTCTAGTCCTCTTGGAATTTTATAGGTTTCTGTGATATACCCCCTCGGTCTGCTAAACTTCAGTGAATATAGTCCTAACCGATCCAGGCTCTTTTCATATGTCAGCCCTACCATCCTAGGAATCGGTCTGGTAAACCTTCATTGCACTATCTCCATGTAGCCACCACCACCGTCCTTAAATAAGGAGACAAAAACTGCACACAGTAGTCTAGGTATGGTCTCACCAATAATTGCAGCAAGGCATCTCTGCTCCTGTACTCAAATCCACTTGATGTGAAGACCAACATATAATGCCGCCTTCACTGCCTGCTGCACCTGCACGCTTACTTTCAGTGACAGGTTTACGAGGACAGACAGGTGTGCTTGTACCTCCCCTTTTTCCAACACATCATCATTCAGATAATTGCCTTCCTGTTTTTGCTACCAAAGTGGATAACCCCACATTTATTCATATTTATACTTCATCTGCCGTATGTTTGCCCAATCAATCAACTTGTTCAAATCACGCTGAAGCATCTCTGCATCCTCCCCACAGTTCATCCTCCCACCTGGCTTTGTCTCATCTGAAAATTTGAAGTCTTATTATGTGATCCTTTCGGTCAGTTGTTGGAAATTCAAATCTTTTGTTTTAAAAGTTGTTCTGTAGGGAAACTGTAATACAAAATAGTGAAATCATTAAGTTCTGTGTCAAATTGTGACTGTGCCATGGAAATAAGACTTTGGTAGATATTGTTACTTTTCTGATCTTTGTAGCTTTGTTCTGTGCCTCAAAGTGCAACTGTCCACTGACTCATTCATTCAACAAACTCTTGTAACAAGTCAGCAGCAACATTTTTAAGAAAAGTCATATTTGCCTCATACTTTTTATAATCGTGGTTCGCTCCTAAGGGCTTCTCAGCTAATAAAAGGTACTTTTAAACTGCCATTATTGCTGTAATATTATGAAGTGTGGTAGCCAGTGAGGAGAGTGAGTATTTTAGCTTATTGGTTTGAACTGGAATGAATTCATATCTTATGACTGGAAGGATAGCGTGATACACAACTCTTCTGTTCATGGATGGAGAGAATTGGAAATGGTGAGACACTTTCTATTCTGGTGCACACCATGCAGTGTTCTGGAGATGCTTTTGATTTAAAAGTGCATCGTAGAAGAAAGAAATTAAGTTGCCTTTGTGGAGCACCTTCCATGACTTTGGAACAGCTAATGACGCATTGAATCACAGAATGGCTACTGCTCAAAAAAAGGCCATTTGGTGCATTGAATATGCCAGCTACTTTGCAAATCTAATTTAGCTAGGTTCACTTTCCACTCTTTACCCATCACAGTGTCATGGCCGGATAGGAGGAATGGAGGAATTTCCTACCTTGTCCTACCAATAAAGCTTGAAATCAAACGGAGGGTGATATTGTCAATTTTATCAGAAAGGAATTAGCGAGGTTCCATAACCAATAAAGAAAAAAATTATTGGGAGAAAATGTTTTTATAAGCAATGATTATTAACAAAAAGTTTCAAATGTACAAAACAGCCAACCACCCTTTTTTTTGAAAAATAAACCCCATAAACAATCTCCTCTATGTCTGGGGAACACAAATTCTACAGAATACCATACTTTGGCTAATAAACTTATGTTCAGAAGAGAAAAAAATCAATTTCCAAATGCTGGTCTGCCGCTGTAATCATTTTCCACACGTTCTTAGCACTAAGATTTCTTCCTGGAATAGTTGAATTGTAGTTTTTCTAGAAACAGTGGTGTAGTTTCAGATTTCTCCTCTTAAGAACACTATTTGAGCAGTGGTGAGGTCTTCACTGGGGGGTGCGACAGAGCAGAGACTGTTGTTTCTAAAGCAAGCTCTCTCTCCTGACAGTGTTCAAAACCACCTGCAAACTGTCATGGGACTGCTCTCTGAAAGTGTTGCAACTTGTGTACTTTACAAATACAACATTGTTGCTGTTGTTGTAGCCTGCAACCTTTCTTTGCAAAGTGTTCTTTTACCATCGCTCTGAGGCAGTGCATGCCAGATCCTAACCCCTTTTGTAACAGGGTTTTTGCTCATGTTACCCTTGTTCTGTTTCTGTTTGCCTTAAATCAGTGCTTTCTGGTTCTCAACCATTCTAGTAATAAGTATTCTTTCTCCCTTTTCTATCTATACCCATCATGATTTAGAACACCAATATAAATCTTCTCTCATTTTTCTTTCCTCCAAGGAGAATGTCCCTAGCTTCTCCAATTTATCCACATAACTCAAGTCTCTTGTACCCCTCCCCCCCCCAACCTTGAGAATCACGTCTGCACCGTCTGTCAAACCTTCATAACCTCGCTAAAAGCCACTCTTGAATTAGACACAGTGCTCCAGTTGAGGCCAAAACACAAGGCTCACCTTTACTTTTGATTTCTATATCTAAAGCCTTTTTTAAATCACTCTCTCCACCTGCACTGGGAATTTCAACAATTTGTGCACATAAACCTCAGACCTCTTCTTCACAATACTTCCAAATCTTGTGTAATTTTGTAAATTTTGAAATTGTACCCTCCACACCCAACATTATCATTTATATAGATTGAGAAAGGCATTAGCCATCGTATCAGTCTTTTGGGATTCTCACTATATAACTTCCTCCATTTGAAAAACCAAAACTGTTTCCTATCACGAGGCCAATTTTTCTGACAAGCTTGTTATGCAGCACTTTATCAAAAGCCTTAGGAAGTCATTATAGACCACATTAACCACATTACTTCATGAACAAATTTGACAAGGGTCTAGGCCCGAAACGTCAGCCTTCCTGCTCCTCTGATGCTGCTTGGCCTGCTGTGTTCATCCAGCTCTACACCTTGTATATCTCAGATTCTCCAGCATCTGCAGTTCCTGCTATCTCTGAAACAAATTTGACAAGTTTGTTTTACTCAATTTGTCTTTAACAAATCTAATTCCCCTATCTATATTTGTTCACATGGATTTTGTTCCATGTTATCTGTTCTACCAACTAAATTATCACCCAGATTAAAGTGACTGGGCCATCTTTATTCTTCTATCCTTTTCTGAACAAATGTGTAACACTTGCAATTATTTACTCCTCTGGCACCACCCAGGGGAGGCAACGGCTTAATGGTATTATCGCTGGACTGTTAATCTGGAGACCCAGCTAACGTTCTGGGGATCCGGGTTTAAATCCTGCCACAGCAGATGGTGGAATTTGAATTCAATAAATATCTGGAATTAAGAATCTAATGATGATTGTGAATCCATTGTCAATTGTTGGGAAAAACCCATCTGGTTCATTAATGCCCTTTATGACCATCCTTCTCTGGTCTGGCCTACATGTGACTCCAGACCCACAGCAATATGGTTGACTCTCAACTGCCCTCTGGGTAATTAGGGCTGGGCAATGAATGCTGCCTAGCCAGTGATGCCCCTCATCCCATGAATGAATAAAAACAGCCATGTATCCAAGGAGTTTATGTTGGGAGATGCTGATATGGTGGTAATGTCATTGGACTAGTAACCCAGAGGCCTAACTAATGCACTGGAACACAGGTTCACACCCCATTATGGCAGCTGGAGAAATGTAAATTCAATTAATTAAAGTCCAGAATTGGAAGCCAGTTTCCAAAGAATACCTGCTTTATTAATGCCCTTTGGCGAAGAAAATATGTTGTTCATACCTTGACTGGCCTCCATGTGACTGTCTTAACTGCTCTCAAAAGTCAGTTTGGGATTGCTAACAAATGATAGCCCTTGCTGGTGATGGCCCATGTTCTGTCACCAAATAAATAAACTCTTCAGTTTTTACCTTTGTATCATCCACATCCTTAGATGCATCCTACCTGGTTCTGATAACTTATTGACTTTTGAGCACAACCTTTCTGATAGGTTTTTCTCAATTTTTGCCTATCCGGCAACTCTGTCACCTTCTCTTTCACTAGACTTTGGCCATGATGAGGATGTGCCGGTGTTGGACTGGGGTGGACAAAATCAGAAGTCACATGAAAGCAGGTTCTCGTCCAACAGGTGTATTTGAGATCACAAGCTTTCAGAGTGCTGCGCTCCTGGTGTTGTGTGATTTCTGAACTAGACTTTGGCAGCAGCTTCCTCAATAAAGGGAAGTACAAAACACTCTTAGTTCCTTGGTTATTCCTCTGCAAAAATCTTCTTCCTTGAATCCCAATTGTTTCTACCCCTCCTCTTGCTACCATTTTATTCCAATGTGTACAAAAATCTCAGTTTTACATTTGCTGCCATCTCTTTTCTTGCACTATCTCTTTGCATTTGATTTCCTTTCTCATATACACCTGAACTTCCTATGTTTAGTTTGATTTTCATTTGCAGCAACCTATCATTTAGCTCTGTCAATTTTTTCATCCAGGAAATTCTGGCTAGGTCATTCTACCTTTGCCAGTCATAGTGGGAGGTGCTGGCATATTGGAAATGCCACTGGTCTAGTAATCCAAAGAACTAGACTAATATGCTGGAAACATGGGTGTGCATCCCACCAAGGCAGGAAAAAAAAAACCTGGATTTTAAAAATAGGCCTAATAATGACCATGTAACCATTATCAATTGTTCTAAATACCCATCTGATATTTAAGGAAGGAAATGTAAAGCTTAGTACAGGCACTCAAGCATCAGGGATCAATAATAAATGTTAGCCCTGCCAGCAATACCCAGATTCTGAAAATGAGTTTAAAATAACACCACCCAAACATGTCCTCTTGAAAAGCAGCCCTTTTTCTTTCAGATTTACCTGTCAGTTTTTGTATCTGTCTTCAGTAATGCCTTTGACAAGGTTCCTCATGGCAGACTGATACAGAAGGTAAAGTCGCACTGGGTCAGAGATGAGCTTGCAAGATGGATAAAAAATACTGGCTCGGTCATAGAAAACAGAGGGTAGCAGTGGAAGGGTGCACTTCTGAATGGAGGGCTGTGAACTAGTGGTGTTCCTCAGGGATCAGTGTTGGGACTTTGCTATTTGTAATATATATAAATGATTTTAAGGAAAATGTAACTGGTCTGATTAATAAGTTTGCTGATGACACAAAGGTCAGTGGAATTACGGATAGCGATGAGGACCGTCAAAGGATACAGCAGGATATAGATCGGTTGCTGACTTGGGCAGTGAGATGGCAGATGGAGTTTAATCTGGAACAATGTGAAGTAATGCATTTTGGAAGGTCTAATTCAGATGGAAAATAAACAGTAAATGGCAGAACCTTTAAGAGTAATGATAGGCAGAGGGATCAGGGTGTACAGGTACACAGGTCACTGAAAGTGGCAACACAGGTGGAGAAGGTAGTCAACAAGGCATACGGCATACTTGCCTTCATCGGCCGAGGCATTGAGTTTAAAAATTGGCAGGTAATGTTGCAGCTTTATCAAACCTTACTTAGGCCACATTTGGAATATTGTGTTCAATTCTGGTCGCCACACTGCCAGAAGGATGTGGTGGCTTTGGAGAGGGTACAGAAAAGATTTACCAGGATGTTGCCTGGTATGGAGGGCATTAGCTATAAGGAGAGGTTGGAGAAACTTGGGTCGTTCTCACTGGAACGACGGAGATTGAGGGGAGACCTGATAGAGGTCTATAAGATTATGAAGGGCGTGGACAGTCAGAAGCTTTTTCCCAGGGTGGAAGAGTCAGTTACTAGAGGGCATAGGTTTAAGGTGCGAGGGGCAAGGTTTAAAAGGTTATGTACGAGGCAAGAGGGTTATGGGTGCCTGGAACTCGCTGCTGGGGGAGGTAGTGGAAGCAGATACGATAGTGATTTTAAAGGGTGTCTTGACAAATGCATGAATAGGATAGGAATAGAGGGATACGATTCCCTGGAAGGGTAGGT
This sequence comes from Rhincodon typus, assembly GCF_021869965.1. NCBI lineage: Eukaryota > Metazoa > Chordata > Chondrichthyes > Orectolobiformes > Rhincodontidae > Rhincodon > Rhincodon typus. The sequence continues at coordinate 5,850,371 of NC_063333.1, forward strand.
GGTTTTAGTTGTGACGGGCAGCATGTTGGTGCAGGTTTGGAGGGCCCAAGGGCCTGTTCCGTGCTGTAATTTTCTTTGTTCTTTGTTGGAATCATCATCAGTCCAACTTCAGTAGGGTGACAAAGTGTTCTTACTCTAAATCAGTGACAACGATCCCTGTCCCCAAAAGGCTGTTACAGTGCAGTGGTAATATCCCTTCCTCTGGGCCAGGAGGAAAATTCAAATCCTACCTATTCAAAAGATGTGTAATAACATCCGTAAACAAGTTATAGAGCCATAGAGATATACAGCACAGAAACAAACCCTTCAGTCCAATTTGTTCATGCTTACCAGATATCCCAAATATGTTTAGTCCAATTTACCGGTATTTGATCCATATCCCTCTAAATCCTCCTCATTCATATGCCCATCCAGATCCCTTTTAAATCTTGTAATTGTACCAGATTCCACCACTTCCTCTGGCAACTCATTCCATACTTGCACCACCCTCTGCATGAAAAAGTTGCCCCTTAGATCCCTTTTAAATCTTTCCCCTCTCACCTGAAACCTATGCCCTCTAGTTTTGGACTGTCCCACCATGGGGAAAAGACATTGTCTATTTACCCTATCCATGCCCCTCATGATTTCATAAAACTTGACAAGGTCACCCCTCAGCCTCCGACTGCTCCAGGGAAAATAGCCCCAGTCTATTCAACCTCTCCCTATGGCTTAAACCCTTCAACCCTGGCAAATTCCTTGTAAATCTTTTCTGAACCCTTTACAAGTTTCACAACAAGGAGACCAGAATTGCATGTAGTATCCCAATGGTCGCCTAACCAATGACATCCCAACTCCTATATTCAATGCAGTGATTGAAGTTGATGAGGAAAAAATCTGATTTCTGAAGCCCTAAATGTTTCCCAACTGGCACTTGACCTACTTACCCCGCCACATTTTGGAGAACCAGATCCATCAATTCTGCCTTCTTTAGACTGAAAATGTTACTGATCAAAAAAATCTCCTGAGCATACATCAGAATCTCCTCTTTCTCAGATTATCCCAGTCATTGTTAGATTAATTAAATTCCTGTATTGTCAATACTCTTTTTGGTTCTTGCACCTCTGTTATTTCCCTGCAAGCAGCCACTATGATCCCAGCAGTTCTGCCAGATGATGTTATAATGACCAGTTGATTTATTTTAGAGGTGTTGATTGAGAAATAAATATTGGCCAGGATGCCAGATCAAACTCCCAGTTTCTTCTTCAGACAGTGTCATGGCATCTTTAACTCCATGACATCAGCCAGAGAGGGCCTCAACTTAACATCTCGTCAAAAAAGTGCCATATCTGGAAGTGCAGCACTCCCTCAGTACAGCACTGGAGTGTTCGCCTGAATTTGTGAGCTCCAGTTCCTAGAGTGTGACTCAAATTGCAGGTTTTTGATTTGAAGGTGAGAGTGCTGCAAACTGAGTCGTGGCTGACACTTCAGGGAGGGATTGTTGCCCCAGAAAGGGCACCATTCTGCTTTCTGGGTAAGGAGAATCATTAAACTAAAATTTTGACCATTGTTGTGTTATAATTCATGCAAAGCTATTCATGTAATTTTAGTTTTCAAAGAATTAATTTAGATTTCTTTTGCAGACAATCCTTCCCATAAGTATGTTGTGATGTATTGCCAGTATGTTAAATGTAGTCATTTAAATATGTTTGTACTAATATATATGCCACCATTGAAAGTTATATAATATTAAATGATTCAGTTCTTGCAGTCTGTTAGCATGTTGCTTCAGCTTACACAAGGCTTTATGAAAGATCAACCTTTATGCCTGCCCTTCAGTTTCATTTGTGTTTATCTTGAAAGAGAGAGCACAACATGGTGAGCCAACAGCATTGATCAGCAGTTGAAAATGACAACTTAAATCAGAAACTCCTACGATCAAATCATGGCTCTGACATCAGAGAGCCTTGGTGTCAGTAAGAGACTGATGGTGATTTGGGTGCACTCCTGGTTTTGCCCCAAGCTGAAAAATTAGTGACACTGTGCTGCATTATGTCTTTGTGCATATCCATTCTCACCGTTATTGCACTTGTTCCACATGAGCAACCCCAACATGAACCCCTTCTGCCTGCAAGTTGGAAGCCTGCATTGCAACAACAGAGCTTAGGGTGTGGGTCTTGCTCAGCTTTGCTGTACTTTTCCGCAACTTCTAAAAGAAGGATTGCTCTGCAGGGAGTAAAAAGTACAGAAAGTTTTGGCAACAGCAACCAGACTTCTAGAGGTGGAGTGGAAAGCATCTGAATTCCTCAGCAAGTTCACCCTTTTTAAGCAAAGGATTGAACTATGCTTCCCAGACCCACTGTAGCCATTTATTAAAAAACAACTTACAAGGCGCTTCACTGGATCATTATGAACATGACACTGAGCCATACAAAGAAACATTAGATTAAATGGCCAAAAACATGGTTGAAGAAGCAGATTATTCACATTATCCATTAATGATTTGGAGGGAACAAAATGTAACATCTCCCAGTTTGCAGATTATATCAAGTTGGGTAGGAGGGTGAGCTGTGACGAGGATGCAGTGATCCTTCAGCATAATTTCGACAGGTTGGGTGTGTGGGCAGATCGATGGCAGATGCTGTATAATTTGGATAAATGTGAGGTTATTCACTTCGGAAGCAAAAACGAGGCGGCAGATTACTACCCGAATGGCTGTAAATTGGGAGAGGGGAGTGTGCAGCAGGATGTGGGCATCCTTATGCACCAGTCGCTGAAGGTAAGCATGCAGGTGCAGCAGGGGGTAAAGAAGGCAAATGTTGGCCCTCACTGCGAGAGGTTTTGAGTACAGAAGCAGGGATGTGTTGTTGTAGTTGTACAGGGCCTTGGTGAGACCACACCTAGAATATCGTGTGCAATTTTGGTCTCTTTTTCTGAGGAAGGATGCTCTTGTTCTCAGTGAAGGTTTACCAGGCTGATTCTGGGGATGGTAGGTCTGATGTATGAGGAGAGATTGACTAGGTTGGGATCGTTTTCGCTGGAGTTCAGATGAATGAGGAGGATCTCATAGAGACTTATAAAAGTCTAACAGGGCTGGACAGGGGAGATGCAGGGAGGGTGTTCCTGATAATGGGTGTGTCTAGAACCAGGGGTCACAGTATGAGGATTTGGGGTAGACAATACAGGAGAAATTTCTTCACCCAAAGAGTGGTGAGCCTGTGGAATTCATTACCACAGGAAGTATTGATGCCAAAATGTTAAATACATTCAAGAGGCGACTAGATATAGCACTTGTGGTAAATGGGATCAAAGGTTATGGGGAGAAAGCAGGATTAGGCTATTGGGTTGGATGATCAGCCATGATCATGGAGAATGGCGGAGCAGGCTCGAAGGGCCTAATGGCCGCCTGCTGCTCCTGTGTCTTCTATGTTTCCATTATAAGGAGTGCCTTAAAGGAGGAAATCAAGGTAAATATTGACGATATATAGAGATTATTCCAGAGCTTGCGACGATTTTATAATGTACTTGTAATATTCCCTTCTTGTGTCACTAAAAGTGATACCATTAAAACAGTAATGGTGTTAATGGTTTAGGCTTCTTAAACACAGCACTCTAATGGTTGCAATAATTTCTACATGAACGGGCTGTGCCTGTGAGAACTGGCAGTATATGTATTGAATAGCCAAAAGCTGCTAATTACCTTGTTTAGCAGCAACCCACTGGATTGGAAATTGCAAGGTATTCTCACGACGTCACGGCAAGGTAGGAAATAGTGCACTGAAGATCTGAACACTATTAATCTAATTTATTTACTAATGAAGAACCTACTGTACCAAGGGAATACTGCATGTACAGTAAAGCCATATGAATGTTGCAGAAATTATCGACACAATATCTATTTTATCATTTTCACATTTCAAGTTTTGATTGACCTGTTCAATAATACATTTTCCCCACATTTTCCTCCACTTTCTTAGGTGAATTTTGTTCCTTGATACGTTGAACGTAGACTTGTAGTGTGTCCTTCAGGTTGAGGAACCTGGTAGTCATGCTGACGCTGAACTGCCAGCTGCTGAACAAAGGACAGTACGGGACAAGAACAGGCCCTTTGGCCCACCAAGACTGCGTCGACACATGACCCCTTTTCTAAACTAGAAACCATTTGCCTCCACGCAGTCTGTATCCCTCTATTCCCTGCCTATCCATGTATCTGAGATAGTAGGAACTGCAGATGCTGGAGAATCTGAGATAACAAGGTGTAGAGCTGGATGAACACAGCAGGCCAAGCAGCATCAGAGGAGCAGGAAGGCTGATGTTTCGGGCCTAGACCCTTCTTCAGACCCTTCTTCTCCATTTCTGAAGAAGGGTCTAGGCCCGAAACGTC
>NC_063333.1:5859730-5871237 GCF_021869965.1 Rhincodon typus
CTCCCTGCTCCTCTGATGCTGCTCGGCCTGCTGTGTTCATCCAGCTCTACACCTTGTTATCTCAGATTCTCCAGCATCTGCAGTTCCTACTATCTCTGAAACACTTTTCACTGCATTTTATTTTGAATGTATGTGACATAAAAGGATATTCAATTCTAATTCAATTCAATTCTAAAGACCTCTTTTCAAAATCTTCTATTGTATTCACGCAGTTGAGAAAGTGATGCTCTTTATCTTAATTTTGATTGAGATTGCCCAGTGGTTGATAATACCATATGAATGCAGAAGACCAGAAGAGATCATTGCAGTCCCTCTGCCTGGCTCCTGTCTTTATTAAGTATCCTCACCTCAGAATCCCTTTTGATCCCTTCTATCATTTCATTCTGCAGAGACGTATTCAAATCGATTGAATTTGCTGATTAAAAACCTAACCTGTGAGGATTTTGATTGTGGAATGTGCTGAATCATAAATCTGGTTTGAACTCAGTGAGCTGATCTCAAGTGCTTTAAGAGTGTCTTATTGCCAATGAGTTATGAGCAAGCAATAAAAATGAACCGGAGATCCTTGTTCTGTTCTCTAACAATAGGGCATCATCAGGCAACATGGGTCCTGTATCTGCTGATGTAAATGTTGAGCGAAGACCGCATTAGACTTGTGATGCCTTGACTCTTCTAGCGCTCTGACCAGGTTCCCAATGTGCACACCAAGGAATGGGGTGAAAGGGAAACAATTGGCAGCAAAAAAAATTCCTATTTTCTCATGAGATAACAAGGTGTAGAGCTGGATGAACACAGCAGGCCAAGCAGCATCATAGGAGCAGGATATTGCTTCAACCACTCAGACTTTCTTACATTTGGAACCCTAGTACTTGAAAAGTAATGGAAGAGTAACAGTCATTCGATCGCCATTCTTCAGTTTACATTTTCTTTATTAATGGAAATGCACCAATTTATTAGATTGCAGCAGATGGCATCCTAATATTTGAAGGTTTTTATCAACATTATACAGGACTGGTGGAGCAGATGGGAGGGGGATGGGTGACTTGTCAGCTTGACATTTTTACACACCCAGAAAAGAAATAGATACAACAACTCATATTTATACAGCGCTCCTTTGACACAAAGGAACATGTTGGGATGTAATGCAAGGGAAGTGTCAGACAAAAATTGACGTCAAGCTAAAGAAAGAGATATTTGTATGTTTGACCAAAAGCTTGAAGTGCTAGGTTGGAGCCGGTGTGACTTGAACTTGGTCCTCCTGGCTCAGTTAGAGACACTACTGCTTTAACCTGAAGACCAGCTCTTCAGAGGAGTGTTCAGGCCTAACCATCAACTGCTTCATCATTCACCTTACTTTCATCATGAGTTTAGAAATGGGATGTTCGTTGATGATTGCAGAGTGTTCAGTACCATTCACAACTACTCCAAAACTCCGCTCACATGCAGCAAAGCGTCGACAACCGACACGCTTAGTCTGATGAGTAGCAAGTGACATTCATGCCCCACAGGTGCAAGGCAATGAACGTTTCCTAGTAGAGAATCTAGCCATCTCCCCTCGATGTTCATAGAGTCATACAGCATGGAAACAGACCCTTTGGTCCAACTAGTCCACACTGGTCATGTTCCCAAACTGAACTAGTCCCACCTGTCTGTGCTTGGCCCATATCCCTCCAAATCTTTCCCAGTCATAAACTTATCCAAATGTCTTTTAAACATTGTAACTGTACCTGCATCCAGCACTTTCTCTGGCAGTTCATTCCACAGAAGAACCACACTGTGCAAACAAAAAAAGTTGCCTCTTGTGTCCTTTTTAAGTCTTTCTCCTCTCACCTTAAAAATATACCCCCTGATTTTGAGCTCCCCTACCTTAGGGAAAAGACCCTTGCTATTCACCTTATCTGTGCCCCTCAGTTGCATTACCATTGCTGAATTCCTGCTGTCAGCATCCTGAGAGTTAACCATTGATCATAAATTAAACTGCATCAGCAGTTTAATTCCTATGGCTACAAAAGCACATGAGAGGCTGGGAATTCTGCAAGCAACTCAATGACTCCCCGGACCGTTCACCATATACATACACAAACTAGAAGTGTAATGGAACATTCTTCACTTGACTGATATATGTGGCTCCAATGATAGTTGAGCTCAACGCCATTAGGGCAAAGGCAGCCTATTTGATCAGCATCCTGCCAACTACTTTAATTATTCACTTCCTGTACTGCTGGCACAATGGTAGCAGTCAGCACCATCTATAGGATGCATTGAAGCAACTCATTGGGGCTCTTTTTACATAACCTTCCATACCTATAGTCTACCATTTAGGAGAACAAAGGCGCCAAGATTTATGGGAATACCAACAACCGTAAATTTCCTGCAAGTCACAAAATTTGACTTGGAAATGTACGGCCGTTCCTTCACTGTTGTTAAGGCAAACTCCTAGAGGGTGCTCCCAAACAACATGGTGGACTTTTAAATATTCTTTCATTGAAAATATCGTCCTTCCTTAATTCCCTTAATTCCTTAATTGCCTTCTTGAAGCTCTGCAGTTCACTTCTTATGGGTAGACCCACAATATTGACGGTAAACACTTGTGCCACGATGTGTCATTGATGGAGAGAGTATACATTGAAGACGATAAGATTGTAAGAAATAGGAACAGAGGTAAGCTGTTTGGCCACTTGAGCCTGTCCTGCCATCAATAATATCATGGCTGATCCAACATTCCTCATGTCCACTTTCCTGCCATTTCCCCATAGCCCTTGGTTCACCTGAAATATACATACTGATGGAAAGGATGTTGATCAAGGAGACTATTTGGTTTTGATGGTGTTGAATTTCTTTAGTGTTCTTGAAACAGTTCAAGAAGCAGGTTCACTACCACTTTTGTGAGAACAATTAGGATGAATAATAACTATCGGTGATGTTCACATCCCTTGAATAAATCAAGTGTTGTCAGCAGCAAAATGTCAATTCTTTTGTACTGATGCAACATCGAATGGGAGATTCATTTTTCCTTCTCTGTCTCCCTATTTACCTCTCTGTTGCTTAAAATGATAAGACAGTTATGGATGAGGATTTTGATTTGACCATTTTAATTCACTGACCTAGAAAGATTCCTTTTTAAAAAAAAAAAAGGACTGAGATTTTCGTTACATCTTTTGTAGCCTCAGGCTTTGAGAGTGTAGTTATGGTTGTAATGTAGTTAGTTAGTCCTCTTGAGTACTTATCTTTTTCTTCATAAATGATTACAGTATATTCAGTTCCATTACCCTATTTGGGAATGCATCTGTTTAATCTTTATTGAGGAAGCAGTTCCTGATATCAATCCCAAATTTTCCTTTTGCTGTAGTAGAATTAGAAAACATTGGAAACATTCAGCAGATCAGGCAGCATCTAATTATTTTTGTCTCAGAGAATTCCCAGCATTTTCAGTTCTTATTTCAGACTTCCAAATCTGTAATAATCTGCCTTTGTTTTCCGTTCTCTGGTTGTAACCTTGACCTATTCCTATATTTTAATCTGATATTCCAAGTTTATTCCCTCTCCTTGCATCTGGTACGCCCTTGTTATTTCACATGGATTTAATCTAAAATCATAGAAGATTGGCTTGCTCCTGCTCCTTTCAACCTCTCCAGCCTGCTCTGCCAGTCAATATGATCATGGCTGGTCATCGAGCTCAAAACCCTTATTCCACCCTCCCCCCATATAGTTGATCCTTTTAGCCCCAAGAGCTCCCTATATCTACTTCCTTGTTGAAAGCACATATGTTTTGACTTCAACCATTTTCTGTGGTAGTGTATTCCACAGGCTGACCACACTGGGTGAAAAAATTTCTCTTCATCTCAGTCTAAAAGATTTACCCCTTATCCTTAAACTATAATCCCTGGTTCTGGACTCCCCTCACTATCAAGAACATCCTTCCTGCATCTAATCTGTCTAGCCCTGTTAGAATTTTATTGGTTGCTATTGAGATTGCTGGTTCGTTGTTTCACAGATGTTTTGTACAGTATGGTGACAAAAGCTGTCATATCTGTGCTGCTTTGTTGTCTCCTGCATCTAATGTGTATCCTTGAAGTTCATCTTCCTACAGTTAAGAAAAGTTTAATTAAGCAAAGCAGGAAAGAAAGAACTCTGGGTTATTTATTACTGTGTGCCTCTGATTTGATTTATTATTGTCATGTGTACCAAGATACAGTGAAAAATATTGTTTTGTGTGCTATAAAAGCCAGTTATACCTTATGTAAGTACATCAGGGTAATAGAACAGACTGAGAATATAGTATTACAGCTACAGAGAAGATGCAGAGAAAGATCGGTTTTGGTATTTGAGAGGTCTGTTCAAAAGTCTGACAACAGTGGGGAAGAAGCTGTTCTTGAATCTGTTGGTATGTAAGTTTGAATTTTTGTATCTTCTGCCCAACAGAAGAGGGTGGAAGAGAGTATAACCAGGGTGGGAGAGGTCTTTGATTATGTTGGCTGCTTTCCTGAGGCAGCTGGAAGGATAGATGGTGTTAACAGAAGGAAGGCTGGTTTGTGTGGTGGACAGAGCTACGTTCACAACTCTCTGTAATTTCTTGGGGTCCTGGGCACAGCTGTTGCCATACCAAGCTGTGATGCATCCGGATAGGATGCTTTCTATGGTGCATCTGCAAAAATTGGTAGAAGTCATTGTGGACATGCCAAATTTCCTTTGTCTTCTGAGGGAGTAGAGGCGTTGGTGTGTTTTCTTGACCGTAGTGTCGATGTGGATGGATCAGAACACATTGTTGGTGATACTTACTTCTAAGAAGTTAAAGCTGTCAAGCATCTCTGCATCAGCACCATTAACATAGCTAGGGAGTGTCCTCCACTCTGCATTCTGAAGTTTATGACTAGCTCCTTAATTTTGCTGACATTGAGGGAGACATTGTGATCTTTACATATGCCAGTAAACTCTCTATTTCTTTCCTGTACTCCATCTCGTTGTTTAAAATTCAACCCACTACTTTGGTGTCATTAGCAAACTTGTAAATGGAATTAGAGCAGAATTTAGCCACACAGTCCTGAGTGTATAACGAGTACAGTGAGGGCCTGAGTACTCCATGAGAATGTGGCAGATCCAGGCAACTATGAAAGTGCTTTTTAATGAGGTGTTACTTTCAGAAGGTGTTCCACATTATTTACAAAATACAAACAGACTATCCAGCCCGAATATTGGTGATTGCACCTTGAGTTGTCTAGGTACAAGTGCTGAAAAATGTTCCCTACTCCTCTGTTCCTCTCCCCTATATTGAGGGTACCATTGAGACCTACATGTTTGACTAAATGATAACAACCTCTCTCTCCATGTCAGCAAAACTAAAGAACTGATCATTGACTTCAGAAAGAAAGGAGGAGAAAACACCCCCCATTCACATCAATGGAACTGAGTTTGAGAGTGTCAAGTTCCTAGGAGAGACAATAACCCACAACCTGTCCTGGACTTCCCAAGTAGATGCAACAGTCAAGAAGGCACATCAATGCCTCTTCTTCCTCAGGTAGCTCAGAAAATTTGGCACGTCCACAAAGACCCTCTCCAGCTTTTACAAATCCACCATTGAAACCATACTGTCCGGGTGCATAATGGTCAGGTATGGCAACTGCTCTGCTCAGGACCATAAGAAACTACAGAAGGTTGTGTACATAGCCCTGATTATCGTGGAAGCTACCCTCCCATCCATAGACTCCATTTACACGTCTAGTTGCCGTGGAAAGGCTGCAAACATCATTAAAGACCTATCGCACCCCAGTAAGGCTCTCCTACAACCTCTTCCATCAGGCAGAAGATACAGAAACTTGAACACACGCATCAGCAGGTTCAAGATCAGCTTCTTCCCTGCTGTTACACTGATGAATGGACTCTCTAACTTCAAATAATGTTGATCTTGTCTAACACACGTCATGTGCGGTGTAACCTGTATGCCTTACTCTGTTCAAGTTTTGTTTTCATCCTATGATCTGTATGTCTTTGCTTACTATGATCTTCCTGTACTGCTCACAAACAAAGCTTTTAACTGTACTTAGGTACACATGCCAACAAATCAGATCAAATAAATGTTTGTTCATCTGACCTAATTTTTTATTTGCAAGTCATTGTGTTACTCTTAGCTTTATGGTGTCCCTTTAAGCACATTGGGATATTTCTTTCTCTTAAAGAATGATATATCTAAGTTGTTGATATCTAACTATAGTTTGGCCACTTCCTGAGTTGTCACAATGATCGCTGTGGCATGTTCTAAGTTACTAGAAAATGGTACAGCCGAATTCACTACTGGTGGATTGGGAGTAAGGTCATTTCATTCATGTTATCTGTCACTAGTATCACAAATTTGGGCCATTATCCATCATGTAGGGGTCACTTTGCTCCTTTGGATACTGCTGGCTGCTTTCTCATGTTGTCTGTGCATTCTGGGATGTAAAAGTGTGCAAAGACAATATTGTGCTGACTATTGTTGGAGGCCTAAATAGTGGGAGAAGAAACTACAGTTATTCTCCTAGAAAGACCCATTAAAACAGTTCAGGGAATGTTCAATTAATTTGGATACAGTTTTTAATGTGTAAAATTTCAAGGCCTGGTGATTATTAAAAGATTGAGGAAAATCTAAGCTCTCTGCTTTCATTATCCATGTAAGGAGACTTTACAATTCAGAGGACAGACTGAGGAGAAACAGTTCAGTTGAATGTAAAGATTTGATATTGAAGGGTAAACTCTGTTACTGTTAAGTGATGGTGTTGGGGAATGGGTGAGACTTGTTTTGCTGTGTGTTTAAGGTCTTTTAAACTCTGTTCTATATTTAGATTGCTTGGTTTGTTTATTTCTGTGTTTTATTGTTAAAGAATATCTACAGCTTTGAGTGCCTGTGTTTCAATGAATGATCACCACATGAAGAAAGAGAATAAGATCAATCAAGCCAGGTTTCATTCTGCGATGTTCACTTGCCCAGTATTACCATCAGAGATAGTAGGAACTGTAGATGCTGGAGAATCTGAGATAACAAGGTGTAGAGCTGGATGAACACAGCAGGCCAAGCAGCATCAGAGGAGCAGGAAAGCTGACGTTTTGGGCCTAGACCCTTCTTCAGAAATGGGGGAGGGGAAGGGGATTCTGAAATAAATAGGGAGAGAGGGGGAGGCGGATAGAAGATGGATAAAGGAGAAGATAGGTGGAGAGGAGACAGACAGGTCAAAGAGGTGGGGGTGGAGCCAGTAAAGGTGAGTGTAGGTGGGGAGTTAGGGAGGATGGACAGGTCAAGAGGGCGGGATGAGGCTAGTAGGTGGGAGATGGAGGTGGGGCTTGAGGTGGGAGGAGGGGATAGGTGGGAGGAAGGACAGGTTAGGGAGGCGGGTACAGGCTGGGCTGGTTTTGGGATGCAGTAGGGGGAGAGGAGAGTTTGAAGCACCTCATCTTTACCATGGACGTCCAGACCCTATACACCTGCATTCCCCATGCAGATGGCCTAAAGGCCCTCCACTTTTCCTGTCCTGCAGGCCCGACCAGTCCCCATCTACTGACACCCTCATCTGCTTAGCTGAACTCGTCCTCACCCTTAACAACTTCTCTTTCAATTCCTCCCACTTCTACAGACAAAGGGGGTGGCCATGGGTACCCACATGGGCCCAAGCTATGCCTGCCTCTTTGTTGGTTATGTGGAACAATCCCTCTTCTGTAGCTACACTGGCCCTAAACCCCACCTCTTCCTCCATTACATCGATGCCTGTATCGGTGCTGCCTCGTGCTCCCACGAGGAGCTCGAACAGTTCATCCACTTCACCAACACCTTCCACCCCAACCTTAAGTTCACCTGGACCATCTCTGATACCTCTGTCTCCTTCCTGGACCTCTCTATTTCCATCTCTGGCAACCACCTGGAAACCGATATCCATTTCAAGCCCACTGACTCCCACAGCTACCTAGAATACACCTCCTCCCACCCACCTTCCTGCAGAAGTGCCATCCCCTATTCCCAATTCCTTTGCCTCTGCCGCATCTGCTCCCAGGATGAGGCATTCCACTCCTGAACATCTCAGATGTCCCCATTTTTCAAGGCCCGCAACTCCCCCCCCCCCCCAGCCCACAGTGGTCGAGAACGCCCTCGACCGTGTCTCCCGCGTTTCCCGCAACTCATCCCTCACATCCCGTCCCCACAATAACAACCAAAACAGAATCCCCCTCGTCTTCATGTACCACCCCACCAACCTCCGGATTCAACGCATCATCCTCCGACGCTTCCGCCATCTGCAATCCACCACCAAAGATATTTTTCCCTTCCCACCCTTATCTGCTTTCCGGAGGGACCACACTCTCCGTGACTTCCTTGTCTGCTCCACACTCCCCTCCAGCCCCACCACACCCGGCACTTTTCCCTGCAACCGCAGGAAGTGCTACACCTGCCCCTACCCCTATCCCTCCCCCCTCACCCCCATCCCAGGCCCCAAGAAGACCTTCCACATTAAGCAGATGTTCACCAGCACATCTGCTAATGTGGTAAACTGTATCCGCTGTTCCAGATGTGGCCTGCTCTTCATCGGGGAAATCAAGCGGAGGCTTGGGGACCGCTTTGCGGAACACCTACGCTCGGTTCGCACTAAACAACTGCACCTCCCAGTCGTGAACCATTTCAACTCCCCCTCCCATTCCTCAGATGACATGTCCATCCTGGGCCTCCTGCAGTGTCACAACAATGCCACCCGAAGGTTGCAGGAACAGCACCTCATATTTCGCTTGGGAACCCTGCAGCCCAATGGTATCACAAGCTTCACAAGCTTCAAAATCTCCCCTCCCCCTACTGCATCCCAAAACCAGCCCAGCTCGTCCCCGCCTCCCTAACCTGTCCTTCCTTCCACCTATCCCCCCCTCCTACCTACCAACCTCATCCCGCCCCCTTGACCTGTCCGTCCTCCCTGGACTGACCTATCCCCTCCCTAACTCCTCACCTACACTCACCTTTACTGGCTCCACCCCCACCTCTTTGACCTGTCTGTCTCCTCTCCACCTATCTTCTCCTTTATCCATCTTCTATCCGCCTCCCCCTCTCTCCCTATTTATTTCAGAATCCCCTTCGCCTCCCCCATTTCTGAAGAAGGGTCTAGGCCCAAAACGTCAGCTTTCCTGCTCCTCTGATGCTGCTTGGCCTGCTGTGTTCATCCAGCTCCACACCTTGTTATCTCAGTATTACCATCAGCTGGGGTCATAATGCTACCTAAAATCAGCAGCCCAGATCTTCCAGACTCTGGATAGTTGGTGATTAGATGCGTTTTGGACTTCTCGGAAGTCCCAACACCCTGACATTTTGGCTTTTGCCCTGGATGTAAATTGACAATTGCCTGCCATCTGGAACCCATTGAAAACCTATCCAACTCATGAATTAAAGTCAGAGACATTGAAGGGATCCAACTAACTTAGCACCCCCCACCTCCCCACCATCACCACCAATTATTCGCAACAGTTCTCCAAAGTCTAACCCTACCCTCTCACCATTGAGCTACCATCTCTACCCCTTGCCACCCTATTCACTGACCCACTTATCTTGTACACTTAACTTGCCTCAGAAGCTCACAAAATTGATTTGTGACCTTTAAGCATTTTAATTACTGGTATATGGAATTATAGAATCACTACAGTGTGGAAACATGCCATTTGGCCCATCAAGGCCACATCGACTTTTGAAGAGCATCCCATCCAGACCCGTGTAACCCTGCATCTCCCATGGCTAATCCACCTAGCCTGCACATCCATGATCCTGACACAATGGGCAATTTAGCATGGCCAATCCACCTAACCTGCACATCTTTGGATTGTGGGAGGAAACCAGAGCATCCGGAGGAAATCCACACAGACAGTTGCTTGAGGCTGGAATCAAACCCAGGTACCTGACACTGTGATGTAGCAGTGCTAACCACTGTGCCATTGTGCTGCCCTTTGGTGGCTATGGTATGTGGAATATGGTAGTTATTGCTATAACAAGGTGACTGAGTGGATTTCTAGCTGGTTTCCTGTAATGGAGACCTCTTGCACAGACTAGATTCAGGAGTCTGACTATAATAATCACTGACTGGTAAGTGGGCATTCTTTGATAGGATTGTAACTGGTTGGATTTGATCTGTTGGCAATCTGAAGATCTGTGCTAATATGAAACAAGACCGGAGAATGCTGGTCATACTCAGCAGGTCAGGCAGTGATTGAAGATGGTGAATTACTGATTTGGGTCATGACCATCCATCAGAATTGCAAAAGAAATTTTTCTGAAAAATCAATTAATTGACTTTTAACTGAGTTCAGAAGTTCTGAGGAAGTCTCTCAGTTATATAGGACAACTAAGGATGATTAATAAATGCTGGCTTTGCGAGTGACAGACACGTTGTGAAAATGATTGTTTATAAAAGCTGCCTTGTCTGGTGGCTCAGGTGCATCTTCAAGGTCTATTGCACTATTAAATCCAAATGAGTTGTTTGACATTGTTCCCTATGCTCCGCAGCCAAAACTAAATCAACTCAATATTCATCTTTCAGAGGTCTTGTGAGTTAACATCTATATTTGCTCAAATTCAATACTGTATTTCAAAAAAATAATAATTCATCATGTGAATTGTTTGACATGTTTAACCAGTTATGGGTATTTTTGAGATGTGGAAAGCTGCATGGTGCATGAAGCATGTATTGCTGACAGTCATAAGGTCACAAGTGGGGATGTTTGCCAATGTTCAGCACTGTTCCAGACTCCTTGGATACCGAAGGAATCGATGTTCAAGTGTGACAAGATCCGGACATTATTCAGGTTTGGGTTGACAATTGGTAAGTAATGTTCATGTCACACAAATGCCAAGTAAAGTCTATCTCCAATGAGTCGCAATTTAGCCACTGCCTTTTGGCATGCAATGTGTTATCATCACTGAATCTCCCATTATCAACTTCTTTGGGGTTACCATTGACCAGAAACTCAGCACCTGCTCAGTCACACCCAATTTGGGTTCTATCAGGGCCACTCAACTTCTGACCTCATGACAGCCTTAGTTCAAACATGGACAAAGGAGCTGAATTCCAGAGGTGAGGTGAGAGTGACAGCCCTTGACATTTACGCTGCATTTGACAGAGTGTGGTATCAAGGAGCCCTGGCAAGACCTGGAATCAATGGGTATCAGGGGGCAAACTCTTCAGCAGTTGGGGTCATTACCTGACACGTAGGAAGATGGTTGTGGTTGGAGATCAATCATCTCAGCTCCAGGACATCTCTGCAGAAGTTCCTCAGGGCAGTATCCTCGGTCCAACCATCTTCAGCTGCTTCACCAATGACCTTCCCTCCATCCTAAGGTCACAAGTTGGGATTTTTGCTGATGATTGCATAATGTTCAGCACCATTCATAACTCTACAGATACTGAAGCAGTCCATGTTCAAATGCAACCAGATCCGGACAATATCCAGGCTTGGGCTGACAAGCAGCTCTCTGTCTCTCTTTTTCTCTCTCTCTTTCTTTCTCTCTCTTTCTTTCTCTC
>NC_063333.1:5871737-5874989 GCF_021869965.1 Rhincodon typus
CTGCAGCCCAATGGTATCAATGTGGACTTCACAAGCTTCAAAATCTCCCCTCCCCCTACCGCATCCCAAAACCAGCCCAGCTCGTCCCCGCCTCCCTAACCTGTCCTTCCTCCCACCTCAAGCCCCACCCCCATCTCCTACCCACTAACCTCATCCCGCCCCTTTGACCTGTCCGTCCTCCCTAGACTGACCTATCTCCTCCCTACCTCCCCGCCTACACTCACCTTTACTGGCTCCATCCCCACCTCTTTGACCTGTCTGTCTCCTCTCCACCTATCTTCTCCTCTATCCATCTTCTATCTGCCTCCCCCTCTCTCCCTATTTATTTCAGAACCCCCTTCCCCTCCCCCATTTCTGATGAAGGGTCTAGGCCCGAAACGTCAGCCTTCCTGCTCCTCTGATGCTGCTTGGCCTGCTGTGTTCATCCAGCTCTACACCTTGTTATCTGCACATTTTCGATCCTTGTTTTTATTTCAGACTTCCAGCAGCTGCAGTATTTTGCTTTTATCATCTTTGTGTGCTCCAAAGATAGTGATCCAAAATCCCTCTGTTCCAACACATTTCACAACATGCTGCCTTTCATTGTGTATTCATTTGAAGTGATTCAGCTATGAAGTGAAGCTGGAGAGGCAGGGACTGTTTCCCTACAGCAGAGGCTGGGGGGTTGGGGGAAGAGAGATTGCACGGTGGGTGGTGTATTTTACAAAGTTCTGGAAAGCATGCACAGGACGGAGAGAGAGAAACTTTTCCCTTTAGTACAGGAGTCAATAAACAGGGGTACTGTTTTAAGGTACAAAGCAGGAAGTTGAAGGGGAATTTGAGGAAATACTCTTTCACACAGAGGATAGTGGATCTCTGAAACCCACTGCCTAAAACGGTGGTAGAGGCAGGAACCCTCAAGACATTTAGGAACTACAGGCCAACTGCTAAAATATGGGATCAAAATAGATGGATGTTTGACGATTGGCGCAGGCATGCTGAGCCAAAGGGCCTCTTTCCGTGCCATGAAATACTCTATGACTTTCTCTGATTCTATGACTTGTTTATCCTCCCCAAATCAAGGTACTGTAGAAGAAGTGAAGGAAACTCAGAGCTTATAGAGTAGATGGCAAAAGGCATGACCAGCTTGCAGGGGCAACAGAAGTTTGGTGGGAGGAGTGCTGTGTATCAGAGTCAGGCAAACATAGATTTCTTGGATAGTTGTAAGGATAGAGGAGATTGCAGAGGGGAATTAGTCCTGGAGAGATTCAAACTTGACGTGAAGCATTTTAAACGTCATGTGTAAAGGGACCAGAAACCAGTTGAAAGTTAGTAACAGCAAGGGGGTTAGCTGAATGGTACTTGTTGCAGAATATCATGCAACAAATGAGCTTTGAATGAACTGAGTTTTATGGTTGTTGGGATCATTATAGTAAATGCAGCTGGACAAGACAACAGCTAAAGAGTTTTATCCCCTTCCTGAAGCTTTCTTCCTCACAGGAATATGTTTGTTGAGAATCATGAACTATTGTCAACCTAGTCCACTTCAGCTTGCTGCCCTCATCCCCTTGTTATTACCATTATTTAAGTTTAACACAGTTGTTTCTGGAACCCAAAGTTTCTTAATCTCAAACTGAATACTAAATTCTGCCATGTTATGGTCACCGTTTCCTAGGGGATCTTTTACCTGCCTCATTACATATAATAAGATTCAAAATAATCTAATCCAATGTTGGATCACAACACTGTTCTAGAAAACTGTCCTGAATACACTATGAATTCTCCTTCTTGGCCATCTCCACCAATTTAACTTTACTATTTGATAATGAAGATTGAGATCACCAACAGTTAATGTAGTTTCTTTTTACATGTCCCGGCCAGGTCTCCTTGGGATCTTGTGTTTCAAGAAGATCATCTCTCCTTCTAAACTCCAACAGATACAGGCCGCATACATCCAACCTTTCTTCAATAGATCACCCAGATATCAATCAAGTGAACTTTCTCAGAACAGCTTCAAATGTAATTATATCCTTTCTTTCTAAAAACAAAGTCCAAAATTGTGCACAGTGCTCCATCTGTGTTCTTACCAATGCCCTGTACAACTGAAGCAAGTACACCCTGATCCCTCTGTACATCCATGCTTCCGAATATATAATACCATTTAAATAAATCTCTTAACATTTATTTTTCACATAGAAGTGTAGAACTTTGCAGTTAGATGAATTGTACCTAATCTATAAAAGTGTTTGCCCACTCAGCTTGTCTAAATCACCTTGAAGCCTCCTTGTATCCTCTTCACAACTCTGCCCAGTTTTCTGTCGTCAGCAAACTTGGAAGGATTGCATTTGGTTCTCTCATTCAGGTCATACAAACGTAGAAAATTGCAACAGTAGGCAATCTGGCCCTGAGCTTGCTCTGCCATCCATTATGATCATGGCCGATCATCCAACTCAACAGCCTATTCCCATATTTCCCGCTATATCCTTGAAGTCATTAGCCCCAAGTGCTGAATCCAACTCTTTCAAATCATACAAGGTTTTGGCCTGGAGTACTTTCTATCGTAGCAAATTCCACAGGTTCACCACACTCTGGTTGAAGAAATTTCTCATCTCAGTGGATGCAGGCTCAGTTGTTAATTTTAAATCTGAGCTCGATAACTTTTTGTTAAGCAAAGGGATATGGGCCGGTATATGGAGATAGGCTACAGAGCATCCATTGAATAGTGGAACAGACTCAAAGGGTTGAATGACCCACTTCTGTTCCTATAGATGGAGAATACCTAGGGCCCAAGCATTGATCCTAGTGGCACCTCACGAGCCACCATCTGCCACTTGGAAAAAGACCCGTTTATTCCCACTCTGTTTCCTGTCTGTTAACCAATTCTTGATTCATGCCAAAGTATTTCTCCCTATCCAATGCATTTTAAACTTGCACACTAATCTCTTATGAGGGACCTTATCAAAGTTTTTAGAAAATCCAAAATGTTGTCCAGGTCTTGATTACTTATGTCCATTCATTGCTTTATTCATAACTGATCAAAGGCATCAAAACTTGTTCGATTTGATTTGATTTATTGTCATGTGTACTTAAGTATAGTGAAAAGCTTTGTTTACAAATAGTACAGGCAGATCATAGTAAGTAAAGACATACAGATCATAGGATGGGAAAAAAAAACTTAGACAGAGGCATACAGGTTACGTCACACAGGATGTGCACCAGGCAAGATCAACGTTGGCAAGATCAACGTTGGCAAGATCAACGTTGGCAAGATCA
>NC_063333.1:5874999-5884044 GCF_021869965.1 Rhincodon typus
CAACGTTGGCAAGATCAACGTTGGCAAGATCAACGTTGGCAAGATCAGCATTATTTGAAGTTAGAGAGTCCATTTATCAGTCTAATAATGGCCAGGAAGAAGCTGTTCCTGAACCTGCTGGTGTGTGCATTGAAGCTTCTTTTGCCTGATGGAAGAGGTCGTAGGAGAGCATTACCAGATAGTGATGGGTCTTTGAAGATGTTGACAGCCTTTTTTGCAACAACGAGAAGTGTAAATAGAGTCCATGGATGGAAGGTTGGCTTCTGTGATGGCCTGGGCTGTGCACACAACCTTCTATAATTTATTATGGCCTGGCCACAGCAGTTGCTGTACCAGGCTGTTATGCACCTGATAGTATGCTTTCAATGGTGCACTTGTAAAAGTTGGTGAGGGACCTTACAGGCATGCCAAATTTCCTGAGCCACCTGAGGAAGAGGCGTTGTTGTGCCTTCTTAACCGTCACATCTTTGTGGGAAGTCCAGGACAGATTGTCGGTTATCGTCACTCCTAGGAACTTGACACTCTCCACTTTCTCAACCTCAGCTCCAATAATGTAGATGGAGCATGTTCTCCTCCTTTCTTTCTGAAGTCAATGATCAGTTCTTTAGTTTTGCTGATGTTGAGCGAGAGGTTGTTATCATTGCAACACGTCAAGCCCTCTGTCTCCTTTGTATATTCTGACTCATCATTGTTAGATATCCATCCTGCCACATGGTGTTGTCAGCAAACTTGTAGATGCCATTAATTCAGAATTTGGCAACACAGTCGCTGGTGCACTTCAGTGTTGAGTGTTATCGTGGAGGAGGTGCAGCTGTCTATGGGCCAGAAAGTTGCAGAGGGTGGAGCGGAGACCAGTCTGGATGAGGATAATGGTGTTGAAGGCAGAGCTGTAGTCGAGTAGCAGGAGTCTGATGTAGGGATCCTTGTTGTCCAGATGTTCCAGGGATGAGTGCAGGACTAGGGATCTGGCGTCCGTTGTGGGCCTGTTATGTCGGTAGGCAAATTGTAAGGGATCGAGGCAGACTGGGAGGCTGGAGCTGATGTGGGTTATGACCAGCCTCTCAAAGCACTTAATGATTATGGAGGTCAGAGCCATTGGGAAGTAGTCATTAAGGCATATTGCATGTTCTTTCTTAAGTACTGGGAGGATGGTGATTTTCTTGAAGCAGATGGGGACTTTGGCTTGTAGGAGGGAGATATTGAAGATGTGGGTAAGTACCTCCATCAGTTGGTCCTCACAGGATCCAAATGCTTGTCCGGGGAATCCATCCCAGCTGGTGGCTTTCCTTGGGTTAAGTCCCAGGAAAAAAACTGATCTGACACCCACAGTGTTACAGTGGACACAGGTGCATCCGGGGATGTCAGGGCAGGTGACACGCGTTGCTTGCATTCTCCTCAGACCAAGCACAGAGCGTGTCTATTGACTTCCTGTCTAAAGATTTTAACAGTAATCCAACAACAGGGTTAATAGAAAGCCAACACTGTTGTTTTCAAATTGTCTGTTCTGGACATATGCAGTCTTAAAAAAAAATGTATTATCAATGATCCAATTTTGAGAAAAAAACTAATTAGCCAACCTGAAAACACAATTCTTTAATCTCAGTCCCCCAAAGGACTCAAATTCTGGAATGTCAAGGAAACCAGGCCTGTCAAGGCACTTCCATTTTGATTAACATTTGATGAAAATATCCAATTATTAATTCCCCAAAATGTATTCATATGCCACACCAAGAGTTTTTCCGATGAAATGTGCAATCTGTAGAAAAATGGTGTTTTAAGCAGAATTGGTCAATAGTTTTTCATTTCATTGCTGTAAGACATAACCACCATCTGTATAAACAAAATTTTACATGCTCTTTTCTTCCACTGACATCAAAATGAAATAAGCTCCACATGCCAACTTTAGATTCAAGTTTCCCATTTAAAGTATACATCATACTTGATAATATTACTGAGCGCCTTAGCAGATTCAAAATAATTTCCAAGTTTAATGTTTAAGACCTGATGGAATTCAGGTAGAATATGGAATGTATTTCTGTTTACTTTTCAGCCTTCTCTTTGCTAAGGCAGGAAAGGATACTTAGGCACTTCAGTTAAATCTGCAGCATGTGGGACTGGATGATATATCTGTAACTGGATGAGAAGATTTTTAGGTTTAATAAAGAATCACACCTTCCAGCGTCACTGCTCCACCACAAGGGCCACTGTAGAGATGCCATTAGTGGCAGCCATGCAACCCAGAAACAACAGTACATATATGTGCTTAGAAGAAAAGAAATTCTTGCTGTGCCTTTGGGTGGCAGGTCAAAGTACTTAACAGTGCATTTATGACATTTGTGCAATGCACACTGTGGAATTTTTGAAATCAGGGCAAGACGGAGTGTGTTCAATGACCGACTGCAGTCATTTTGACAGATGGTCAACAAAGGGTAGGGGACTGCAAAACTAGAGGGCACAGGTTTAAGGTGCGAGGGGCAACTTTTTCACATAGAGGGTGGTGGTGTGTATGGAACAAACTGCCAGAGGAGATGGGTAGAATTACAACATTTGGAAGGCATCTGAATAGGAAGGGTTTGTGGGGGATATGGGCCAAATGCTGGCAAATTGGACTCGGTCAATCTAGGATATCTGGTCAATGCGGATGAGTTGGACCAAAGGGTCTTTTTCCGTGCTGTATAGCTCTATATTTGTCCGATAGTGTAGATTTAAGACTCTTAAACAATAACCTGAAAATATTAGCAATGTTTAAAAGCAGGGAAAGTGTCCCTTCCGACCTTTGGGCCAGAAAGTCCAGGCAAATTCAACCTGTTCCAATATTATGTCATAACCTGTCCAAACAGGTTGATTAAAATGAATTAACAGCAGAACTGAAGTTCCTCATCCCTGAAACCGTTCCCCAGAAATTCAATGTCATTACCATCACTGAATCCCCCACTATCTATATTAGGGGGTTACCACTGGCTAGAAACTAAATGGGACTAGCCACACAAATACAATAGGTGCAAAAGCAGGTCAGAGGCTAGGATACCTGCACATAACATACCTTCCCCACTCTCCAAAGCCTGTCCATCACTGACAAGGTACAAATCAGAAGTGTGATGGAATAATCCCCACTAGCCTGGATGACTACTGATCCAACACTTAAGAAGCTTCAAACCGTCCAACATAAAGCAGCCCACTTGATTAGCACCACATCTACAAACATTCACTCCCTCCACCAACGATACTCAGTAGCAGCAATGCAGAAATTCAAAGTTCCTTAGATACCACCGTCCAAACCAACAACCACTTCTGTTAAGAAGAATAACAACAGCTGATACATGGGAATACCACCACTGCAAATTCCCCCCACGCCATTCAACAGCCTGACTCAAATATAATGTCATTCGGGGGCGGGGGGGGGAATCTTCTCTAAAGCAACAGATGCTTGCCAAGCCAGCAAATCCCACATCCCCTGAAACAACCAAAAATACTTTCAGTTGTCTCTAATGCTGTCATATCTTTCCTAAAATGCAGTGCTTTGAACTGGATGTAAATACACCTTTAGAAGCCAAACCAGTGTAATCACCTTCAAATGATTTTAGCACATGTACATCCAGATTCCTCCGCTCCTGCATTCTCTTTAAAAATGCACACTTTCTACTGTCTCACCACGTATTTTTCCACTTTACATTCTTTCTGCCAAAATCCTTCACTTCAGTTTTCGGCATGAAATTTGACCTGCCATTTATCTGCCCATCCCAACAACCTGCATCTTTTTGAAGCTCTCGGTCATCCTCCCAGTTCACAATTCCAATTTTTGTATCGCCCATTAGCTTTGAAGTTGTGTTCAGCACACAAAATGTGTCAGTCATTAACATAAATCAGGAACAACGTTCCTGACACTGATTCCTCATGATTAGCATTGTTCCAATCAGAGATCTACTGGGCCTTTATTCTCTAGAATTTAGATTCAAATATATAAAATTCTTACACAGTTCAACAGGATAGATGCAGGAAGAACGTTTTCCCAGGCTGGGCTCACAGCTTTAGAATAAGAGGTAGACTATTTAGGACCGAGCTTGGGAACTCAGTCACTGAGTATATTCAAAACAAAAGCAAATAGATTTCTAGATATTAAAGGTATCAAGGGTTAAAGGGGTACTGCAGGAAAATGGCAGAGACAGAAGATCAGCATCAGTCACAGGAGGTCAGTACATTCACAGCATTGTTCAGAAGGAAGTTCCAGGATTTTAACACAGCAACAGTGAAGGTTTAGCAATATAGTTCCAAGTCAGAATAGGGTGCCTTGGAGGAAAACATGCAGGTTGCGGTTCCATATGTCCGTTGCTCTCATCCACCGAGGATGGTGGAAGTTGTAGCTTCGGAAAATGCTGTTGGAGGATTTTCGCTAAATTGTTGCAGTGCATCATGATGGTGATACACACTGCTGCCAATGAGCCTCAATGGTGGAAGGAGTGAATTTTGAAAGTGTTAGATGGAACACCAATCAAAGAGACTGCTGTGTCCTGGATGATGTCGAGCTTGAGTGTTATTCGAGCTGTATTCACTCAGGAAATGGAGAGCACTCCTACGTACTGCTGACATGTAGACAGTCTTTGAGAAGTGAGGAGAGGAGTTACTCACTGCTGTGTTCCAAGCCTCTGATCTGGTCTTGTATTTGTACAACTGGTCCAATTCAATTTCTGATGAATAGTAACTACTAATGTGGATAGTGGGAGAATTCAGTGATGGCAGTGCCATTGAACATCAAGCAGTAATAGTTAGATTCTTTCTTGTTGGAGATGGTTATTACCCAGCACTTGAGGCGCAAGTGTTATTTGTCATTTATCAGCCCAAACTTGGATATTGTCCAGGTCTTATTACATTTGGACATGGACTGCCTCAGTATCTGAGCAGTCATGATTAGCACTGAAAATTGTGCAATCAATTAACTATTTGCTTCTGGCCTTATGATGGACAGAAAGATCATTGATGAAGCATTGATGGTTTGGCCTTGGGATGCTATCCTGCAGAGATATGTTGGAATTGAGATATATAACCTCCAGAAACCACAACCATCTGCCTTGTGTTTGACCTGATTTCAAACAGTAAAGATAGTTTTCTCCTTTGATTCCAACTGACTTCAATTTAGTTAAGGCACTTTGTTACCACACTCAGTATGACTCTAGCATCTGCAGTTCGAAGATAACACAGTGTGGAGCTGGAGGAACACAGCAGGCCAGGCAGCATCAGAGGAACAGGAAAGCTGACGTCTCAGGTTGGGATCCATCTTCAGAAATGGGGCTCGCAACCCTCATTTCTGAAGAAGGGTCCCGACCCGAAACTTCAGCTTTCCTGTTCTTCTGATGCTGTCTGGCCTGCTGTGTTCCTCCAGGTCCACACCGTGTTATCTCAGTTAAATGCTGCCTTGATATAAAAGGTAGTCTCTCGCACCTCACCAATTGCGTGCAGCTCTTTTGTCTATGTTTAGACGTCTGTGTCTTTGTGTGATTGCACTCATACAAGTGCGCAGAGAGACACAAAGTGAGGGCCAGACTAAATTCAGCATGGTCGACTACCAAAATTTGTTGTTCAGGCCTAAGGTGAAGGATTAGCATTTGATTAAAAATACTGGAGAAATTGTATCCTTTTAAAGATACTACACTAAAGGTCTGGTGAGTTCACTCTCTTCCGTTCCACTTCTTAATATTCAAATTACAAAATGTGTGTTGAAAATAAATGTGAAGTTTAATGTCAGTGCAGAATGAGATAATTTGGAAATGTGTCACAATTATGAGTTTAAACTACTCCTGAGTGCAGTGGATGCCAGGACATTGAATAAAATTAAGGAAGAGATAGACAGATTTTTAATTAAGGGTTGAAGGGTTATCGAGAGATCGCAGAAAAGTGCAGTTGAAGCTAAAATAAGATCATCCACGATCGTATTAAAGGGCGGAACAGGCTCAAGAGGCTGAAACGCATATGCCTACTCCTACCTCTTATGTCCTTATGTTCAAAGTTCTGTTGCCCAGACTACCTGTTAGCATTCACTTGCCTCCGCTGTGCACATGAACCCATATAGACTCTAGGTCTGGCAATGCTTCCCTTCTTTAAAAATCTCATGTGGAGAACTTTATAGCACTAATAATTGTAGAAACATAGAAAATAGGAGCAGAAGTAGGCCATTCCAGTCTATTCTGCCATCCTACTCAACTGCCTGTTCTTATTTCTTCTCCCATGTCCTTTGATCTAAAAGGCCACATGATATAGGAGCAGAATTTGATCATTCGGCCCAATGAGTGTGTTCCACCATTCGATCATGGCTGATACGTTTCTCAACCCCATTTCTCCTGCCTTCTCCCTGTAACCCTTAATCCCCTTACTAACCAACAACCTGTCTATCTCACTCTTGAACACACTCAATGACTCAATGCTGCAGAAGGCTGTAGAGGCCAAGTTCCTCAGATTCAACACCTCAGACTAAAGTAATTCCACTTCTTCTCAGTTCTAAAGGGTTATCCCTTCACTCCGAGGCTTCACCCTCAGGTCCTGGTCTCTCCTACTAATGGAAACATCTTTTCCATGTTGGCTCTTACCAGGCCTCTCAGTATTGAGAGTTTCAATCAGATCACCCCCATCATCCTTCTAAACTCCATCGATACAGACCCAGAGTCCCCAACCACTCCTCATGACATGCCCTTCATCCCCAGGATCATTCTTGTATTCCTCCTCTGGACACACTCCATTCTTCCTTAAAGCCTACAGACAATGTTCTACGGCCTTTTAAATCCTCAATAATGGATCTCTGCTCGTGTTCTAGCCCACTTGAAATTAATGCCAATACTCCATTTGCCTTCCTAACTGCAATTGCACTTGCATGTTAACCTTAAGAATGCTGAAATAGGACGCCCAAGTCCCTTTGTGCATCAGGTTTCCAAAGCCTTTCCCATTTAGAAAACAGTTGACACCTCAATTCTTCCTACCAAAGTATATAATATCACACTTTCCAACATTGTATTCCTTCTTACTAGCCTGTCCAGGCCCTTGTGCAGTCCTCCCTGCTTCTTCAACCCTACCTGTCCCTCGACCTATCTTTGTGTCATCTGCAAACAGCAACAATGCCCTCAAATCCTTAATGTATAACATGATCCTGAATGTATAATCTGAATAACTGTGATCTCAACATTGACCCTGTGTAACTCCACTAGTCAGTGGCCTCCAACTCGAAAAAGACCCCTTCATCCTCACTCTCTGCCTTCTGCCAGTCAGCCATTTCTCTATCCGTGCCAGTAATTGCCCTAATACCATGGGCTCTTATTTTATTTAGCTGCCTCCTGTGTGGCACCTTGCCAAAGGCCTTCTGGAAATCCAAACAGATCATGTCTCTCCTTTGTCTAACTTGCTTGTTACCTCCTCAAAGAATTCAGGCATTACCTCCTTTGACAAAGCCATGCCCAGTCCACCCTATTTTACCATGCACTTCCAAGTACTCCACAATCTCATCCTTAATAATGGACTGTACCTTACCAATTACTAAAGCCAGGCTAACCAGCCTATAATTTCCTGTCTTCTGTCTCCCTCCATTCTTAAACAAGGGTGCTACATTAGTGATTTTCCAGTCCTCTGGGACCCTCCAATGATTCCTGAAAGATCACCACCAACACCTTGACAATCTCCTCAGCTATCTCCTTCAGAACTCTGGGATGTAGTCCATCTGGTCCAGGTAATTTATCCACTTTCAAATCTTTCAGTACCTTTCCTTGGTAATGGTCACCACACTCACATCTCCCCCAATCTCCTTAAGTTCTGATATGCTACTGGTGTCTTCACCGTGAAGACTGAAGCAAAGTACCTAATCAGCTCCCCCCTGCCATTTCTTTGCTCCCCATTACGACTTCTCCAGTCTCATTTTCCAGTGGTCCAATGTCTATTCTTGCCTCACTCTAATCTTTTTTTAGATGTCTTTAAAAAAGACTCTTGTAATATTCTTTTATATCATTAGCTAGCTTCTCTAAAGTTTATCTTCTCCCCCTCCCTCACTGCTTTTTTTAAGTTATTCTCTGCTGGTTTTTAAAAAGGCTTCCCACTAATATTCGCCACATTGTACGCTTTTTATTTTGCTCTTATGATACCCCTGACTTTCCTCATCAGCCATAGTTGCCTGATCCTCCCCTTGGTATGTTTCTTCTTCCTTGGATGAATTTTTGCTGTGTCTCCTGCCATTGCTGTTGCCCTCTATTTCCGGCTAGGTTCCCCTTCCAATCAACACTGGCCAGCTCCTCCCTCATGTCTTTGTTGTTACCTTTGCTCAATTGTAATACTGTTACATTTGATTCCAGCTTCTCCCTATCAAACTGCAGGGTGAATTCTATCAAATTATGATCACTGTCTCCTAAGGGTTCCAATCCTTCAGCTCCCTCATCAGGTCTGCCTCATTACGTAATACCTAATCCAGAACAGCCTGTTCCTTAGTGGGCTCTACCACAAGCTGCTTCAAAACCCATCTCATTGAATTTCATGGAATCCTTTTGAATAAATGAAAAATTACAGGACAGGAACAGGCCCTTCAGCCCTCCAAGGCCATGCCAACCATCATGCCCTAATTAATATAAAACAACCTGCCAATTTTCAATCTATATCCTTCTATTCCCTCCCTATTCATGTACCCATCTAGGTGCCTCTTAAATGTCTTCAATGTGCCCCCTTCCACCACCTCTTCTGGTACTGCATTCCAGGCTGCTACCACTCTCTGCGTGTAAAACTTTCTTCGCACATCTCCCTTAAACTTTTCCTCCCTCTGACCTTGAACCTGTGCCCCCTTGTAATTGAAACTTCAACCCTGGGAAAAAGCCTCTCATTATCCACCCCATCTATGCCTCTCAATTTTGTAGACCTCTATCAGGTCTCCTCCCAGCCGCCGTCTTTCCGGTGAAAACAATCCTAGTCTTTTTAACCTTTCCTCATAGTCAATGCCCTAGAGACCAGGCAACATCCTGGTGAACCTTCTCTGTACTTTCTGCAAAGCTTCCACATCCTTCTAGTAATATGGTGACTAAAACTGCA
>NC_063333.1:5884544-5906182 GCF_021869965.1 Rhincodon typus
GAGAGCAATCAGATTATTTCCTATTTTACAGGATATTGAAACAGATTGTGTTGCTGAGATCAGCTAACTTGGAGTCCATGGTTTGAATACAAAGCCCATTGCTGGATATTCATATATTTCAATACAATATCATGTGATTTTACTTACACAGCCATTAGGATTTCTCTGTACCAGATTGAGATTTAGTAAAAGGCTGTAATTTTGTTTGCAACATTTTCTCTCCCCATTCATGAGAACACTGTACAGTTCCATTTTATAAGCAAAAACCTTTTTGGTTTGTAAGTATACATTGATGTTGCTGAAGACAAATGACAACTGCAGTGTCTTATGACCCTGTCAGAGACCTTGTATTTTTTTGGAATGTTCAATCACTGCGCTTTACCCCAGCTGAGCTATGCTAGGATTCGGGAAGTTGATGCCGCACTCGGACCTTAGTTCTGCGTGCTGAAAAAGAAAGTTAGAAGGAATATTGCAAACAATCTTTCAACATCACCCTGTAAATTCCTCTCAGTTTTGTAGATTTCAGTAAGATCACCTCTCATTCTCATCTCAAACTCCCGCACTCCTCCTACTCAACCTCTCCTTTTAAAGCAGCTCCTCCATTCCTGGGGTCAACCTAGCAAACATTTTTTGGACTGCCAAGAGTGTCAGTATATCTTGTCCTGGGTAAAATTGTTTTCAGCCCTTTTTCTAAAGATAGATATATTGGCATTGGGGCCTAAATCTTGTTCACCGGTGTTCTAGCTGTGGTCTGACTATTGCATTATATAGGTTAAGCAAGATCTCCCAATTTTCAATACTCCATTCTCTTTGAAATAAAGGCCAAAATTATATTTGTCATCCCCATTACCTCCTGAACTTGGATGCTAGCTGTGATTTATGCATAAGGATTCAAACCACGCTGGGGTAGCTTTCTGCAGTATTTTTTTGCTTTAAGTAATACTCAGCTGTTTTGTTGTTTGTGTCACATTACATTCCAATTGCCAAGTTTTTGTCCACTTGCTTAATGTCTGTATCCCTCTGCAGACTGTCATACTACCTATTTGTGTCCTCTGCAAACATGGCTATAGTGCATTCACTTTCCTTATCCAAGTCATCCATATGAATTCCAAGTAATGTAGCCTTAACACTGATCTGTGGCACTCCAGTAGTTACAGGTTTCCACTGAAGATCGCTCCCCACTATCCCAACTGTCTTCTATTAGTTGACCAATCTTCTTTCAATGCTAATATTACATCCAATACCGTAGGCTGTTATCTTAAGTAGATAAATGTGTGGCACCCATTCAAGCATCATCTGAAAATCCCCAAATATATCTACTGCTTCCCCTCTATTTTGTTTGTTGCCTCCTCAAAGAATGCTAATAAATTTATCAGGCATGATTTCCCCTTTGTAAAGCAGTGCTGACTGCTTGATCATTTTCTACATTTCTAAATGCCCTGTTATTATATTCTTCACATTAGACTAACATTTTCTCTATAACAGGTGACCTTTAGTTACCCATCTTTGTCTCCCTACCTTTCTAAATAAAGGTGTTACATTGACAAGTTTCTAGTCCTGTGATAATTCGTGAAAGATTACTACCAATGCATCCACTATCTCTGTAGCTGCTTCTTTTAATATCCTAGGATGCATCCTGTCAGGTTCAGGGACTTCATAGTCTTTAGCTCCATTAGTTTCCCCAGCACTGTTTCTTTGGTGATAGTAATTGTATTTTTATTTCTTTTTTTTTCCCCCCTTGAATATTTAGTAATTTTAGAATGTTATTAATGTTTTCTACTATGAAGACTGATGCAAAATATTTATTCAACTCCTGCCATTTCCTGGTTCCCCATTATTATTTCCCCAGCCTTGTTCTCTAAGGAGTCTGTGTTACTTTTGGCTCCCTCTTTCTTTTCATGTATTTAAAAAACTTTTGCTATCTGTCTTGAAAGACCCCCTTCCTGGGATTCAGTTTCTCACTGGGATATATCTTGTTGTGATTTGTGAATATTTTCTTGTGTCTGCCCTATTGGTTCGAAGTAAAATTTGGATTTCATCTTTGCTGCTAAACTATTTTCCTGGTCTACTCCAGATAGCTCCACCCTCATTCCTTTGAAATTATGTTTAGATAAACCAGTAAAGTCGTTTCTAATCCACGCTCCTCCCTCAAACTGAATACTAAATTCTACCATGTTATAGTCACAGTTTCCTGGGGGATACTTTACTGACATCTTCAATTAAACCTGCCTCATTACACACCACCAGATCCAAAATAGCCTAATCCCTGGTTGGGCCCACCAAATTGCTCTAAAACTGTTCTGCATACCCTATAAATTCATCAAGGTTACCTCTGCCAATCCAACTATTCAATCTACATAAAGGTGAAAGCCACCATGATTAATGTTTTGTATTTTTTTTATATACCCTCATTTTCTCTGTACCACTATATGATTAAATGTTAAGAGGGCCTATCAACAAAATCAGCTTATACCTACAAATGCCAGTTAGGTTTCTTCTTTCCGTCCCCATCCCCTTATGTTTTAAGATATTGTAACCTATTAGAAAATCATTGAGTTCTATTAGGAAGAACCACAAGTATGCCACAACCTCAGGAAATCATTTGCAAAAAATTCTCAGCTCCTTGAGCTTTCTCAAGGCTAAGATTTTAGTTTGCCATGTATTTATGGTAGACCTTTCAATTCCTTACTCTGGTCATTTCCTAATACTTCTAAACTGATCTGTTGCTTTCTTTGCCTCAAGACTCATGGACCATTTTAGGTTTTTTCACTAGTTTCAGAGTAGGCAATCTTCAAGTTTTTGTTCTCTCTCAGCATTCAAACAGATTAAACCTTACCTACTGACCACACAGTTAATGTGGAAGTTGCTTTTTCTTTACTTGGCTTACAGTGCAGGTTTTATCTACCTGTCATTTAAAGATTCAGTTGATAAAGACTTAAAAATCTGGAATTGAAAGCTAATCTCAGTCATGGTGATAATTAAAGTGTTACTGATTGTTGTAAAATCCCATCTGGTTCTGTCATGTCTATTAGAGTGAAATTTGCTGTCCTTGCCTGGTCTGACCAACTTGTGACTCCAGACCCATAGCAATGTGGTTAACTCTTAACTGCCCTTTGAAGTGGGTAAACAAGTCAATCTGTTCAAGGGCAATTAATGATGTACAACAGATGCTGACATCTTGTGAAAAAATAAATTACGAAACTTTGGCATTATTCTCAGTAATCAGCGACCATATGTGCCTATTCCAAGATGGAAATAGGACTTACATGCCATGTATCCCTTATGATCAACCACTTTCAGTCAGACTAGAAATTTGGGTTTTCAAACCTCAGGTTCAGTTTTTGTTTTGTTAGAAACAGGAAGGCCAATTTCCTTGCCAGGTTTGCCTTTTATGTTTCCATTTCAGATTCTGTTTTTAGTTAGAAATTGTTTATGTTTTGCCACCTGCTGTTATGGCCCTATCACTTCTGTTCTAACCATTCTATGCATTATTGCATTTCAAATTGTTGATATTGCATTTACCTGATTTTGTACAGTGGAAACTAATTCACAAAGCTGCAAGTTGCATCATAAAACTAAAATGTATACTTTAAAACTCATGAACTATGAACTAGATGTTCACAACGACTAGGACCTCGAATGGAAAGATAAGTAGTTGAATTGCGGAAAGTGAATAGATTTTTCTCAATTTGGAATCACTTAATTTGTATTATCTGTTGATTTGAAAATACTTCTGGTACAAACACAGCTTGAACTGCTTATTTTAATTCAGGTTCCACTGAAAATGTCAACATTTATGTACTAAATTTTATTAGAACACTGTTGGCCAGCATGTTTTGAAAGTAATGTGTTCATTGTAAGTTATGTCAACATGTTCTCAATCCCCTAAGAGCTACTTTATAATGCTACAACTCAATTGTTAGGGAGCCATCACACATGGCTTGCTGCAACTTGAAAGCAAGCTTTTTAGATATCATGAAAATCTCTGGAAAAATTGGATTCCCTGGCAAATAAACCTCTGGATTTCTCAAAATAGCTTTTTGGCCAAGTTAAATTTTTAAATTTGTGTTTAAGTTGTTAGAACCAGCCTATAAAGTGTTTAAAACAACATACAATTGGCATTTCTCAAAGGGCTAAATCAGTTTGTTCCTCACAGAAATTACAAATGCTGATAATTTAAAGTTCTAAATATCAATGTGGGACCAGAAGTGATTAATTCTATTCCCTCTTTTCATAGTTATACAGTTGACCATAATTTGGGATCATGACTTCAAAGATTGTATCAGCGATCAATAATAAATGGGCATGACTGATTGGTGAGAGTCCTGTATGGTTGACAGACTGATTGCTGAGACTCCCAGTCAACAGAAGAGTGAACCTGATAGACTGATTCATAACCAATAGACCACCTAGGTTAACTTAACCAGAGAGTGTTCATTGAAAAGTTATTAATTTAACACAATGCTGTTTACAGTAAATGTTTAGTGAGAAAATTATTAATGTTAAGTGGTATTGGTAAGTACAGACTAGAGAAATAATTAAGAGTTTATTAGTTCACAATCTGTATCTATACTTAGGTTAATACTTATTCAGTCCACTATTTGAAGAGAAAAAGTTCTAATAGGACTGGACAGGGTAGATGCAGGGAGGATATTCCCGATGGTGGGTGTGTCCAGAACCAGGGGTCACAGTATGAGGATTCAGGGAGACCATTTAGGAAGGAGATGAGGGGATAATTCTTCAACAAAAGAGTGGTGAGCCTGTGGAATTCATTACCACAGGAAGTAGTTGATGCCAAAACGTTGAACGTATTCAAGAGATAACTAAAAATAGCACTCGGGATGAATGGGATCAAAAGGTTATGAGGAAAGAGTGGGATTAGGCTATTGGGTTGGACGATCAGCCATGATCATAAAGAATGGCGGAGCAGGCTCGAAGGGCTGACTGGCTTCCTCCTGCTCCTGTCTTATGTTTCAGTGTAAAGTTGTTGTTTAGCAATTCAAACATGCCTACAAACATACAAACAAGGAACAAGAATAGACCACTAATAGAGTAGCCTTTTGAACCTACTCTGACATTCAATAGGATCTGATTTTAACTTCACTGTTACACTCCTGCATATCCCTGATCATCTTTCATTCCCTCGGCATTCAAGAATGTCCTTTCTCTGCCTTAAAAATATTTACGATTTTGCATCCTCTGTCATTTGGAATAGGGGAATTCATAATCCTGAGATTGAAAAATATTACCTCATCTGTCTTAAATTGGCGATCCTTTATTTTTAAAAGTATGACCCCAGCTCTCGATTCTCCCATCAGGGGAAGTGTCCTTTACATATCCATCCGGTCAAATCGACTCATCTTTTATGTTTCAATTAAGTCACCTCTGGCTCTTCCAAACTCTAAAGGACACAGACTTAACCTTTCCTCACAAGACAAGCCACTCATTCTATGTATTAATCTAGTGAACCTTGTCTGAACTGCTTACAATGCATTAACATCCTTCTTTAAGTGTTGTGAACAGTACTGTGCATAGTACTCCAGTTGCAGTCTCACCAAAGCCCTGTGTAATTGAACCATGACTTGCATATTCTTGCATTCAGTTCCCCTCAATGAAACTCTGTATTCCTGATTACTTGCTGTATCGCCTTACTAACCATCTGTGATTCATGCATTAATTCACCCAGATATCTGAGCTCTTCAGGTTCTGATTAGATAATATGTTTTTTTATTCTCTCTGTCAAGATGGACAACTTCCCACTTTCCCATATTCCCACATTGGACTCCATTTGCCATATCTTTGCCCACTCATTTATCTGTATCCCTTTGTAGGCTCCTTTTATCATCTTCATAACTCACTTTCTTACTTTTTGCCATTTCCTTCCTGTAAGCCAATCTTCCAGCTGTGCTAATGTGTTAGCCATGACACAGCTTTCTTTCCCACAATAACCTTTGATGTAGCGCCTTGTTAAATACCTTCTGGTTATTTACATTGACTTACTTCTTCAAAGAACTCCAATAAGTTTGTTAAACAAGATTTTCCTTTGACAAAATCATGTTGGGTCTGTCTGATTACCTTGAACTTAGCCAAGTGCCCTGTTATAGCAATAATAGCTTCTAACATTTTCCCTAGGACAGATGTTACGCTCACTGGCCAGTAGTTTCCTGCTTTTTGCTTCGCTCCCTTTTGGAAAAAGGAATTACATTGGAAAATAGCTAATCTAAAGCAACTTCCTGGCATGGCATAGCAATCTCCCAGCAGCCCAGCATAGTGGTCTCAGCCTGGCATAATAGTCTTCCAGGAGTGCGTGGCAGTGTCTTGACCTGGCATGGTCTCAGCGTGGCCTTCTGGTCTCAAGATAATTCCGGAGCGATATCGTGACCTTGTGAACCAAGGGGAAGCCCAGTACAGTCTGGAGTCAAGGCCTAGCGCAGACTGAAGGCTGCGTGCCAGCAAGGACTGGGTTGGAAGACCATTGTTCTGAATTTTTCTCCTTCTCCATTTTACAATTAATTTCTAAATTTGGCAATGCTGGACTTTTTAAACCTCAAAGGTATGACTGAAGAAGTTGTACCTAGGGACCTTGTACCCAAGGTGGCACTGCAAGTGGTGACTTGTACACTTTTCACCGTACTGACTTGAGTACATTTGACAATAAAGTTAAGTTAATTAAATTCAATTACCTGAATGGAATGAGTTTTGGAAAATTAAAACTAACATCATCTGTCTCATTAGCTGCTTCTTTTAAGACCCTAGAATGAAATCTCAGGACATGGGGCTTGTCAAAATGCAGTTCCAACAATTACTTAGTATGACTTCCTTGGCATTTGTAATTTTCTTGAGTTTCTCCCCTCCATTCAATTCCTGAATTCCAGCTCCTTTCAGGGTGTTAATTGTATCCTCTGGCAAAGATCAACTCAATATCTGTTCAATTTGTCTGCCAAATACTTTTTAAATATCTGAAGAAACTTTTGCTGTCTTTTTTTGACTAACTTTCACTTGTACTTTAATTTTTTGCTCCTTATTAATCTTTTAAGGATTATTTGCGGTGTTTTATATTCTGTCCAATCTTCTGACCTGCCATCTATCTTTGCAAAATTAAACATCATTCTGAATGTTATACTATCTTTTGACATTAGTTAAGCACTGATGGCAGGTCTGTCCCTTAGAATTTTCCTTGTGCCTATTCTGCACTTCCTGGATATTCCCCTTAAATGTTTGCCACTGCATTTCTATTGGCCTATCCCTTAATCTAAGTTGACAGTTCACTTTCACTATCTCTCCTTTCATGTCCTCAATTGTCCTTATTTAAATTCAACATACAGTAGTGGTCTTGGACCCATACTTCTCTCCCTTAAACTTACATAAAATTAAATTATACATTGATTAAATATATCTCAGTGCCTTTACTTCCCATGCTGTCTAAATTTGATTTTTGATGTCAGTTTATTTAT
This sequence comes from Rhincodon typus, assembly GCF_021869965.1. Taxonomy (NCBI): domain Eukaryota; kingdom Metazoa; phylum Chordata; class Chondrichthyes; order Orectolobiformes; family Rhincodontidae; genus Rhincodon; species Rhincodon typus. Next base: position 5,891,999 of record NC_063333.1, read on the forward strand.
TTATGCATTTATAGTGATGTTAACTAACTCTGCTGAAAGTTAAGTACTTAAGTTACTGTACCCAAAACATTTTATTAAAATCTTAAATGGAGACAGCTGTTCAGAGGGATGCCATTGTTCTTGGTTGATGATTTTTCACATCTGTGGTCATTGACAAACAACCTCAAGATCTGCAGTCCTATCAGAGATACTGGTAGTGACCTAGACCTATTAATAAAAGGCACCTCAATCTGAACTGCAAAATAATCAAGACCATCAGATAAAGGAGTACGCTTCAGTCATTAATACTTTTCTGGATGCTGGTGAGGTCATGAACTAGGAGAACAGGGGCAAAGAACTTTATGAAGCAGCATGAATAGGGAGCCGCAGTATTGGTTTCAAATGTTTTCCACAATAATTTGTCGTGCCATTTGTCACAGATCATGTTAAGTGGACTTGATTTAAAGAGGCTACTGTATGTGGAACAGAGCAGTAATTCATGTGTGAATGTGACTTAAATTGAAGTGATGATTCAAAATGTATACAAGGGGCTGTCATTCTAAAATGTCAGACAAATAAATAATTAAGAATTGGCATTCTGTTTTTGATCAATGTGTTTATAACTAATAAGCACAATCAGCTTTTTTTGGAAGGGGAGTAATGTAAAAGTAGGGAAGATGCTAAAAGTGATTTAAACAACACTTGATCTTAAATGCTTTATCTTAAATCCTGATTAAAATGTTGGTAAAGTGTGATAAAGAACCAAAGACAGACTTGCATTTATATAGCACCTTTCACATCTCAAGGCATCCCAAAGCACTTCAGAGTTAATAAAATACATTAGTTCTTGCGCTATGACAGTGATTCAAAAGTATTTTAAGTGGTGATATACATTGTGCTTTTAATGATTGCTGCTGTAAATTTCCCAATTCAATACCTTTCCTCCCAATCTTGCCCATTCCTAATTAGAAGGTTAGAATGCTAATGACATTATTTGAAGGTTTGTCTAGATTACTCAGTGCTGAGAGAGATGACCGTACTTATGTGATTGGAATTAGAGGAATTCCTGGGACTTCAGTAATCATTTTACTCGACAGCACTTGAAGTTCAGTCAAAGGTAGAAAACTGCATAATGTCCCATACTGGCTACAGACTATTCTACACCTAATTTGTAACTAAATAGGATGGATCAGAGGAAGACCGGTGATGTGATATATTTGGATTTTCAAGAAAAGAAATTTGATGAAGTGCAATGCAATGAAAATGACTAGTGGTCTTCTAGATTGGAGTAGTATATTAGAATGGATTGAGAGGGTAGTTAATGGTGAGGGAGGAAGTAATGAACAGGAATAAATGGGACTGGCAGGTTGTAACTAGCAGTGTTTAATACTCGATCCTCAAACTGTTTACAATCTAAATTCAGTGAAATAACTCCAGGCCAGTATCCAGTCACCCCAACCCTTTGTTTATACATGGAAAGTCCTTGACACTGATCCAGCTCCCTCAGGAGCATCTGAGTGAACAGGAAGACTGAGACTCGTGTTAACGTTTTGGGTCCGGTGACCTTTCCTCCTGTTCTTATCTACCAACCAGGGCTCTGATTGGCTGAGTGTAACAGTCCCAATCAGGGAACGACATCCTTCCCCGTTCTGAATGTGTAGCACCTCCTGGGGCATTTTTAGCACCAGGTCTGGTTCCTCCAATCAACCTCTGATACAGGTGCTGTGTAATGCAAAGTGGTTCACCTCTTGTGCCCAGAGTGTCTCAGAAGAAATTCATTGTCTTCTTCAGGTAGACAAGGTAGAGGTGGCAACATCCATCATGTTCATTTGAGATTCAGGAGGTATCTTCAATGTTTGATAGAGCAGGAGAACTAATGGGTTGGGAACAGTCAGAAAGGCCATCAAGAGTTGTTTGCAAGTTTGCAGCTTTTAGATGGTCTGCATACTTGTTTAGGACCATCATACCTATCTGTACTTTATACATCACTGGACCTGACCTCACATCAACCATGCCCCTTTCTATGCAGGGCCATTCTCATGGTTCCCACACCAAATTTAGTCCCCTGAAGTAAATAGTCTCTCACTTAGTGGAGAGTCACATCCAGCATTTGTGTTCCTGATGCTGTCTCACAGAGGCACATCAGCCAGTTCCTCAAATTGTCAAATCAAACTGATAGCATCTCAGGATTAGGAGGCATGGGGTCTTATTATTCCTTAACTAAATCTGTGAACTCCTGAAAGGATTTTAGATCTGGTGCCTCAGGGAAAGTTAGGCTCCTAATAACAGAAAAAGCTCCAGCTTCACAAGCTGTCAGGAGAATTACTCGTTGCTTTTCATCTGCCATAATGTCACTTGCCAGGAAAAATAACATATTCTTTCCACATACTGGGCCCAGTCTTCAATGACACAATCAAATGAATCAAGCTTCCAATAAGATCATGTCAGAAAGGCTTACATCTCAAAGACAACTGTTGCAAGAAAATTTCATTAGGAGCATGATTTTTCTCTCTTTACCAATGAAATAACTCCCCAGCAGCCAGTACCCCCCAACACTAACTCACCCTTTATTTACACATGGCATATCCTTAACACTGATCTAGTTCCCTCAGAGCAAACAGAATGTCTGACTCTCCTGTTTTTATCTGTCACCCTGATTGGACCAGATTAACAGCTCCAATTAGGGAATTCCTATTTAATGAGGTCCATCTGGTTGACCTGGTGATATTCATAACTTGGAGAAAGGAACTGAATGGAATACATTGAGATTTGTTCACAGTATAAAGTTCGTTGGGAAAATAAATGGTGTGGAAGATGCAGAGAACGTGGAAGGATGAGGTGGCAAGAATGCAATGCAATGGTACCCTATTCTGTTTGTTAGGAAAATTGAAAAAGCAGAATACCTTTAGATTGTTGACAAACTGGGAAATGTTTGCACACAGATTTAATACGTGGGTACTGTGTACAATAATGAAGACAAGTTATATGTTAGATAACAAGGTGTGGAGCTGGATGAACACAGCAGGTCAAGCAGCATCAGAGGAGCAAGAAAGCTGACGTTTCGGGTTTGGACTCTTCTTCAGAAATGGGGGAGGGGAAGGGGATTCTGAAATAAATACAGAGAGAGGGGAAGGCGGAAGGAAGATGGATAAAGGAGCAGATAGGTGGAGAGGAGACAGACAGGTTGAGGAGGTGGGGATGAGTCTGGTACTGCGAACTGAGCATAGGTGTTCCACAAAGCGGTCTCCTACGCTCGGTTCGCAACAAACGACTGCACCTCCCAGTCGCGAACCACTTCAACTCCCCCTCCCACTCCTTGGACGACATGTCCATCCTGGGCCTCCTCCAGTGCCACAACGATGCCACCCAAAGGTTGCAGGAACAGCACCTCATATTTTGCTTGGGAACCCTGCAGCCCAATGGTATCAATACGGACTTCACAAGCTTCAAAATCTCACCGCCCCAGACTGCATCCCAAAACCAGCCCAGCTCGTCCCCACCTCCCTAACCTGTCCATCCTTTCTTCCACCTATCCACTCCTCCCACCTCAACCCCCACCCCATCCCCACACCCACCTCCTACCTCCTACCTACCAGCCTCATCCCCACCTCCGTGACCTGCCCGTCTTCCCTGGACTGACCAACCCCCACCCTAACTCCCCACCTACACTCACCTTTACTAGCTCCAACCCTGCCTCCTCAACCTGTCTGTCTCCTCTCAACCTATCTGCTCCTTTATCCATCTTCCAACCGCCTCCCCCTCTCTCTCTATTTATTCCAGAATCACCTTCCCCTCCCCCATTTCTGAAGAAGGGTCCAGACCTGAAACGTCAGCTTTCCTGCTCCTCTGATGCCGCTTGGCCTGCTGTGTTCATCGAGCTCTACAACTTGTTATCTCAGATTTTCCAGCATCGGCAGTTCCTACTATCTCTGAATCGAAGTTATATGTTAGCTTTTGTTACAAAGAAATTGGAATATCCGAGTAAGGAACTCTTACCACAGTTATAGAGGGCATTGTTGAGGCTAGACCTAGAACAGTATGTGCAAATTTGATTTACTTGCCCTGGAGGTAGTACAACAAATGTTCATGAGACTAGTTCCTCCGATGAGGGCATGGTCCTTTAAGGAGAAATTGAGTAAATTAGCTCTATATTCCCAGGAGTTTTTGTTTAATTAAAAAAGATCTGATTAAAATGTAAAATATTCAAGGGCTTGGCAAGTTTGCTGTCCCTTGGCTAGTAAATCTAGAACCTGAGGTCACAGCCTTAAAATAAGGGCTCAGGCCATTTAGGACTGAGGAGAAGTTGGCACAGTGGTTAGCACTACTGCCTCACAGCACCAGGGACCTCTGTTTGATTTCACCCTTGAATGACTGACTGTGTGGCGTTTGCACATTCTCCCTGCTTCTGTGTGGGTTTGCTCAGGATGCTCTGATATTTTCCGTTTGTCCAAAGATGTGCAGGTTAGGTGGATCGGCCATGCTAAATTGCCTATAGTGTCCAGGGATGTGCAGACTCGGAGTAGAGGGGTGGGTCTGGGTGGGATGCTGTTTGGAAGGTTGATGTGGTCTTGATGGGCCCAGTGGCCTGCTTTTACACTGTAGGGAATCTATGATGTTAAGAAATTTCTTCATTCTGAGGCTTGGAGTGCATTCATCCCTGCCAGGTGCACTCCATGTACACCCACCTCTGTGTAAACAAATTCTGAACAAACACCATTTACAAGTTTGTTGATGACACCACCATGGTAGGATGGATATTAAACAATGATGGGTCAGAATACAGAAAGGAGATAGAGGGTTTGGTATTGTGGTGCAATGATAACAACGTTTCTCTCAATGTTGGTAAAACAAAAGAACTGGTCATTATTTTGAGGAAGAAAGGAGGAGAGCATGCCCCCCCCTGTATTAACAGAGCTGATGTGAAGAGTTTTGAGCGTCAAGTTCCTAGGAGTGATGATAACCAACAACCTGTCCTGGATATCCTATGTAGATGTGACAATCAAGAAGGCATAACAATACCACCTCTTCCTTAAGTGGCTTAGGAAATTTGGCATGTCCATAAGATCCCTCACCAACTTCTATAGATGCACCATAGAAAGCATACTGTCCGGGTACATAACAGCCTGGTATGGCAACCGCTTTGCCCGGTACCATAAGAAACTAATAAAATTGTGTGCACAGCCCAAACCATCACAAGTCAATCTCTCATCCATGGACTTTATTTATACTTCTCATTACTGCAGAAAGGCAGACAACCAAGAACTCACCACACCTCCCCCCCAACCGCTTGGTAGTGCTCTCCTGCAACTTCTTCCACCAAGAAGATACAGAAGCTTGAACACACACACACCAACAGGTTCAAGAACAGCTTCTTTGCTGCTGTTATTAAATTGATAAATTGACACTTTAACTTCAAATAATGTTGATCTTGCTTCGCACACCTCCTGTGTGGTGTAACCTGTATGCCTCGCTTTGTCTAAGCACCCTTTGTCCATGTTTACTATGACCAGCCTGTGTTGCTCGCAAAACAAAACTTTTCACTGTACTTAGGTACATGTGACTGCAATACATCAAAACAAATCAAATGTGAGTCTCTGGAATTCTCAATCCTAGGAGAGTTATGGAAGCTCAGTTCTTGGGTAGATTCAGGACAGATGTCAGTAGATTCTGGGTGGTCATGGAAATGAAGGATATTGGTGGTTTTGATGCAAGAATGTCACATTGAGTATCAGCCATCATCTTGTTCAATGGTACAGCAGACTCAGAGTCAAATAGCTGAGTCCAGTTCCTATCTATTACATTCTTTTGTTCGAATGACCTTTCTGCTTTATATTTCTGATTACATAACCAGTGTTTGGAAACTAATAGGAAACCCTCTCAAAGTAACCTCATCTGTCAGCCTGGATGTTCTTGGGTGATATTGAGGACACATCTATAGATTGGATTCGTTAGGTATTACTGTCTAGCACAATGAAAGGAATTTTTCCGTGACCTCGCATCTGTAAAATGCTGGTTGTTATTTCGTTGAATTATTTCTTGACACAATAAATGGATGCCACTGTGCGAGTATGTGACATCAAGCAAATAGAAAACGTGTGCAGTGAGCTGCGAAACAGCCTTCTTACTGTGTGCAGAACTGTGCATGTGAAGCCAGCTTCTTCAGGCATGTCAGTTCTTCCAGCTGTAACCCCTTTGTCTCCCACATGCAAACAGATTGCACCAATTTTCCAGCAAATTACTATGGCTGAAAAAGCCATTCACTTGCTGGATTGGAATAATCCATATTGTTACAGGGACTTAAAGATTCAAAATAAAAATGGAAAGTGATAGAAGTATGTCGTCATTGTCTGAAATGTTCATATAAATTAATGCTGTGCATGTTCCCCTTGATCTGATCTTAACCTTACTGCTTTATAAAGCTTACTTAGACTAAACCTTCAGAAAGTCATTGTTTTGTTGAATAAATCTTTGAGTTTGGTGTCAGCATAATGCCTAAATTGGTTTCAGTTTCTAAGGTGTTGGAGTAGATCTGTAGCTCGGGTTGTGGGTGTTGAGGTTGGTTGGCTCGCCGAGCTGGTTTGTTGTTCCGCAGACGTTTTGTTACCGTGCTTGGTTTCAGTTTCCTTGTCCCTTCACATGATGCTGTTATAGCCCCATCATTTAAAGTTCTTGCACTGTTTGACAAACCTTTTGGTGTCATGCACTGTATACTGTGTGAACGTATTTCTAGAAATTCAGTAAAGCCTGAATAATTTGACTTAAGGGGCTGTTCCATCTCTCCCTATGGTCTGGCATCTAGTATCCATTTTGAGAGTTTGTTTTATGTAGAGTCACCAGCTTGCATGTCATAATCTGGGATGCTGAAGAGTTAGAACAAGTGGAAGCATCCAATAATTTGCGATAAACGCAATGGAGAAACTCAGCAAGTCTGGCAGCATCTGTGGAGAGAAAACCAAATTAATGTTTCAAGTCTGGTATGGTTCTTTTGAATGGTTCTGAAGAAGAAATCCGTAATGTTAAACATCATGTCTCTTTTCATCTAGCACCTCCACATTATTCTCACAGATATAAATCACCTCCAATATCCCACTCTAGAGTTATATATTCCAAATATTCTCAACAAACAAAACCTACAGTAGCATTCGTGAACATTTTAACAACGAGTGGGCGCAGTATGAATATTTGACTTGATAGCATTAGTGAGAGGCCTTTAAGGCCACATTGACTGCGATATAATCTTGACTGCCAACATTACTGGAAGGAAAGAGCTTAAGTGGTGATTTAATAGAAGTAATTAAAATTAGAAAAGGGCATATTCGAACATATGAATTATGAACAGGAGATGACCACCGGGCCCTTTGAATCTCTCTGCCTGGACCTGGCTGATCTGATTACTCCACGTTCCCACCTACCCCGAATAAACTTTCTGCCCTTTGCTTATCAAGAATCGATAACATTCTATTAACCTTCTGAATTACTTGCTGTATCTGCATATTCACCTTTTGTAATTCTTCATCTATTGGGATATACAATTCCCTCTGAATCTCAGAACTCCTCAATTGCTATTTAGACAATGCTTCTATTTTATTCTACCTACCAAAATGAATGATTTCACATTTTCCCCACATTATTCTCTATTTGCCAAATCTTTTTGCACTCATTTAACCGATCAACATTCCCCTGCAGCCTTCCTAAGTCTTATTCACAACTTGCTTCCCTACCTATCTTCAGCATTATTAAGGTTATGAGCAAAATTAGCAGCGACACCGTTAGCCACGTCAACTAAACTATTGTAGAAATTGTTAAAAGTTGAGGATCCGGTATTGATGCCTGCGGCACACTATGTTAACTCTTGCTGGCGGGAAAGTGACATGTACATGGCAAGCTAACAGGAAATAAAGTGTACAGTCTTTTACCCATACCAATATTCTACCTCCTCAACCCCAAGACCATTAGTTTTTATTTTCTGCAATAACCTTTGATGTTGAGCCTTAGCAAAGGCCTTTTTGAAATCTAAGCTCAGTTCGAGTTCCCCTTTATTCACTACACCTGTTACTTCAAAAAAAACACTAATAAATTGCTTAAACATTACTCCTCTTTCATAAATCCGTCATGGCTTTGTCTAATTACTTTGAAATTTTCTCAGTGCCTTGCTATAATATCTTTAACAAAAGCTTTTAATATTTTCCCTTCGACAGATGTTAAGCTAACTGGCCTGTACTTTCCTACAAAAAGACTAAGTACCTCCTGTGGTATGTGTGAAGTCATGGACATCACATGTCCCAGACAAAGGCATTTGCAGGAAGTATCACTGGCTGCATAAACTTGAGCTTCAGGCTGAGGAACTAGAGTCACACATAGGCAGACACGTTTGTCTTCATCGGTCAGAACATTGAGTGCAGGAGTTGGGACGTCGTGTTGCAGGTGTACAGGACAGTGGTGAGGCCATTTCTAGTATACTGCATACAATTCTGCTCACCCTTCCAAAAGTTAATGCTTCAGGTCCAGTGACAGTAAAGTTCTGAAGTAAAGGTGAGTACATGAATAGGAAGGGTTTAGAGGGATATGGGCTAAATGGGACTAGATAAATTTAGGATATCTGGTCGGCATGGATGTCTGGTTCCGAAGGGTCTGTTTCCATGCTGTACATCTCTATGACCATGACTAAAGATGGTAACAGGAAGTTTAAAATATACTAGGAAGACTAGAATGCAGGAGAAACAAAGCTGAGCATCATGTATGCTTTGAAAGCAGAATGATAGGAAAAATATAAAGTGAAAAGCACTCACGTGAATGCACATAGCATTCAGAATAAGATAGGCACAGTCTAAAGAGACAAACAGAAATACACATCCTGAGCAGAAACAGGAACTGCATGGTGACCAGCTCTAAAAACTGAATATTCAAGGATTTTCATTGTTCAGAAAAGCAAGTTAAGAAAAGGAAGTGGAGTTGTGTTAATAATAAGGGATGGGATCAGTACATTAGTAGTGGCGGATCTCAGATCATCAGAACAATGTGTGGAACCTTTGGGTGGAACAAAGAAACAGCAGTAGGCAGCAGACCATTGGTTGGAGTTATTTATAGGCCACCAATTAGGAGATTAATCCCAACAGATACATGGGAACACTACCACCTGCAAGCTCCCCTCTAAGCCACTCACCATCCTGACTTGGAAACATTTTACTGTTCCTTCAATATCCTAGTTCTCCCTCCTTAATGCCATTGTATACCTGTAGCAACTGGATTGCTCACCACCACTTTTTAAAGAGCAGCTGAGGATAGGCAACAAGTACTGGTCTAGCCAAAGACACCCATGTCCAATAAATGAATAAAACAAAAGATGAGAGAAAGATATGGCATAGGCAATGTAGTTATCATGGATGACTTCAGTCTGCATGTAGACTGGCTAAACTAATTGAGCACTAAAGCTGTGGAGAATGAATTTTTAGGATGTGTTAGGGATAGTTTTCTAGAACTGTGTTGAGGAGCTGACAAGAAGACTTACTGTTTTAGGTCTGGTATTCTGCACTGAAAAAACTAATTAATAATCCTGTTAAAAAAAGCCTTTAGGTATGAGTAACTGCAGTATGATTGAATTTTACATTGTTTGAAGTGCGATAGTTAACTCTGAAGGAAGGGTTTTCAATTTGAATAAGAATAGTTATGAAGGCATGAGACACAAATTGGCTGAGGTCAAATGAGAAAATATATTAAAAGGCTCAACCATACATATGCAATGGATAATCCTTTAAAGAAACTACGGTAGGAAGAACAGCAACTATATATTCCTTCAAGGTGCAAAAACTCAAAGAAAGGTCAGTCAACCTTACCAACAAAGGAAGCTCAAGATTGCATAAGATTACAAGAAAACGCCTATAAATTTGCCAGAAATAGCAGTAATGATGAAAGGGAGAATAGATTATGAATGCAATTGAACAAAAAGTATAAAAACAGGCTGTAAAAGCTTCTACAGGTACGTAAAAAGGAGAAATGTTTGTCTGAAATGAATGTGGATCCATTACAGGTATAATCAGGAGAATTTATAATAGGGAATAAAGGAAATGGCAGAGAAGCTAAACGATTACTTTGTCAGTTTTCACTGAGAAACAAGGATAGTCCGAGCCTCCCCTGACACACGACACTTTTCTAAATTAATAACCCTTGCCTCTCTGCGGTCCATAACCCTCTGTTCCCTGCCTATTTATGTGTCTGTCAAGATGCCTTTTAAATGTTGCTGTGGTATCTGCTTTTACTATCTCCTGCGACAGTTATTACAGGCACTTAACACCCTCTGTGCAAAAAAAAAACCTCGCCTCTCGCATCTCCTTTAAACTTTCCCCCTTTTAAATGCTTATAGATCTTGTCCCTGAGCGTCTTTTCCAATAATTTCCCTAGCACTGACGTGAGGCCCACAGGCCTGGAATTTCCAGGAATATCCCTGTTACTCTTTTTAAACAATAGTACAACATTGGCTATTCTGCAGTCCTCTGGGACCTCACCTGTGGCCAAAGATGATACAAAGTTTTCTGTCAATGCTCCAACAATTTGTTCTCTTGCCTCCCTCAATATTCTGGGATAGATCCCACCAGGACCTGGGGACTTATCTACCTTAATGCTTTTTAAGATGCACAACACCCCTTCCTTTTTAGTAGCAACTTGGCTTAGAAATTTGACACTCCCTTCCCTGAGATCATCCTTCATCAATTTCTTCTCTTTGGTGAATATCGATACAAAATATTCATTTAGGACCTAACCTACTTTTTCTGGTTCCACAGATACATTCCCTCCTTTATCCTTGGGTGGGCCAACCCTTTCTCTGGCTTCCCTCTTGCTTTTTATATGTGTATAAAAAGCCTTAGGATTCTGCTTAATCCTACTTGCTAATGACTTTTCATGATCCCTTTTAGCCCTTCTAATTCCTTTCTTAAGTTCTCTCCTTAGATACTTCAAAGGCCTTGTCAGTTTCTATCCCCTAGACCTTACATATGCTTCCTTTGTCTTTTTGACTAAGGTCATAACATCCCTGGGTTTCCAAGGTTCATTTAACTTGCCATACCCATCCTTCATTTTCGCAGGAATATGCCACTCCTGAACCCTTATCAACTGCCGTTTGAAATACTCCTATGTGTTCATTGTGGATTTACCCTCAAACAGCTGCCTCCGATCAACACTGTCCAGTTCTTGTCTAATATGGTTGTAGTTTGCCTTCCCCCATTTTAACACCCTTCACCCGAGAGAGATCTAAAAAAGACATGACGGCCAAATTTTTTTAAATGGAAGGTGGTTCGCGTGTGGAATGAACTTCCTGAGGAAGTGGTGAATGTGGATACAATTACAGTGTTTAAAAGACATTTGGAGAAGTGCAAGAATAAGAAAGGTTTTGAGGGATATGGGCCATGAGCAGACGGGTGGGACTGGTTTAGTTGGGGTAATGTTTAGCATTGGTTGGACCGAAGGGTGTGTTTCTGTGCTGTATGCTTCCATGACTAGCTAGCTTACTCTCATATTTCATTTTCTCCTTTTTATTGATTTTTTTAGTTATCCTCTGTTGCTTTTTAAAGGCTTCCCAATCCTTTGGATTCCCCCTAATCTTCACCACATTTTATGTTTTTTCTTTTGTCTTTATGCTATCTCTGACTTTCCTTGTCAGTCATAGTTGGCTCATCCTCCCCTTGGTATGTTTCTTCTTCCTTGGGATGAATTTCTGCTGACCCTCCCGAATTACCCTCTGAAACCCCTCTGCACCACTGTCTTACCTGCTAGGCTGCCCTTCCAATTAACTCTGGCCAGCTCCTCCCTCATATCTTTGTAGTTACCTTTACACAAGTATAATACCATTACATCGGATTCCGATTTGTCCCTCTGAAACTGCAGGGTGAATTCCAACATATTATGGTCACTGCCCCTTAGGGGTTTCCTCATCTCAACCTCCATAATCAAGTCTGCCTCATTACACATCACCAAATCCAGAACAGCTTATTCCCTCATGGGTTTTACCACAAGCTGCTCCAAAAACCACCTCGTAGACATTCCACAAATTCCTTTCCTTAAGATCTGCCTCCAATCTGATTTTCCATGTTCATCTGCATATAGCCCATGGTTATTGCAATAGTGCCTTTCTTACATGCCTTTTCTATCTCCTGATTTAATTTCTTCCCCATATCCTGACTACTGCTAGGAGGCTGTATACAACTCCCATCACGGTCTTTTTTCTCTTCCAGTTCCTCAACTCTACCCACACAGATTCTATGCTTTTCAACTCCATATCAATCCTTGCTATCGATTTAATTTTATTTCTTACTAATGAGGCAACCACACCTTCTCTGCCTATCTGCCTATCTTGTTGATAGGATGCATATCCTTGGGCATTTTGTTCCCAGCCATGATCCCCTTGCAACCACATCTATGTGGTATCCACAACATCAGACCTGCCAAGTTCAAGAGACAGCCCACCATCACTTTTGCAAGGACAACTAAGATCTCCAGTAAATGCTGGCCAGCCAGCAATGAACACATCCGATGGGCGAATAAAGAAGGCCTCTCTGTGTTAACTCTTTTTTTTTTAGCACTGAAACAGATTCTTGATCAGTCAGGAAATCAAAGGTTGTGTGGAAAGGGCAGGAGGGTGGACAAAAGAAATGTCATATCAGCTGTGGTCCTACTGAATGGTGGAGTGTTACTATTTCTTATGGTCTTCTTACAGTGCTTCTTACATAGTGAGAGATTGGAAAATGTAGATGTGCACAAAGGGACCTAGGTGTCCTTGTCAATAAGCCACTAAAGGCTGAATGCAGATACAGCAAGCTATTAGGAAGGCTTGTGGAATGTTCACTTTTATTGCAAGAGGATGAAAATACAAAAGTAGTGAAGTCTTGCTTCAAGTGTAAAGGAGGTTGGTTAACCTGCACCAGGAGTACTGTGTGACACTTTGGTTTCCTCTCTCTGGAAAGATATTATCGCCACAGAGGGAGTACAATGAAGATTCAGCAGATTTGTTTCCAGGATGGTGGCAGTGTTCTCTGAAGTGAGATTGGATAAACTGGGCTGTTATTCTCTTGGGTTTTGAAGAGAGAGAGGTGATCTCGTTGAACGCTTGCAAAATACTGAAAGAGATGACAGGGTAGATATAGCTACAATGTTTCCCTCTTTTGAATGCTTGGAACCACGGGGATCAACTTGAAAAATAAGGAGGGTGCCTTTAATAATGCCCAACAGGCTGAATGGCCTATTTCTCTTCCAATGCTGCAGACTCAATTTTTTTGGGGTCAACACTTACTGAAACTCTCTTGCTTTTAATAATTGTAGAATCTCCTACGATCTGTTTTGATATTTCTTGTTAGATTTCTTTTGTACTCCAAATTTTCTCTCCTCATGAATCACTAAGTTATTCTTTGCTGATTTTTTTTTATTGGTAAAACAGTAGAGATAGAACCAGACTGTTTCTAGTGGCTGTAGAACCCAGAGCAAAGCATCATTGAATTTAAATACATGACATTTTGTTTTAGGTAAAAGATTTTAAGGCTCTGGATTGCATTACCATCCTGTGATTGAGCACCTGCCATGTCAACATTTAAGAATAGTGTAGATAGGTGGATAAAAGCAAGGGCTTAAAAAATCTAAATGAGCACATGAGATTAGAACTGTTCGTTGAATGGAGATAAAAGTTGAACACGGGCAACTCGTCCCATAACCTGCATCTGGCATAACCTGTCTGTAGTTTTTGTGTAAAACTCTTCCTTTGTGTTCTATTGCTAGTGTGTTAGTCAAGGCTTTGTGGGTAGTACTGTCACATGTGAGTCAGAGGATTGTGAGTTGAACACCAAATCCATGTTGACACTCCAGTACAGTACTGAGGGAAGGCTGCACTGTTGGAAGTGCTGTATTTTGAATTAAATGTTAAACTGAGACGTTGTCTTTCCTTGGTCAGAAAGGAAAATCCCATGGTATTCTTTTGAAGAAGAGCAAGGCAGTAGTTATTCCTGGTGTCCTGGCCAGCATTTACCCCTCAATCCACTATTTACAATGACCTGATAATGTTTTTCTCTCATTGCTTGCTTTGCGTAAATTGGCAGCTATGTTCCCTAAATTACAAAAGTAGCTACATTTCAAAAGTATGATGACTGTAAGACAACAAGGTGCAGGGCTGGATGAACACAGCAGGCCAAGCAGCATCATAGGAGCAGAGAGGCTCTGCTCCTATGA
>NC_063333.1:5926182-5975788 GCF_021869965.1 Rhincodon typus
CTCCTTCACAGATGTTGCCAGACCTGCTGAGCTTTTCCAGCAACTTTGTTTTTGTTCATGATTTACGGCATCCGCAGTTCTTTTGGTTTTTGTCTGGTAAATGTTGCGCGGTGTCCATTCATCTGTTGTCGTAGCATCTGCATGGTTTCGCTAATATACTATGCCTTGGGGTATCCTTGCCTGCAGCATATGAGATAGATACCATTGGCCGAGTCACATGAATATCTGCTGTGCACATGGTCGTGTTCCCATGTGTGATGGTAGTGTCCATGTCGATGATGTGACATGTCTTGCAGAGGTTGCCATGACAGGGTTGTGTGGTGTTGTAGTCAATGTTGTCCTGAAGGCTGGGTAGTTTGCTGCGAATAATGGTCTGTTTAAGGTTTGGCGATTGTTTGAAGGCGAGAAGTGGAGATGTGGGGAAGATCTTGGTGAGGTGCTCGTCGTCATCGATAATGTGTTGAAGGCTGTGAAGAACATGGCGTAGTTTCTCTGCTCCCGGGAAGTGCTGGACGACAAAGGGCAGCCTATCAATGTATCCCATGTCGGTCTTCTGAGGAGGTCATTACGGTTTTTGGTGTGGCACATCGGAACAAGTGATTGATGAGTTGAACATTGTATCCTGTTCCTATGAGAGCGTCCTTCAACATCTTCAAATGTCTGTCTCGTTTTTCCTCATCCGAATAGATCCTGTGTATGTGTAGGGAATGGCTGTCTTAATATGTTTAGGGTGGAAACTAGAGAAGTGCAGCATTGTGAGGTTACCCATGGGCTTGTGGTAGAGTGAGGTACAGAGGTGCCCGTCCTTGATAGCGATGCGTGTGTCCAAGAATGAGACTGATTCTGAAGAGTAGTCCATGGTAAGTCTGACGATGGGATGAAACTTGTTGATATCGCTACGTAGTTGTTTCATTGATTTCTCGCCATGAGTCCAAAGGAAGAAAATGTCGTCAATGTATCTGATGTATAGCGTTGGTCAGAAGTTCTGTGCAGTAAAGAAGTTTTGTTCAAACCTGTGCATGAAAATGTCGGCATATTGGGGAGTAAATCTGGTGCCCATGGTTGTTCCGTGTGACAGGATGTCGAAGGGGAAGATGTGGGCGAGGATGAAGCGGATGAGTTGTAGGATAGCGTCTGGAAATTGGCAAATTTGAACTACCCAAGGTGAGTGTGGTGTGAAAAGTTTAGCATCTGTCTTGTACAATAAGGTGCATTTTAATTTAACTGATATTTGAAGATCTGTCTGTCACTGCAGGTTTTTGTGAAAATAAGTTATCAGTATATCTTTGATGCCTGGGGCATTAGATCTTTGGCTTTCTGTTTTTGCCTTGTAGACAACTGAATGTGTCCTGGCTCCTTTTCTATCTGAATCCATCTTACTGGCTCATTTCTGAAAGTACAGTCTTCTCCTCAACTTGGGTTGCTGTTGTGGAGTATTTATTTTTCTGGAGTTACCAGTTGGAATTTGCTGTAACATCCTCAAGAAGCTGTATTAGAGGAAGGTAACTCCCTAGTGCAGTTTGTGGGTAGCAACAGCCTAGTGGTATTATCACTGGACTGTTAATCCAGAGACCTAAGTAATGTCCTGGGGACCTGGGTTCAAATGCTGCCTGCAGCAGATGGTGGAACTGGAATTCAATAAAAATCTGGAATTAAGAGTCTGATGATGACTGTGAATCTATTGCTGATTGTCAGGAAAAAAACAACATCTGGTTCACTGATGTCCTTCAGAGGAAAAAAAATGTTGGACTGGTATGATCTTGGAAAAGGAGCAGCCAATTTTCACACCGCATCCCATGAACGGGAAGGTAATAATGCGCAGTTCATTGGAGAACTTATGCTCTTTTACAGCTACCCAAAAATAAGCAGACAGGGCTTCAATTTTGAACATTTTATCTGAAGGATTTTAAGTCGTCTGTGTGAAGTCAGAAGCATGACCTACTGATATTAATATTTCTCACCAGGAATCTGCATTCTCCCCTTGCATGGCTGTTTGTGTGTGGATATGCTAGCCCCTACCATCCTTGGGATTGATCTGAGTACAGAGGATAGGTGTGTGATCTGTATTCTGGGCTCTGTCCAAGTGAATGCATCACCCCTGAAATCTTGTTGTTTAAATGACACAGTAATGAATTGTGCCATTCATCTATAACAATATCTATGGGAACGTTCAAGGTTGATCTCATCAAGAGGTTTAAAGGGTGTCAATGGAAAAGTTAAAACTATTGCCTCTCAAAGAAATAGTACACTACCAGTATTCAGTTACAGTATATAAAACTGTGTTAAACACGTTGCTGGACTGTACCTGTACCTCACATCATGAAAAGAAACTAAAACCTAAAGAGCAGTGAAGATTTATGAAGATAAAAAGAAAACGATCATGCTCCATATAAGGAGCTGAACTTCAATTGACCTTGTAGCTCCAGAGAATGAGTGTACACCAACAGGAGTGTTCCTGTTCCTGTGACACTGCTCTTCAGGTCCATATTTGATTTATTTGAGGTTATGTTAAGCTTGATGCATTCCCTAATTGAGAAATAGTGCAAGCAGTACATTGGGGAAAGACTGGTGAGGGTGAAGGGGTGTATATGGGGGGAAGCTGTTGATATTGTAGTGTGTGGCAAGACAGGGTGCGCGATATGGCAAATCTTATCATCACTGCTGAGGCACGTAAATCTTGTCTGCATTGTGAGGGGTGGAAATCCTGCCCAAACTGAAATGGGGTGATGGTGGAATTTTACAGCTACAGTAAGGGGCAAATCCTGTCCACACTGTGAGGGTGCATCCTGCTGACACGGTGGCAGCGTGTGAGGGGCAAGTTCTGCCAACAGTGTTTTAGGGGAAGGTGCATATTGAGTGGGGATGTGGGAGAAATCCTGTCAACACCATTCAGAGCAGGTGTTTTGTTGGCAGAGTTGGAGCAAATCCTGTCAACTCTGTGTCAATACAGGGAAGCTATCACCAACTTGCCCACCAGGTTCAGCAGAATTAGAGACTTGGTAAACCCAGTACAAATCAGCTGAAGACATGGTGAAACTCCTTTCAATGTGTCATGGATCTTTATTTCAATGGTTCTAGAAGGGTGCAGGATCATTGGTAAGATCGGTATTCACTGTTCATCCCTCATCTTAGCTGACTGATTTGCTTCGGTGAATGGCTGAGAGTCAGCCAAAGTGGTGTGGAATTGAAATCCCTTATAAACATTGAAAGTTGCTTTCAAAAAAGAAAGTCACCATAGTCCTACCAGACTATAGGGCTGCTGTATCATTAGAGAGAGATTGATTGGTGGTTTAACCTGAATGTCACCTTGCTTCATGAGAGAGGAGAGGTTGAGAAGGAGGGTTCCTTCATTGTAACCTCAGCCAGTGTGGGAATTGAACCCACACTGTTGGTGTCACTTTGCATTGCAAATCAGCCATCCAGCCGACTGAGCTAACCAACATCCAAAATATTGTATTTAAATAATGCAGTAAAACATTGTAAGGTGCTTCACAGGAGAGCTTCTAACAAAATTTGATATCAACCTACATAAGGAGATATTAAGACAGATGACGAGGAGTCTGTCAAAGAGAGGTCAGTAGATTAAGATGGCAGATTTCCTGACAGAAAGGACATTAATTTACCAGTTTTAACACAGTTATCACACTTCACGGTCTCTTTATGAAATTCTAATTTGAGTTCGTATAAATTGAATTCATGTTCTCAAACTGCCGATGGTTTTCTCACATTCCCTGGGAACTTATTCAGTGACATAATCACTATGCCACCATATCTGTTAGGCATCAAAGATGGCTTTGCATGGATGTTTGGAGCTAAACCTTACACAACAGTGATCTGAATATTATATATGAAGTGTCAGGCCATCTCAACCTGTAATGCAATTAATAAATTGACATTAAAGTTAACCCAAGGTACATCACACCCCTCTCCGTATGATCTACCTTAGAATCTAGGAGTCGTGGCAGTCTGCAGAAGACAGTAATGCAGAGGGCACAAAGTTTCTTTTTTTATGTCCAAATACCCAGCAGCATGGGACATCTCATTAAACCAAACTTTTTGTACTGCCTTTGGGGTCCTCCATTGTAACCTTTACAATGAAAGTATAATGGCAGGCAGCAATTTTACATTTATTTGGCTAGGTATAGTTGCTCTGTGCTAACAGTGAATATGGTGCATTAGCCTCAGCATTCCCTGACTGAGCAGGAGAAATGTTGACTATGAGTTTTGCAGTCTGAGGCCCTCAGTACCCCTCCAACCCATCTTAATGGTGTGCCTTTAGATGCAGTGCCGGGGCAGACTTGAGGTTGGATGTGATGACTCTTATGGTTTGCTGGCTCATTGGTTTCTGTCCAGGTTTACACTGAACAATTGGCAATCTGTACAATACTCAAGTTCTGTATGGAGTTCCTGTATCACTCTTTTCCAATTTGACATTTAACTGCAAATGCTTAGTCATATTTTCCTTTTATACGGCAATGTTCTGAATCTGAATCTAAGGGTAATGGCCAAACATAACTCCTTTACAGAGTAACAGATCTGTGCTGTCAGATGTATGCAGGTTGAGTTGCTGATCTTGTAGTTTTAAATTCACCCGTGACTAGCTCAAATAGTGTTGCAGAAATTCCTGTGAGTAGATTGTCTAATCTCCTGGGGAAATGGACAGTGTGAAGAAAGGATGTTGAAGAAAAGGAAGGAACTGTAAATAAGAAATAAATTATGGCCTTTCATCAGATGAAGGGTCTAGGCCCGAAACGTCAGCCTTCCTGCTTCTATGATGCTGCTTTACCTGCTGTGTTCATCCAGCTCTACACCTTGTTATCTCAGATTTTCCAGCATCTGCAGTTCCTACTATCTCTAATAAATTATGGCCAACTGTTTATCAGAATTCTGTTACTGACACAAAGAACAGAGTAAACTGTGTCAAATAGTAGTGTATTTGTTTCAAAAAGAACAGTACAATTGGTTCCTCTTTGTGAATAGACCAGGCTTTCTCAATAGAAACCCATAAAATTCTAGGCTAGAATTAGACAGGGTAAATGCAGGACATATGTTACTGATAACTGGGAGTCCAGAACCAGGGGCTACAGTCTAAGGACAGGGGATGGGCCATTGGTTAATTTACTGTCATGTGTACCGAAGTACAGTGAAAAACTTTGTTTACGAGCAGTACAGGCCGATCATAGTAAGATAGGATGTACAGATCAGAAGTTATAAAAAGGCTTAGACAGCGACATACAGGTTGCCTTGCACAGGGCATGCAGTAGGTCAAGATCAGCATTATTTGAAGATAGAGAGTCTATTCATCAGTCTAATAACAACCAGGAAGAAGCTGTTCCTGAACCTGCTGGTACATGAGCTCAGGCTTCCGTATCTTCTGTCTGATGGATGAGATTGTCAAAGATCATTATCAGGATGCGATGGGTCTTTGGTGATATTGGCAGCCTTTCTGTGGCAACGAGCCTTGTAAATAGAGTCCATGGATGGAAGGTGGGCTTCCATGATAGTCTGGGCTGTGTACACCACCTTTAGTTTCTTACGGCCCTGGGCAGAGCAGTTGCCATACCAGGCCATTGTGCTCCCAGACAGCATGCTGTCTATGGTGCATCTGTAGAAGTTGGTGAGGGACCTTATGGACATGCCAAATTTCCTGAGCCGCCTGAGGAAGAAAAGGTGTTGTTGTGCCTTCTTGACCATCGCATCTATGTGGAAAGTCTAGGACAGGTCGTCAGTTATCATCACTCCGAGGATCTTGATACTCTCCACCCTCTCAACCTCAGTTCCATTGATGTTGGTGGGGGCGTGTTCTTCTCCTTTCTTGATGAAGTTAATGATCAGTTCTTTAGTTTTGCCAACGTTGAGAGAGAGGTTGTTCTCATTGCACCACGTCACCAAGCCCTCTATCTCCCTTTATTTTGACTCTATTTCCCTGTATTTTGACTCGTCATTGTTAGTTATCCATCCTACTATGGTGGTGTTGTCAGCGAACATGTAGATGGTATTCATTCGGAATTTGACAACCCAGTCGAGGGTGTACAGAGAGTACAGTTGGGGCTGAGGACGCATCCTTGGGGGGCTCCAGTGTTGAGTGTTATTGTGGAGGAGGTGCAGTTACTTATCTTCACTGACTGTGGTCTGTGGGTCAATTTAAGACTGAGATGAGGAAACATTTCTTCACCCAGAAAGTGGTGAGCTTGTGGGATTTTCTACCACGGAAAGCAGTTGAGGCCAAAACTGAATGTTTTCAAGAATCAGTTAGACGTACTTCTTAGGTCTAAAGGGATCAGAGGGTATGGGAAGAAAGTGAGAACAGGGGACTGATTAAAATGATCAGTCAATGTATTGAATGGTGGGCTGAATGGCCCATTCTTGCTCCATTTTTATGCTTCTATATTTTTTAAATTAAAATTTATGGCTCTTGCATAGGGTACCTATGCATGGGTAGGTTGGTGTCTGCACAGTCTTGTACAGTTATGTATGTGGTTGTGCTCATATGTTGCAGTTATTTAGGGCATTGATGAGACCACATCTTTAATATTGTTGGCAGTTTTGGTCTCCTCATTTAAGGAAGGATACAAATATGTTGGAGGTGATTTAGAGATTGTTACCTGGAATGAACAGGTTGTCTTATGAGAAAATATTGACAGATTGGGCTTGCTTTCACTGGAAATTAGGAGACTGAGGGCTGATTTGATTGAAGTTTATAAGATTCTGAATGGTCTTGAAAAGGTGGCTGTGGAAAGGATGCTCAGTCTTGACTAACTCCCCAAATTAAGGTTCAGCCTGTTAGAACAGAAGTGAGAGGAAATTTTTTTCTCAACCCTCTGCCTTTAGGAGGCAGTGAAGGTAAAATCATTGAATAGAATAGAATAGCAATTTGTTGTCACTTGTATTTATGAAAATGCGGTGAGATTATATAATTCACCACAATTCTGCACCATTTTAATTACAGAAATTATAAAAAGAAATAATTGAGACAAAGTTAGGACAAAGTTCATCTTTTGTTCCCTCCAATGTAATGTAATCTGGGTTTCTGAAGTGGCTATGGGACGCCACCGCCGAAGCCGTCCCTGAGGCTGCCAAAGCAAAGATTTCCGGCGCGGACCCACCATACTGCCACTGCATCACTGCCATACCAAGGAGGGACAGAACAGACCTACCAAGTCACTGACACTGAAGCCATTGCCACTTCTGTCACTGCCTGAAGCTGCTACATTGCAGCCATAGCTATGAGCAACGAGCCAGAACTGCCGTGCCACCACCGCTGAAACCGCTGCCAGGAGGAATGGGCCACACCCACCGATGGTGAAGCATTTGATAAAGTTGCAGCCACTATGGCCATGAGGAATGGACATTTGGATCCACCACGCTGCCGCCACTGCAGCAGGCCCTTGCAATCACCTTCTTCCACTGCAGCCGCAGAACAGAAGGTGAACTTTGATACGAAAGAGAAATGAATAAACAAAACAAAAAAAAAAGAAGAATGCAGCTGGCCACGTGAGCAGGAATGAATGGGCACAGAGCCCAAACACTTCCTACCCTGCCACCGCTGCCATCTTGAATATTTTTAAGGCAGAAGTGGATTGATTTTTGGTAGTCAGGTGAGTCAAAGATTAGCTGAGTAGATGGGTATGTGGAATTCGGAGCATAAACAGAGCAGCCATGATCTTATTCAATTGCAGGCTTGAAAGATCCAATGACCTCTTTCTGCTCCTACTTTGTACGTTTCTGTTTCTGTACGTACATGTATGTGAGTATTTATCTATGCCAACACCTTACCCTTTTTCAGTTGATGCTTTTACTGTGGTACTGCTCTTTATAGAAAAAGATCACATGGATTTGATTGTACAATGGGTATGTTACTGTACAAGTGATCAAAAAGTGTGGACAAATAATTCAATGAACATCAGATCAAATCCCCCTAATGCAGGTTAGGAATTTGAATTCAGTTTAGTACTGCCTAGCAAGAAGCAGTTGGATGGATGTAAAAACTCCAACTGGTTCACTAATGTCCTTTTAGGGAAGGAGATATGCTATCCTTATCTTTCTGAGTTTGACCTGTGTGTGATTCCAGTCCCACAAGAACATGTTGGACTCAACTCCTCAGGTAACCACTAATGTGTTGAAGAAGATGGTGCACCACCACTGTCCTGGGGCATTTCTGGGTGGGCAATAAATGCTGGTCTTGTCAGCAAAGCTGGTGAAACTTGAGTGATAGGGACACTGAGATTAAGCACATCTCTGCAGCTGTTGATTTAACACAGTAGTGAAACTGCCTGAGCTGGTGTCTGTTTGGAACACATGCTACATAATCCTCCCTTAATTCTTACATTTTCCCATTTTGACAGCATTGGCTGTTGTCAGAAATAAAAATTCACTAAATGTGTGAAAACACTTAACACAATGGGCATACGAAGATCTCAAAGGAATCTCTTCAATTAGCCTGCCACAAAAGCCTTAATCATTCCCAGCAAATTGCAATCTCAGTTCACTAACTAGAAACTAAATGGTTCTACTTGGAGAGAAATTAATAATCCATATTGCCTTAAACTCCACAATAGAAACAATTTTTTTTTTGTTATAGAATTAATGAGTGAGTGATCCATCTCAGACTCTTTCTGGCATCCCTAGCATCACAGATGCCAGTCTTTAAACAGTTCAATTCACATGATATCAAGAAAGGACTGAAAGCAGAGGATTTTGCAAAGGCTATGGGCCCTGACATCATTCCAACAATATTACTGAAGACGTGTGCTCCAGAACTAGCCATGCCCTTACCCAAGTTGTTCCAGCACAGTTACAACACTGGCATCTACCCAACAATATGAAAAATTGCCCATGTATGTCTTGTGCACAAAAAGCAGGACAAATCCAGCCTGGCCAATTACCATTCCATCAGCCTATTCTTGAACATCAATAAACTGATGGAAGGGGTTGTCAACAGTGCAGTCAAGTGGCACTTGCAAAGGAATAACTTGCTCAATGATACTCAGTTTGGATTCCATCAGGAGAACACGCTCCTATAGGTTACTCATTACAGGTTTGGTGCACAAAAGAGCTGAACCCCAGAGGTGAGTCCAGTGTGACTGTCCCTGACGTCAAGGCAGCATTTTTCAGAGTCTGGCGTCAAAGAGCCCCACCAAAATTAGAGTCACGGGAAATCTGAGGGAACCACTCCACAGATTGGAGTCATACCGAACACAAAGGAACCTGGTTATTGGGCATCAGTCATCTTTGCTCCAGGACATCTGTGCAGAAGTTACTCAGAACAGTGTCCTAGACTCAACCATATTTAGCTGCTTTATTCTTAAGGAGCTTGACAGGATAAATACTGAGAGGATGTATCCCCTTGTGGGAGAGTCCAGACCAGAGGGCTTGGTCTCAGAATTAAGGGGCTCTAATGTTGGCGTGAGATAAGGAGAAATTTCTTCTCTCAAAGGGTTGAGTCTTTGGAACTTCTTCTAATAGAGAACTATGGAGACAGAGTCCTTGTGTATATTTAAGGCTGAAATAGATAGATTCTTGATCAATAGGGGAATTAAGGGTTACGGGGCAAACACAGGAAAGTGGATATGAGGAATATCAGCATAGCATAATTCTATTAAATGGTGGAGCAGGCTTGAGGAACTGAACAGCCTATTCCTGTTCCTGTTTCTTATCAGTGGTCCTATCAATGACCTCCCCTCCATCATTAGGTCAGAAATGCAGATGTTTCTGATGACCGTACAACGTTCAGCACCTTTCGCAACACCTCTGTACTGAAGCGGTCCATGTTCTAATGCAGTGAACCCCGGACAATACCCAGGCTTAGGCTGACAGGTAGTAAGCGACGTTCATGCTGCGCAAATACCAAGTAATGACCATCTGCAATAAGAGAGAATCTAACCATTACCCCTTAACATAAATTGGAATTCCCAATTCTGAATTATCCTCTGTAAACATATGGAGGTCACCATTGACTAGCAACTGAATTGTACTAGCCATGTGACTAAAGGAGTAGGTCAGAGGCTAGAGGTCCTGCAGCGAGTAACTCACCTCCTGACTCCCCAAAGCCTGTTCACCATCTACATGGTGCAAGTCACAGTGTGATGAATAAGTCCTCACATGCTTAGATGTGTGCAGCTCTGGCAACTCTTAAACAATATTTAAAGTAGCCTGCTTGATTAGAACTCCATGTAATACCTAAAAACGTTCATTCCCTTCAATGCTGATGTATGATGGTAGCAGTGTTTACCATCTACAATGAAGGATCTTCCAACAGTACCTTCCAAACTCTGGATCTGTACCTCCTCAAAGAACCAGGACAGCAAATACAAGGGAACACTACCAACTGCAAGCTTCCTTCCAAGTCACACACTATCCTAACTCAGAACTATTTGCTGTTCCTTCACTGTCACTGGGTCAAATTCTGGGATACTAACAGCATTGCTGGTGTACATGCCACAAGGACTGCAGTGTTTCAAGTAAGTGGCTCACACTCATCTTCTTCAGAGCAATTAGGGATGAATAGAAAATGCCGGCCTGTATAAAAATTAATATAGTGACCAATCTTCAGGTACAGTAATTGAGTTCAGCTGATCTGTGCATTTCCTCAGAATCCTAATATGGTGGAGTTTCTGCAGTATGACTTTCCCTACAATACTGTCCTGTATTTTTTGTTTGGCATTGTTGATATTTGACTGAGTTCTCCTAAACTAATACCTGTGTTTGTATCCTGTGCTGGATATGAACTAATGTGCCCCAATTTTAACGCTATACTCTGTATTATGACTTGTCAGTAACTGGAGAATACTGTATGTAGGTGTTCTCATCGGTTCTTTTTGGAATACAGTTGCTGTCGGTCCTGCTGTGTTCATCCAGCTCTGTACCTTGTTGTCTCGAATTCTCCAGCATCTGCAGTTCCTACTATTTCTGCTGTCGGTCAATACAATGTTTGTTTTTTTTGTAGCACTTTGATGTCCTTGCCCACTCATAGATATTCAAAAACTGGGGAGAATCCTTTGTTTCTAAGGCTGTCGCTTTCTTTGATGTGTAAGCGGTCTCTTTAAGGAATGTCATCAATAAGCAGTCTGTTAGAAATAAGACATCACAGTAAGCAATGAGTTAACAGTTCAGAAATAGTCTCTCTTGGTGAGTTTATATTTGTGACATTCAGTGATAGTGGAAATTACAATTTGTGATAGCTATTGCCAAGAGAAATTTACAAAGTAGCAATGTGTACAGAGAATGGGTTATGTTTTAGTTGGTCAGACAGAGATTGAAATAACACTGAAATCTCATTTAGGACTTGTGATCCATTCAATACAATAACTGTCTGATAGCATGCAGCCAATTACTTGTGTAAGTTACCTACAAAACAGCTATCTCATAATGAAAGAGTTTTCATACAGACAATCTCCAGAGTCACAGCTGGATAAAGTAATATTCACTTTGAGATTTGCTTGATCCAAAATCCGACAAAGTAAACACAGCAGGCCCTGCATTCAGTGCAATTGCTTTGCAAAGCCACATGTCAGTCACATCCTCGGACATGCATTGTAATTGGACTTGTACGTTGTTCAAACTTTCAGGTGAAGTATACCTCAAATCATCTGGGATACATAGAAGCTGTCTGTGCCCTTTCTTAAATCTTAATGGCTACAGTACAAATTCGAGCAGGAAGGCAGATGTTTCATGAGAAAGCAGCAGTTTGATATAAAGCATAGAAAGGTGAAACATCTTTTAAATTGCAAGTGACTGACTGGGAAATGTTAGGATTCCGAGGGACCAACGTGACTTTGTACAGGAATTGCAGAAACTTAACAAATTAACACACAGCTATGGCAAGCAATTTGGAAGGAGGTCTAACTGCAGTTATTAAGTAATACAAAGTGGATAGAGAACCGAAGATGTGTTGTCTTATCTTTGTGCTTAGAGAAGCGAGTGCATTGAAGATTCATCAGTTGATTCCTGGGATGAGATGAAAGAATTGTCAGTTGAGGA
This sequence comes from Rhincodon typus, assembly GCF_021869965.1. Taxonomy (NCBI): domain Eukaryota; kingdom Metazoa; phylum Chordata; class Chondrichthyes; order Orectolobiformes; family Rhincodontidae; genus Rhincodon; species Rhincodon typus. Next base: position 5,938,162 of record NC_063333.1, read on the forward strand.
GTGATAACGTAAATTAAGCCTTTATTCCCTGAAGCTTTTATATATTAATAAAAAAGTGATCTAATTGAAGTAAAAAGTTTTAAAGAAATGCTTTTGGGATATCTGCGGGGTCTAAAGCTTGGGGCCGCTGTCATAGACAAAAGAGGGGAGTCAGTGGCCTAGTGGTATTATTGCTGAGCCCAGATAACGTTCTGGGGACCCAAGTTCGAATCCCACCACAGCAGATGGTGGAATTTGAATTCAATAAATATCTAGAATTAAGAATCTAATGATGACCGTGAATCCATTGTCAATTGTCAGCAAAAACCCATCTGGTTCACTAATGTCTTTTAGGGAAGGAAACTGCCATCCTTACCTGGTCTGGCCTAGATGTGACTCCATACCCACAGAAGTACGGTTGACTCTTAACTACCCTCTGGGCAATTAGGGATGACAATAAATGCTGCCTTGACAGCAATGCCTTCATCCTGTGAATGAATTTAAAAAAAAAGTCAGCCATTTAGACCTGAAATAAAATATCTTCACTTGAAAGGCTTTGCAGTTGTTTAGTCCAGAATATGAGATTGAGATTGATACATTTTGGGATATGAAGAAGGTAAGAGATAGGGGGATTGTCAGGGAAGATGACGTTGAGGTAGATGATCAGGCATGATCTTATTGGATAACAAAACGAGCTCAAAGATTCACTTTTCTTGTTTTATTACGTACTGTGTTCTGAGTAGAAGCTGTACTTCATGTGCTTTGACTGGCATATGTATCCATTCCTCAGTTATTTAATCCACATGCTTACGCTAGAGCAGTGTGACTTCACTGCAGGAGGAGAAGCTTATCTTCTCACTAGTAGCAGCAAGAGTCCTTCCTTTAAAATGTTTTTTATTTGCTAATTTTCTCCCCTTAAGGCTTCATCAGACGGCATCGACTTCTGCTGGGTAACTTCTACAGTTACTGGCCACCCTCTTCAGCCTTGCTTAAGGTATCTCAGCATTCTTCTTGTGAACATAGTGAATGTTGGCAGGCTATTGCACCAACAGAGCACCACTGCCAAAGTTGATCTTGCTCTCACTTGGTGTCCAAGTCCTGATGAAAGGTCACAGACTTTAACTCTCTTTCTGTCTCTCCACAGATGCTCCTGGACTCGCTGAGTATTTCCAGCATTTTTTTAGTTCAAGTGCATTTCTCACCTGGATGGGAGTGCATCACTGAACAGCAGCCAAGTGTGGGAGCTATTATAGACTCTCTGCCACCTCCTTCCAGAGCTCTGAGAACATTGGCAACACTTCATCTTGGCTGAAGTGAGCCAACTAATCTCAAACCTGGAAACGTTCTTATCCATTCAGCCAGAAACCCCTGGCTAAGGCCTGCTGAGTTAGCAGGAAAATAAAATATTCGAAACAAGTGATCGTTTTCCCTGACAGTTCAATGATGTTGTGACACGTATAGTCACAACTTGCCACCATTTGTAGTCCAGGTGGAGGTTAACATAGAGTTCTGGTCTAGGAAATGAAAAAAGCTGCTTCAGATTTCTCAACTAATTTGTGCAGTGTGACTATTTGACCCTGATTTGAAATTTGCACACTTATTTCTGATAGCTGTTCTTACTTAACTAGGCTGTCTAATGGCATTTCCTATTCCGTCCCGAATCTTCCAAATGGTAATCATTGTAATTTAACAGAATTTGATCATCTGTTGCAATATTACCAAGCAAATGTTATTCAAAGGAAAATATTGGGTGACAGAAAGTGGTACACACCTACTTCAGATACCTAAAATTCTAGGTGTAGACACCTAATGCTCAAGGAATTCTGAACTTCCCAGGGTCTTTTGGATTGGATCTTAAACTGAAGGCTCAATTGCTGTCTCAGGTGGACACACAGATTTCGAGGTGCCATTATGTAGAAGAACCAGTGCCCTGAATGTTAATCATTCCTGACTTAACACCTAATAATAATCATTACATTGATCTCATTGCTACTGTGCAATCTTGCTATGATCTTTGGCTGTGGCATATCCTACTTTTTAACTGTTACTCAACTTCACGTGTACTTCATTGGCTGCAAAAATGCTTTGGGATGATCTGAAGACATGAAATGCTTTACTGAAGTACAAGTTTTTCTTTAACGGCCTGTCATTCGGCCTTGAAGTCATTTAACCAATAAGTCTATGTTCTTTGTAATGCTATTTTAATTCAGTTCTAATCTTGTAATCTATAATAGACTGCAATGTTTTAGGTTTAATCTCTGCACTTGAGAATGTGCTCGCAGGACTTAATGGAGCTATTTGATGTTTTGTATGTCACCTGAGTGCTCTTGTTTGTCCTTTGTCAGCTGTGGCTTAGCTGGGGACACTTTTGCCTATGGATCATAAATTCTCATGTTTAAGTTCTGTTGCAGAACATGCACACAAAATCTACACTGACACTGTAATGCAATGTCGAGACAGTATTGCACTGTCTGAGATGTTGTCTTTCATACAGTTCGTTGAAACAAGCTTCCTCCTGTCTACTCAGTTCGCTTGAAGAGATCCTATGGTGCTATTTCAAAGAATAGAAGGGAAGTTCTCCCAGTGTTCTGGCTAATATTTATCTCTCAACCAACATCACAAAAGTCCACATCATCTGGTTATCCTCACATTGCTTTTTGTAGGAATTTGCTGTTCCAAAATTGAGAATTTGCTGTTCCAAAATTGGTTATCACATTTCCTACTTAACAGCAGTGGCTGCACTTTGAAAGTACTTAATTGGATGTAAAGTACTTGGAGCCATCCAGTGATTATGAAAGGCAAGTCATTCATTTTCTTTCTCTATCTCCCTCCTACTTACTACATAGAAACAATACCTTACGACTTCCTCTCAGCAACATACCCCACTGGGGATCAGACGTTCTGGTTCTGATGAATGAATGTCAGGTAACAAACAGAAGTAAATTTATGAAATGAAAATAGTTCCTGTACTGTGAATAATTTTGGCAAAGCTGACCTTTATTACCCATCCTTTCATGATGGTTCTTCTTGAATTGATAATGGTGTTCCCACTATTGTGTTAGATAAAGAATGCCATGGTAAGGCACAACCATATATTGTCTATTATTCGTAGCAGAAATTTTATTCAAAAGATTTTTTTAAAACAGTCTTTGCATGTGTAAAAGGTTTTATTGTAACAGTTAATGGGAAAATAGCATGGTAACAGTGTATTCAGTAATTTTATGAAATCACTCTTTTCCAGGTCTTACGACATGCAACTTGAAACTGAGACAGAAAGTGCTACAACATGGTAAGAGAATAATCTCAAAGAAAATTCATGCTATCGCTTTGAGCTGCGGTTTGCGATGACATTAAAATTCTATTACTGGAATTACCATTTTTCAATGAATAGCAAGCATTTTCTTTTCCTTCCCAGAAATCAGGTGTGCTTTATGATTTGATTTAAGCTCACGGTAGTTGGAATTACCTCTTTTGCTTAGCAGGTTATTGAATTGCCAAAAGTGGGGAATTGCCCGTATTGACTCTGTGGAAGTTAGCAGATCTTGGCCAGAATGCTGCCATTAGCTACAATGTCTATAAGCTGGAGTCAGGTGTTAAAATCTGCTACTGTAATAATAATAGAAATGACTACCTTTGATTAGATATTGTTGGTGAGATCCACATAGCAGTTAAATAACCTAGCCACTTCAACTTAGATAAGGATATCAAGCAATAAAGAAAAAAGACAGGTACGCTGGGTTGATGCACAACTAGGCATGATCTAATTGAATGATGAAGCAGGCTCTTGGGACTGAATGACCTTCTCGTATTGTCCTATGTAACTTCATACATTCAATAACTGGTAATGTTAAGCCGCCCAGGTGTCAAATAGGAATCTTTTATTCTGTAATGAGCTCACTTAATTGACAAATCCTCTTGTATTCTCCTATTGTTCATGTGGTGAAATAATAAATATTATCATGAGACAACATTAGGTGGGATATAAATTTGGCATCAGGTTACTCAAAAGCAGAACTAGACAGTAGCAGGAAATCAATATTGCATGATTCATTTGCTTAAGAGTGTGTAACTACACTGCCTTGGGTACGGAAATGATGGTTGTGACAGTGCAGCAACTCTTGTTAATACGAACCTCGGCAAATCTGTGAAATATAGTGATGAGTTTTTTTTTTCTTAAGAAAAAGAATCATTTTTGCGTCCAAGTCAACATGGCACCAATACAGAGAGAACAGGAGGCATACTGCATCATATATATGATTGGGGAGGCAGATGAGGTTAGAAATGATTTGGAAAATCATCTTGTGTTAAATTGAGATTAAGGCAAGTAAACATAAAAGACACATTTAAAACTGAAGACAGGAAGATCTGCCCAAGGTTATTGACCAACACATTTGAATAGCTTGAAACTCTGGGATTGTTATCCAAATTAACTAGATGTTGCAGTGGTGTGAACGGAATGGATGTCCTGAGATGGACGAAACAGGCTATCTCATCTGTAAGTAATTACCTTGTGATCTATCCTTTTGTACCTTTACCCAACAAAAACCTAACAATACAGGTACATAATTTTCGATACAGGTGTTGATAACTTCTTTAACATTTACTTGTATACCAGCCCCTAAACTCATGAATAAATCAATCTTGTCAAAAATGCCTAAAGAAGCTGGCTTAGTCAATTTTCAACAGATGTGGCATTAAATTAAAATGACAATATGATGGTCAGCCATATTGGGATGCAAACTATGAAACAGTTAACAAATCTCAGCAGGGGTATTCTCAGGCAGCACCTGTTCAAAATTGGGATACAAGGAGCTGGCGGGTGTTCTCCTTAATTGAATGAAGTTCATTGAATTGTTCCTGAATCACAAGCAACTACCAGACTGAAGCCCATCCAAACATGCAACTCAAAGCAAAACAGAAATTGCTGGCAGCATCTGTGGAGAGAAATCAGAGTTAATGTTTCGGGTCCAGTGACCCTTCTTCAGTTCTGAAGATTTTGCAGGAATTGCTGTTTTTGTTTCAGATTTCCAGCATCCACAGTTCTTTCAGTTTTTTGCAACTTAAACCCTTTGTTTAAATTGATTGATTCCAGGACAAAGCAAGTGGTCTGTTTTGAGCAATTTTGACTTGCTTTGCAATAATTGCAAAGGAAGAATGCCTTTGAAGTGACATTTTGCATACCAGACAACACTGTGTATCGTCTTCAACCAAGCAAAAACAAATCAGCTGGGAGACAAGCAGCTGTACGGTTTGCAATTGGTAGTAATAGAATTTAAAATTACCAGCCTCTTCCCTATAAATTGATATTAAAAATATGTAGACTGTATGAAATGAAATACAACGTACCTGTTATTTTCTCCACTTCCAACAAATTTCATGATATTCAATCCATGTATTTTAATCAGTTTATTTTGAATTGCATTTTGAAATTAGATATTTTCTCTCTTTCACCACCTTCCTACCAATCCAAAAAGAGGGACAGCCAATTTGTGGATAAATTAAAGCTATGTTAGCTGAAATATCTGATTTCAGTTCCTGAAGTTGCATTTCAGAAGCAGCTCCCCTCAGGTGCTGCCTGAGAATACTCCTGCTGAGATTTGTTAACTGTTTCATAGTTTGCATCCCAATATGGCTGACCATCATATTGTCATTTTAATTTAATGCCACATCTGTTGAAAATTGACTAAGCCAGCTTCTTTAGGCATTTTTGACAAGATTGATTTATTCATGAGTTTAGGGGCTGGTATACAAGTAAATGTTAAAGAAGTTATCAACACCTGTGTCGAAAATTATGTACCTGTATTGTTAGGTTTTTGTTGGGTATCAAAGATCATGGTGTTCAGACAGATAAATGAAGTTGAAGTACAGATCAGTCATGATCTAACTGGAACAAGTTGGTGGGGCTGATGACTGTGCCCATGAGGGATTTTTACTCAGCAGTACATCCCTGCTGTTGTATTCTGTCTCTCTTGAAATTAATGCTAACATTACATTTGACTTCCTAACTGCTAACTGAACCTGCATGTTAGCCTTAAGCGAATCCTGAACTAGGTCTCTCAAGTTCCTTTGTGCTTCAGATTTCTGAAGCCTTTCCCTGTTTAGAAAATAGTCTGCGCTCTATTCTTGCTATTGAAGTACCTTACACTTTCCCACATTGTATTCCATCTGCTGCTCTTTGCCCCTCCTAGCCCGTTCAGGTCCTTTGCAACCTCCCTGTTTCCTCAATACTACTTGTCCCTCCACCTGCCTTTGTGTCATCTGCAAACTTAGCAATAACGCCCTTAGTTCCTTCATCCAGATCACTGTGTGAAATCTTGGAGCTCCATTTCTAATGGCATTGTGGATCTACCTACATTACATTGGCTGCAGCATTTCGAAGTAGTAGAATGGATGAAGAAGTGACAGACAAAATACGGTTTGGGAAAATGTAAGGTTATGAACAAGATGGTTTTTACCAACAATTGATAGTGGTTATGTGGTCACCACAGGGCTAGCTTTTAATTGTAGATTTTAATTGAATTTCTGTTTCATCATCTGCCATGGTGGGAATCAAGTGCATAAGCCCTGAAGACTCGCCTGGGTTTCTGGACTACATCAATACCACCACCTCCTCACTAGTGCCAGTGTTGATTTGGAGATAGATCTTTAATTACATACTGTGTCGATGCAGCAAATTAATCTTAGCTGAGTTTCCAGATTCCTTTAAAAAAGTATAATTTTATGTTGTTATTGGTTACTGCTATTGTAGTCACATGACACCAGGTTATAGTCCAATAGGTTTATTTGAAATTACAAGCTTTTGGAGCGCTGCTCCTTTGTCAGATCACCTGATGAACGAGCAGCACTTCAAAAGCTTGTGATTTTAAATAAACCTGTTGGACTATAACCTGGGGGTCATGTGACTTCTGACAGGGACAACCCCAGTCCAACACTGGCACCTCCACATCACTGCTATTGTAGTGAAGCAGGAAGACCTGGGCTCTCACCATTTAAAAAAAAAAAACTGTGCTCTTCCTCTTTTATGTATTAGATTATCTCTGTGCCATTTCTAATGATCCAATGAGATGGTTTATTTGAGAATCTCTGTGCATAATTCACTCACCTTCATTTCAGTGTCTTTTGTGTGAGGTGATAAAAGCCATTGCTGTTCTTTTCCCCTTTTCCTCTAACAAAATTATTTACTTCAGGAGAAACTACTTTGCCCAGAAAGTGGGGCAAATGTGGATCTTACATGGAGTAATATCGATAAATATCTGAGGATGGAAAAGAGGATATGGTGATAGCGCAAATTGGTGGGAGACCCATTGTAGTATGGACTTGTTGGGCTGAATGCCATGTTTCCATGCTCTGTATCTCTGAAATATATGTTGAATATTGAGAATTCAACGTTGTTTATAGATATTGTCTGTTTAAATCCTGAGATTTCAATAAAGTTTTGTTTTAAATATGTCTCTGCCCGCTGCAGCCTTTGAAACAACAAGAGAAATTGTAATTTCCTCCCCACATTGTGATAGAATTTAAGAGACAATGTCAAGGGTGTACTCAGTGGAGGGAATATCTATTGCGTAGGCCTATTAGTTTTGACATATATGAACAGCTGACTTTCAACATGTTATTGAAGTGAGACTGCGTTGTATAAATTTGCTACAAAACGGCTGTCTTCAGCCATGCTCTTTTGTGTTGCGCAGTTACCCTATGTGGATGAGTGACAACATTGGATAACAAATCACATGTGACTTGAGCACTGCATTGTATCAAGCCAGACCGATTAGGTGCCACAACCCCGTACAGTGTGAGGAAAAGATTATTCACAAAGGGCAGTGCGGGGAGTCCAGCCGGTTCAGATAAATGATGTTTGAATAAACAGTGCTCCACTGTAAATTGGTCCTTTTAGCAATGTGTTGATGTTAAATTTTCTACATATGACCTTCTCAGAACTTTACAGCCACATTCTATCTATAAATCGCACACTGGCTTTTTGCACATCCTCACTTTTCATTGCCTTATCTTTGACCATGGCTTTCAGCTGCCAGAGCTCTTTTTAAGCCTCTCTTTCTCTGTGCCCTATCTCTTCCTTTATGATACTCTTTAAACTCTCACTTTGACGATGTGACCTAAGGTCTCCTGTAGTGCAGTGAAGGACACTGACATAGGTTTTTATGTTGTGGCATATAAATGCACAATTAATAAGAGCTCCCTTTTGGACATAGTTAGAAGCTTCATTAGGGTCAGAAACAGTGCAGTTTGAGTGGGGAAAGGACTTTTATGTTAGTTTGAGAAGTAATAGTGTATTTAAACTGTAAACATTCAACTTTACTGCATGGACTTCCGAAAGTCTGTCCAACATCTGACTCATGCATACATGGCACAAGTCAGGAATGTGATGAAACTTGCCTGTTTCAAAGCAACTGCAAGACCACTCAAGGAGTTAGACATTATCCAGGTTAAAGGAACCTGCTTGATCAGCATTCCAACCACCACCTTATGCATTTGCTCCCTCAACCATTGATGCACAGTGGCAGCTTTGTGTACCGAGATACACTGCAACAACTTGCCAAGTCTCTTCTAAAATCAATCTCTGCCACCATGAAGAACCAGGGCAGCAAAGATGTCACCACCTGCAAGTTGCACTTCAAGGCACACTCTATTCTGATTTGGAAATGTATCGCCATTCCTTCACTGCTGATTGCAAATTCTAGATGTCCCTTCCTAATAGCAATTTGGACCAATTCATCAACAATTCTAGAAGGCAGCACTCCTTGAGAAATTGTGGATGTTAATAAACTGCCCCCACCATCTTGACTTGGAACTGTATCATTGTTCCTTCACTGTTGCAAGATTAAAACCCTCAAAACCCCTCCATAACACCATTATGATAACCTACAGAACATGCTCTGCAGTAGCTCGCCACCACCTTCACGAGGGCAACTATTAATGGCCTTGCTAATGACATCTCATCACATGAATGAATTTTTAAGAAAAATGTTAGTCTTTATTTAAGCCATCCCAGCTGACTGCGTGAAATATCAAGACTAACTAGTAGAAGACAGAAGTTTGGGATAAGGGGGTATTTTTAAGATGGAAATCTGTAACTAGTGAAGTAACACAGGACTTAGTGCTGGGCCACAGTTATTTATAATATATATTAATGATTTGGATGAGGGAAGTGAATGTACTGTAGCCAAGTTTGTGGAAGGCAGAAAAATAGTGGAAGGCAAGTGATGACTCAAAGATTCTGCAGAGGGATATATACACCCCCAGTTTCATTGTTTAGTTAAATAAATTGGCTAAATCTGAGGATTATTTTAAGAGAATTGAAGTGTACAAAAACTTGGCAGGTGGATTTTAATGTGGGAAAATGTGAGATTATGCTCTTTGGTGGGAAGAGTAGAAGTGCTGAAACTTATTTAAATGAAGCTGCAACACCAAGGAATCTGGGGGTCCTAGTGCATGAATCATATAAAGTTAGCATCGAAATTCAGCAACTAATAGGAAAGGCAAATGGAATGTTGGCTTTTATTTCAAAGGGAATGGGGTATAAAAATAGGTAGGTCTTGCTAAAACTGTACAAGACAGCTCGAATACTGTGAACAGTTTTGCTTCCTTAATCAAATGAAAGGTATACTGGCTTGGAAGTAGTTTAAAGAAGGTTCAGTAAGTTAATCTGGCTATGGGAGGGTTCTCTTATAAAGAGAGGTTGCATAAGTGCTTATTGCAGTATAGAAGAATCAGAGGAGGCCTTATTGAAAGATATAAATTCTTAGGAGACTTGACAGGACAGCTGTGGAGAGGTTAGAATTAGAATTAGAATTAGCCTTTATTGTCATATATACTCAATGAGTATAATGAAAACTTTATACGTCACCACTAATAGCACCAACTTAGATACAAAGGTACCTCGGTACAGCTCTTTAGTTACAAGATCTTCAACAATAGAGAAATATAATGTTGAGCATTGCACAAATAAAAGTACAAAACAACAGACCACACTGACACCTAGCTTCCAGCCCACACTGGACCCTGGCTCCAGACTGCACCAGGCTTCACCTTGAGGATCATGAGGCTGGGAGATCGCTTCAGACTGCCGGGCTGAGGATGCCATACTGGAAGGCTGTTGCAATTAGCTGGGAGGCCACTACACTAGGCCGGTAGGTCACCACGCCGTGCCATGCCGGGAAGCTGCTACCAGAGGCTGTTGCACCAGGCCAGGAGGTCACCATGCCATGCCAGGAGGCCATTGTGCAAGGCTTCCCCTTATGGAAGAGTGTTGGACCAGAGGGCACAATATCAGGGTTGCACATTTAAGATAATAATGAGCAGGAATATATTCTTTGGGGGTTGTGAATCTGCAGAATTCTTTGCTACCGCCAGCTTTCGAGGCTGGGTCAGTACAAATATTCAAGGCTAAGCTGAACAGATCTTTGATCAAGAAGGGAAAAGGCAGGAAAGTGGAGTTGAGGATTATCAGATCAGCCACATCTCATCAAATGGCAGATGAGACTTGTTTGGCGAACTGGCCTACGTCTATGTTTTATAGTCTTATAGTGGAAAATAGCGAGGCAAATTAGTTTAATGTCTTACATAAGGTGATAATTTTCCAAGTAGATTTGCCAGGCATGGAGATTAACTTGCAGGGAGGGTGTATTAGGAAATTCCAGGCACATTTCCCATGTTATTCCATCGGTTGAAATGAATGGCTGGAAAACATGGTGAATGCACCAGTGTGAATTTCTGGTGCACTCCTGATGAGGAGCTATGTTGGAAGTTATTCAGGAAATCAATGCTGTTTAGTGTGTACTCACCAGAATGATCAAATAAAAAGCATCTTTCACAATAAAGCATTCAATTTGCCATTTCTTTACTGGAGGAGTGGTTGTCTATGTAATCAAAAATAGTGAAAGCCCGCACATCTTACCAGTTTGGATAGGTTATTTCCTTCTTTATTTAGTGAAGGTTTAAACTTAAATGAATTTTTGCACATCTATAGCTTCCCAATAAATATGAAAATTCTCATAGTTTCTTGAAATTCTTTCCAGTAAAGTGTTCTTCTCCACATAACATTACAAAAGCAGAATACAAATGTTTGTTGTACTTCCTTTATTTATAAATGCTATTATATTGTGGTAAACCTCACAGCCATTGGGCTTAAATATTTGTGGAGGTTCCAGAGACCTCATCACTGCCTTCCTTCTAAAATCCCCTCAAAAAACCACGTCCATGCCCCAGCTTCCTTGCTTAGTTAAATAAATTCACCAAATCTGTGAAATATTTTAAGGGAATTAGACAGTTGCTTGATAAAAATGAACACCAAAGAATATAGAGACCAAACAAGAGAGTTGGATTAGATTTAATTGATTCATGAGCTAGTAATCCCAAGGTGCAGGCTAATGTTCTGGGGATTGTTTCAAATCCTACCAAAGCAGCTGGTGGAATTTGAATTCAGTTAACAAATCTGGAATATAAAATTAGTGTCAGCGATGATGACTGTGAATACTATCATTGATGCTTGTAAAAACCAATCTGATTCACTTGTGTTCTTAGGCTAGGGGGAGGCGATGGCCTAGTGGTATTATTGCTAGACTATTAATCCAGAATCATAGAATCCCTACAGTGTAGAAGCAGGCCATTCAGCCCATCGATTCCGCACTGACCCTCCAAAGAGCATCCCACCCAGATGGAGCTCCCTACCCTATCCCCGTAATCCCACATTTCCCATGGCTAACCCACCTAGCCCGCATATCCCTGGACACTATGGGCAATTTAGCATGGCCAATCCATCTAATCTGCACATCTTTAGACTGAACTTTGGACAGAAACTCAGCTAATGTTCACTGACCTAGGTTTGAATCCCACCATGGCAGTTGTAACATTTGCTACAAAGTCTCAACAAAAACTGATCACCTTGCATCCCATCCGAATGACATTGTGGGTCTACCTACAGCATATGGTCTGCCTCAGTTCAAGAAGGCAGCTCACCACCACCTTCTGAAGGGCAACTATGGACGGGCAATAAATGCTGGTCAGTCAGCAACGCCCCTGTCCTATGAATGAATTTTTTTAAAATCCCAATGCCCAGTCTATTGCTCTGGAAACACTGTTTTAAATTCTGTCAAAGCAGTTGGTGGAATTTAAATTCAGTTACCAAATCTGGAATATAAAATTAATGTCAGTGTCTGTAACAACTCTCACCCTGCTTATAAAAACCAACCTGATTCCGCTCTGAAGAAGGGTCACTGGACCCAAAAAGTTAACTCTGATTTCTCTCTACCGATGCTGCCAGACCTGCTGTGTTCATCCAGGAATTTCTGTTACTAATTCTAATTCAGTAGTGTTCATTAGGGAAGAAAATCTGTCATCCTTACCCCCTCTGATCTACATTTGACTCCAGACTCTCAACAATGAGGTTGACTCTGAACTGCCCTTTTGAAATGGCCTAGAAAGACACTCAGTTCAAAGGTGATTAGGGACAGACAGCAAATGCTGGCCTTACTGTCAACACCCATATCACATGGAAGAGTAACATTTGTGCCCTGTAAATGCTAAATAATGACCATCCCTAATATTAGAGAACCTAGTCATCACCCCTTGACAATCAATGGTGTTACCATCACTGAATCCCCCATTATCAATATCCTGGGAGTTACCATTCACCAGAATTTAAACTAGGCTGCCATATGCATATTGTGGTTGTAACAGCAGGCCAGAGGCTAGGAATTCTGCAGTGTGTAATTCACCAGTTGTTTGCCTAGTAGTCGTCTACTATCAATCAGGCACAAGTGAGGAGTGTGAAGGTAGCTCACCACCACCTTCTCCAATTAATGCTGGCCTAGCCAGTGATAGCCACATCACATGAACAAATTTAAAAAAATAAGAAAACCTATTCAGATTGGGCCTATTTCTGTGCTCCAGTTTTCTAGATTTCATAAACTTGTGTTTTGTCTAAATTTCTTCACCTGATCTTGTGATTTGACAACACTTTGTAATCATTCTTCTTGTCTCCAGATGGTGTTAGAGATGACAACTTGCTATTTGGTCTCAAATGGTCATTCAGGACAGGGTTTCTGTAGTGGAATATCTATACTCTCGATGTCAGGTACTCCAGGATAAACGACAAAGTAAATGACTTGTAAATGTCTACCCTTCTGAATGGGGAGCTGTTATTTGACAAAAGTGCTGAAATTTTTAAACTACTGTCTGGAATATCCTTTTTAAAGACTTAATGTTTATGTGTCTGTATATATACATGTGTAATTTTATAAACTTTTATCTCTTTTTTTCCAAGGCTGGAATGGGTGGAGATCATTGAGCCTCGAACTCGAGAGCGAATGTATGCTAACCTTACCACTGGAGAATGTGTCTGGGATCCACCTTCAGGTGTCCGGATAAAGCGCACCAATGAAAATCAGTGGTGGGAGCTCTTTGATCCCAATACCTCTAGGTTTTATTATTACAATGCCACAACACAGAGGACTGTCTGGCATCGGCCTCAGAACTGTGATATCATCCCGCTGGCCAAATTGCAGACATTAAAACAGAACACTGACTCGCCAAGCCGTGCTTCAGCGGAGAACAGTCCAGGCCGGAGTAGTAATATGAGTAGGGAAGGGAGCACCAGCTCTTCCCTGGAGCAGGAACTGGATGCTGATAGGACACAAGAACAAACACGACTAAAACAAGCCCAGCAGATTATTGGGAAAGACGAACCAGAAAGGTAAGGTTTCAGGATCCTTTATACCCACTTTAGTATTTGTGTCAGTCATATGTTTGTTCATACTTGTTCCTAATCCCCTCCCCCACCTACCCATGACCAGGAAAATATACCTGCCATCTGGTAAATGATGTTTCAGTTTTTGATTCCTTTTTTTGTTGGGCTATTGAATGGCATATTGAAGTAATGGACAATTGCTGACCGATTTCATTGGGTAGACAGAGTTAATGCTAATGTTAGTATGTGAGCTCACAGCTTTCCTTAAGCCTAATGAATCCTTAAATGGCAACGTTCGGCAGTTAATTGCTAGCTGTGCATTTCAGTTAATAAACACATGGTTTATCAAAGGTGATGGAATCATTTGACAGTGAACTTCACAAGAAATGTGCCTCTTCACCACAATGCAGAGCTATGGAGTGATATGGTGCATTGAGATACAAATAAGCATTGAGAAACTATTACAGATCCAAATATAGATAATTGTTTCCTGAACTGGAAAGTATAATTATAGTAAATTAAATGTTCCCTGAGGATCAATTTAGATAGCGATTGAATAAGTATCTTGAATGTATAGTCTTTCCAGAACTGTTGAAAGAATTCAACATTTTACAAACAAGAATAAGAATCAGAAAAGACCACGAACGCACAACATTTTTTTTGGGAGATCATACCCATATTTTTTCATACCACTGAGTATGCTCTGTCTTTTTCTGTTTCCTTTATGAACATATGAACTAGAAGCAGGAATAAGCCATTCAGATCCTTTACCCTGCCCTGCTATTCAATAAAATCCTCGTCAACAAAATACAATGGCTGTTCCGGTGTAACCTGAAATCCATGTTCCCACTCACCTTCCATAACATCTGGCTTCTTTGTTAGTGAAGAATTTATCTACCTCTGACTTAAAAATTCAATCACTTTCCCTCCTCAGTTTCAGAGGCTGTCAACTCTCAAGAGAAAATGTTCCCCTATCTTATTAAGTGAAAGATTCCTTATTTTTAAATTGTCTCTGTGCTTCCTCTCTCTCTTTTTCTAACATTGCATTTAATTATCTCTTGAATTTAATTATCTTGTACACTTCAGGGACGTTTCTACACTACAGAATTGTCCGATAATTCCTTCTGATTCCAGATCATCTTGTTTTTACTTTGCATGCTGCAGGACTCAAAACATATCCACAATGTACGCTGTAATGATTGGAACCAGGTGGATCTTATTGACTATGAGATCCTTAATTAGGGCTGTTCACCTGGGCCAATCAGGGAACCCTCACTGACAGATATAAACAGGGGAGGGCCGTCATGTAGTACCTTTGTAGTGCCCCTATGCCTGGACTGAGAGACCCGGGTTCAAGTCTCACCCGCTACAGAGGTGTGCAGTGACATCTGTGAACAGGTTGTTTAGTAACACAGGAAAAAGATCTCTAAACAGAGGATTCTAAGTCTCTTCACTTCAGGGACTGACTCAGGGCTGACTGGCCATAGCCAGTGGACTGTGCACAAGTAAATAAAGGGTGACTCGGTGACAGGATACCAGCCTCTGTGTTGTTATTTTGTACACTTTGGTCAGATCAATTTTTATCTGCTTCCTTCATAATCTTGAACACTTTGGACTGCCTACAATATTATCTTGAGCTTTGAGCTACTAGGAAGGGGAGAGAAGTGTTAGCATCATTTATGACACAGCATTTAGCTCTTTGAGGCCATATTGGACTCTGGTTTGTTTTGTCTATAATCTGGTTACATGGCTCCTGTTTTACTGATGGGCAAACACACTGTTAATGAATTGCCGCTTGAATTTCCTCTTGGTATTATTTTGGATTGGGTAAGAATGTTAGAAGAATGAGAACAGTTGCCACGAGGTCAGGCTGTGAAGTTGTAGAATTCAATATTGAGTCCTAGAGGGTGTAAAGTGCCAAAGCGGAAAACAAGGTGGTGTTTCTCAAACTTGCATCATTAGAATATTGCAGATGGCCCAGTACAGAAATGTTAGCATGGGAACAAGGTGGCTGAATTGCTGTGGCAGTATTAACTTTTACATGCATGTTGTACTCATGGACCAATGGATAAGAATGATAGACGCTCCAATGTTCTTTCCATCACGTGATTGATCATGAATATCTCCCACTCTTGCTGCCTGCTATTGGCATGTGTTGGAGAGTTTCACAAGTTGATCCTCAAACTGTTTGGTATCAAACCCTGGAGTGGGACTTGAGTCCAGAGCTTCCAGCTCAGCTGCAGAGAGACTATCCACTGCACCACAAGATCTCCTCCCCAGTATTTACATGGAATGAAATTTGAGGATTCTGCTGAGGGGCTCATGGTATTTGTTATTTCCCTCCCCACAAAAGCATGATCTCTTCTTTTTTGTTGAAAATATCACAGCCTAAGATACATTGGTTGTAAAGAAAACAAAAGAACTGTGGAGGCTGGAAATCAGAAACAAAAGCAGAAATTGCTGGAAAAACTCAGCAAATCTGGTGGCATGTCTAGAGAGTAAGCAGAGTTAATGTTTCAGGTCCTAGTGACTATTCTTCAGAACACTGTTCTCCTGTTGTCCCTGCAGTGAGGGTTTCCACTGAATTTTATTTCTAGTGAAAGTTAAGTTTGAGTCAAATGGTTTGCTTCAGGAAAGTTCAGTTTAGCTGACTTAACACAACTTTTCTGTTTACTTTTCCTAATATGGCATAGCTTCAGACATTTCTCAGTCAGACAATGCAGCCAGAACCTATCTGTGTGAACATTAAGTTATTGCTTCGTATTCTGTGACCCTCTCTCCAGCATTTCGTGTAAAACACACAATCCTCTGAAAATAACATCACCTTTCAAAATAAGGCAACAAGATTTAACATGAAATGAAATTCCTGCTATCATATTGTATATAATATATACACCAATATGTGTAACAAGCCCAACCTGTTCAATATAAGAAGCATGTTCTGTTTTGTGAGTCTGCCTTTCAGGGTGTTTCTGAGGATTTACCATTCCATCTCCACCACAAAGATATGTTATTGATTGATAAGCATGTCAGAATGTACTGTGGTCGGGAAGGGCAATGCAAAGTGCGAGGGTTTTTTAATATTTGGGGACTTTACGTTTGAGCAGTGCTGATTGTGTGACAAGGACCCAGTGAATAGGTCAACAATATAAGTGATGAGAACTGACCAGATGAGAAAGTGTCCAGTACCCAATCAGATGCCTTCCTTTACCTCTGGAAGATTATTTTTCAGGACAAAAACTAGATGTTTAGTCAACCAATTTTTTTTCAAAATTGAGAATGACTGCGGTAATTGTGCCAAAACAATTTGTACTTATGCTATTAGAGATAATAGTTGTGACATATGTAACCTTGTGCGTGTGCATCACGGAGTCTAATAAAAGTTAGTTCGTTATTTGTCAGCACTCTTTGCCACAGAGGGCAGTCCAATATTTTTTACTGTTTTTGTTCATTTTTATATTTTATTTCAGTCATGGAATGTGAAACCAATTACTTTTTTAATTTGCTAACACTTATTTGTGTGGATCTCAAATCTGATGCAGATCGATTGAGGTACAGTATGTTGTATTGTCCCCTTGAGCAATCCCAGTAATTGGACCTCTGAACTCATGTTTTCTCCATTGACAGGACTCAAAGCAGAGCTGACAAGTCAGTCTAATTTAGTTTTGTTGTTTAATCTGAGAAAGAAATAACTGTTTATTTTACAATTTAAAATATATGAAATAATAAATAAAAAGTTGAGAGAGTCTTGTTAGAAATTATTTTGAAGTTATTTAACAGCACTGCAAGTAATCGTAAAGTGTTTGTTAATCCTAAAACAAAAATATCCAGAAGTGTATAATTGGCAGCTGGTTATAGGCTGTGATTTAGATTTGGAGGCTGTGCTGATATTTTACTTGAGCTTTAGTCTCAGTTTATGGATATTAGAGAAACCCTGTTATTGATTTAAGTCTCAAACATGCTGACAGATTCACCTTATTAATTCTTCCTTCATTCAGTGCTTTTAGAAGCTCTTTTTCAGTTGCAGGGTCAGAGAATCACAGGCCAAGGTCATACTGCATGGTTCTATTAAATGATAGGGCAGACTTGTTGAACCATAGGTCAATCTCTGGCTCTATTCCTTCTATTTCACACAAAGGGTAGTTGAAATCTAGGCAGTGAGAATCAATTGAAAATTTCAAAACTAAGATGATAAATTTTTATTGGGTAAACATATTAGAATACATTGAACCAAGGTGAATAGAAAGAGTTAGGGTACAAATCTAATTAAACGGCGGAACAGGGTTGAAGGCCTGAATGGCCATCCCCTCCTGTGTTCTTTTTTCCTTCTTTCCATTACTGTTGTATGAGCAGATTATTCTCAGGGCTCTACTGGCAAGGCTCCATGTGATGTAATGTACTCCATTTTAGTCTGCCTCTCTCTTTTTATAACCCACATCCCAAAGAAAATAATAAATGCTAGCAAGGCTGCATTTAGTACTCACCCCTGAAGGCATTAACTGTGTAGAGTGGGACTCTAGTCATGAATGGAGTACATCAGGCAGGTTTCAGGTTTCACTCCTTGAAGGGCATTGATGTATGATGTGAGTTTTTACAACAGCATTTCGTTACTTAATTGGTGTCTGGCCAACAATACCAGATTTACTGAATTCATTTTCTCCAGCTTGGCTTAGTAGATTTGAAACTTGGATTAGTTTACCTAGTCTAGTATGAAAACCACAAAATGAATACAGAATACACATCGTTTGCAGGTATCAAAGCTTTGTATTAAAACAAAATGAATGGCTGGGTAACATCCCTACTAATACATTAATCTAGTTTAATAAATTGGAGAGGACCGGGAATTAATGTTGAAACAATGTAGGAATAGGAATCAAGTGGATTTTTACCAGAGAAGTATCAAGCCTCTGAAATACATCGCTGGCTGATATAGTGAGTACTGTGACTGTATTGACTCCATTGTCAAGCAGGAACTAAAATTAGAGATTTTATGATATCTAATCCATTCTCTGGGTAGGAAGGACTCTTTTGTATTTATCAAAATTTTAGTTTCTGGTTGGAAACATAGCAAGAGATAGCAGTATAATTAGATTTAGGTTAGTGAAATGATGTGGCATGACCGACAGCTGACATTATGTGGAATGTGTATGTGAAGCGGATGCTCACACTCTTACCTCAAGTGGGCTATTCACAGTCTCATGTGCTGCTGTTCCCTTGGAGTCTGCAGCTTTATGCATTCTAGTTTTGAAAGAGTTACTGTACAGACTGCAGTGCTGTTGCTGTGGAGTGATGGAGTGAGGTTTCAATTGTCAAATTGTGAGATTTGGCAGTCTTATTCAGGTCCCTTTTGAAGACCTAATGATTGTAAAGAATAGTTTGTTTGAAATACAGTGCATAGCTTGAGACCACCTTGCGTTGAAATGCTTATAGTTTGATGAATGATCTCTAATTTTCTTCCTTGGAGAATTTGGTACTTATGTGGTACTTCTGGTAAAATCTGGTAAAATCTGATGTTGATACTGGCTAGAGCCTTGTATTTTTCTGGTAATCTTACTTTAGTCTTTTATTAACCAACTTGTGACTTAACAAAAACTCGTATATCTTACCCGAGCATTAATCAACTTTCTAATACTAAATTGAATTGAATTAGCTTTATTGAGTACAGTGAAAAGTTTATATGTAGCCAGTTACAGAGTTGTGAACTATAGGTAGAGTGACATGTTCATTTGTTGAATTAGGAAGCAAAAGCCTTCTTTGTAAATCTATAGTTTAGCTAGGTATTTATTGGAATGAGAGCCTGGTGGATCTTATTGACAGAGATCCTTGATTAGGGTTGTTAACCTGGTTGTTAATCAAGGATCTCATAGTCAATAAGACCCACCTGGCCCCATTCCAATCACTACAAGCACAAATGCCAGTTTCCAATGTTCCCTTCTGGACCCTTTCCCTGTACAGAAGAAAGCCCCCACTGGGGAAGAATTCAGTTTCTTTATATTTGAGTAAAACAACCATCAAGGTATCTAGTCAACTGATCAACATTTAACGAACACTGCTCTCCAGAGGAAGTGAGAATAACAAACATTAAAAGGGTAGGGTAAAGAACCCAGAAATAACAGTGTGGAGCTGGAGGAACATAGCATCAGAGGATGGGGCCATTTCTGAAGAAGGGTCCTGACCCGAAACATCAACCTTCCTGCTCCTAATATGCTGCCTGGCCTACTGTGTTCCTCCAACTCCATACTCTGTTATCTCAGGCTCCAGCATCAGCAGTTCTTACTAACTCGGGGTAAAGGACCCAATTCTTTTGAATCAATTGGTTCAGATATAACAAGACAAACCTCTAGAACAGGTGGGACTTGAACCTAAGCTGCCTGGCTCAGAGGTAGTGACACTACCACTGCACCACAAGAAGCTAGTTCCTTTCTTTCACTTGTTCTCATTTTTATTCTCCATTTTATGTTAAGTATTTCAATTGTATATGACGCACACGTTAAGGTTTTAGTGACCATTCTGTAGTTGTGGATCCCATTGTTTGAGAGGAAAAGCCCATCAGTTGAAGCTTTCTAATCCCGTTGATTTTTTTCCTTTTATGCACCACCAAGTCACTTTTTTACTTTCATTTTTCCTCCACTGCCAATCCGTCTGTGTTTGTAATCAACCTGTTCAGAAATGTTGCAACATAATTCTATAGCAGGTGAAACTTGAACCCAGACATCCTGACTCAGAGATATGGATACTACCACTGCATCACAACAACCCTCAAGGATCAACCAGAATTTATTTATTTTTTACTTTTTAAATCAACCAATTCAGACACGTTATGGCACATGTCTGGAGCAGGTGAGACTGAAAGCCAGGCCTCCTTGTCTAGAGAAAGGACCAACCAGAATCAGCTGATTAAGAACAGGCCCAAGTTCAAGTCCCACCTGTTCCAGAGGTGTGCTATGACAAATCTGAACAAGCTCATTAGGAAAACCTCTGGTTGATCCTTAAAGGGACCTTCGTTCTAATACAGACAGGACAGACTGACTGTTTGGTACAGTTCATATTGGTGCAAGCGCGTTAAATTCCTGCATATTAATTGACTTGTGCTGAAGCCGTAAATATCTTCCACTGTATTTCTGACCAGCTTTGTAAATGATCATGCTGTCTCTTAAGCTGGAGAGGATAAATGGCATGTGCCAAGAAGCAGAATTCTGAATGATTTGTGGATGTACTTCAGAGCACCTAAATTACAAGCTTCAGAGTTAGTAAATGAAATGTGCATTAAGTCTCTCTGCGAGGGGTCCTCCTGGCATCCTTACTTGCTGTCTGTCAATTGGAAGGTCCCTGAAAAGCTGTACATTTTTTATTCCAAAATATCAAGTGTATTCAAGTAGCAGAGTGACTTCTATCATCAGACACGTGTGCAGTGTATTAAATGAATCTGTGTGTATGTGCCAGCATTGCAGATCATAGTTTCCCACCTTGAATATTCCACATGGAGAATGATACATTGTTCATTGTAACTGTGCCTCGTACAAGTCACTGACTGTTTTTTCCTTTCTATTCCTTCCTGACAGCACACTCCCTTCTGCAGAATGGTTTTGTGGGCTGTATCTTTGATGCTATAGATTTTGATTGCAGTAAAAATCAGGACCCTTAGCTGTATTTTCGTCTTCACTCCTGTACCCAATAGAGTCCAGCCAATTGAGTGACTAACTGTAATAAAGCGGAAGTCGAACCCCCCCAATCTCTGACTCCAGTAACTAAAACCGAAACACCCTGAGGGGTGCACCTCACCCTATAATCTGTTAAAAGAGTCCCAATTTATTATAAAGGAGTAGTTAAACAAAAATAAACCCCTGACATTCTTTTTATAATCAATATGTAATAATTTATTTATCTAACTCTAACAGTGAACAAACTAAACTATTAACAAACCAAATAAACCCCCTTTAACTACTAACTACTCCCGAATAAAACAAGATTATCTTGGTATGCTCTTTCAATAAATACAATTCCAAATACAATAAATAAAATAATTTTAAAAATTAGAATTTAGTCTGTTGAAATCACAGCCAGGTTACGTCTTCCAGAAGTTTTTGGTCTTCTCTGATGGATTCTTCTGTCAGGAATGCCTTCTCCATTGAATTCTTTTGTCAAGAACATTAACTACTTGTACCATAGGTACCTTTAATTTAGATGTAGCTTACTGTAAGGCTTAGAAAATTCTGTGAAACCCAGTGACTCTTTTCTTTCGAGCTGAGAGATGTTCTCTTGGCAGATGACAATTGGCTTTCATAAGAACATGAGAACTAGGAGCAGGAGTAGGCCATCTGGCCCCTCGAGCCTGCCCCGCCATTTAATAAGATCGTGGCTGATCTTTTTGAGACTCAGCTCCACTTACCCACCCGCTCATCATAACCCTTAATTCCTTTACTGTTCAAAAATTTATGTAGCCTTGCCTTAAAAACATTCAGCGAGGTAGCTTCAACTGCTTCACTGGGCAGGGAATTCCACAGATTCACAACCCTTTGGGTGAAGAAGTTCCTCCTGACCTCAGTCCTACATCTGCTTCCCTTTATTTTGAGGCGATGCCCTCTAGTCCTAGTTTCACCTGCTAGCGGAAACAACCTCCCTGCCTCCACCTTATCTATTCCCTTCATAATCTTATATGTTTCTATAAGATCTCCCCTCATTCTTCTGAATTCCAATGAGTATAATCCCAGTCTACTCAGTCTCTCCTCATAATCCAACCCTCTCAACTCTGGAATCAACCAAGTGAATCTCCTCTGCACCCCCTCCAGTGCTAGTATATCTCTTCTCAAGTAAGGAGACTAAAACTGCACACAATACTCCAGGTGTGGCCTTACCAGGACCCTATACAGCTGCAGCATAGCCTCCCTGTTTTTAAACTCCATCCCTCTAGCAATGGCAGACAAAATTCTATTTGCCTTTTTAATTACCTGCTGCACCTGCAATCCCACCTTCAGCGATTCATGCACAAGGAAACCTAAGTCCCTCTGCACAGCAGCGTGCTGCAATTTTTCACCATTTAAAGCATAGTCCATTTTGCTGTTATTCCTACCAAAATGGATGACCTCACACTTATCAACATTGTACTCCATCTGCCAGACCTTTGCCCACTCACTTAGGCTATCTATATCCCTCTGAAGATTTTCAGTGTCTTCTGCACACTTTGCTCTACCACTCATCTTAGGATCATCTGCAAATTTTGACACACCACACTTAGTCCCCAACTCCAAATCATCTATGTAAATTGTAAACAATTGCGGTCCCTACACTGATCCCTGAGGCACACCACTAGCCACTGACTGCCAACCAGAAAAATACCCATTTACCCCTACTCTTTGCTTTCTACTGGTCAACCAATCCTCTATTCATGCCAATACATTACCTGTAATACCGTGCAACTTTATCTTATGTAGCAGCCTTTGGTGTGGCCCCTTGTCAAATGCCTTCTGGAAATCCAGATACACCACATCCACAGGTTCCCCATTGTCCACCGTGCAAGTAATGTCCTCAAAGAATTCCACCAAATTAGTTAAACATGACCTACCCTTCATGAACCCATGCTGGGTATTCCCAATGGGACAATTTATATCCAATTTATATTCCAATTTATTTCCCCCAATTCTCCAAATGCCCTCATCTTTTAGACCCTTGATGACATATCAATTTCTTACAAAAGGATTGGTTTTTGATATCTAAGGGCCTGGTTTAAATTAATTGGCTAAATTCAAAAACTTATTGTCTTGATAAATATGCTGCTTTGCCCGCTGGCAGTATAGCCTTTTGATACAAACGTTTCAATTCAGTTGCTCTGTGTGCCTGAAAAACCACAGACATCCTTTTTGAATCTCTAAGCATAGAAAAAGCACTTCGTCTTTCAAAGGGACCACGCATTGCTTTTCCCATAGCATTTTACAAACACCAAATTCTAACGTCCTGCCTTCCAATCTGCAAGTACTATACCCAACTTCGCAACACCTCCCGCTTAAGAAAAAAAATTAACCATCATTGAAAAAATGGCTTCATTCTTTTTCCTTTTCTAAACCTTAAAGCCATTATTACTACATCCATATTTCATTAATCTAGATTTACACATCTCATTCTAATTCTACATATATCCAACATTGAATACTACTGTTTCTATCTTGTGTAAATATTTTTCTTTTAAACCTGCAATAAAGCATCTGCAATAACATTTACATGACCTGCAACATCTACAATCTGTAAATTAAATGCCTGTAACATAAGACTCCAATTAAATAATCTGCTGTTCTTGTCCTTAAATCTTTCCAGAAATGTCAAAGGATTGTGATTGGTATACACAACTGTCTCTGATGAATTGTTTGCAATGTAGACATTAAAATGTTGTACATCCAGTACCAAACTCAGTAACTCTTTTTCAATGGCTGAATATTTTTTCTGGTGGATATTGAGGTTTTTTTTTAAATAACTGATTGGCCTTTCAATTCCACAATCATTCTCCTGTAACAACAGAGTTCCAATATCTACATCGCTTGCGTTGTTGGCAACTTTGGAGGGTTTCAAGAAATTTGATGTGGCTAAAACTGGTGCAGTGGTTAACACTGCTTTTAAATTCTCAAATACCTCCTGGCATTGTTCTGTCCACTGAAATTTCATGTTCTTTTTTAACAAATCCATCATCAATGCCACCATCCACTAAAGTTTGGTACACATTTCCTGTAGAATCTGCTTAATCCTAAAATTCGTAGCACTTCCTTCTTCAAGGATGGTCTTGGAAATTCCTCGATGGCTTTCGTCTTCATGTTCCTCAGTGTCATCCGTCCATGTCTGATGTTGTGCCCTAAGAACGTCATTTCCACCTTCGCGAATTCTGTTTTTGCCGAGTTTATGACTAACTTTGCTTTCTGTAGTCTCTCAGAGTTCTGCCAAATGCTGTATTTGATGTTTTCACAAATGGCTAAAGTACACTCAGTGATCTATATAGATGGCACAATTAATCAATCCTGCCACACCTCTGTCTTTGAAATGTGGCTGGTGCGTTTTTCAATCCAAAGGGCGTGACTTAAAATTGATACAGCCCATTTGGGGTTACAAAAGCAGAAACTTCTTTCGCTTTCTCCGACAAAGATACTTGCCAGTAACCATAAGTTAGTCCAACTTTGTGACGTAAGTGGCTTGTCCTACCTTTTCCACACAATCCTCCAACCTTGGAATTGGGTATAAGTCAGATTTTGTCACAGCATCGACCTTCTGATAGTCTGTGCAAAATCATTGAGTACCATCAGGCTTGGGAACCAATATGATAGAGTGAACTTCATTCACTTTGACTTGGCTTGATGATGTCTTCTTGGAGCATTGCTTCCACTTCCTTCTGAACCTGCGCTGCTTTGAGAGGATTAAACCTGTAGAGGTGTTATTCTCTTGGAGTAGCATTTCCTACATCAACCTCATTTACTATGGTATTAATCTTCCTCATTCTATTTCTACATATGCCCTCATAGGACTGTAATAAGTATTTCAATTCAGTTCTCTGTTCCTGGAACAGATAGTTCACTATCCTATCCCATTTTTTAAGGACTTCTCCATTATTGAACCTATTCTGAGGCATATCTAAATCCACATCATTGATTCATCACTCTGAGTGGTAGTAACTAATACCTGCTTCTCTGGTTCCCTTTCCCTGTGATAGTAAGGTTTCAGAATGTTCCCATGACAAGCCCGATAAATTTTTTTTCTATCTGGCATCTTTACCAGACAATTCACCTGATTTAACTTCTTCTCAATCTGATAGGGACCATTAAACCTTGGTTTGAAGGGATCACCTACCACTAGTAACAGCACCAATACTTTAACCGCACAGGCAAACGTCCAAATTTTAGATTTCTTATCTGCTTCTTACTACATTAGGTGCTGTGCCACCTTCAATGTTGTCTAGTTAATTCACCTACTCTGTTTAATCTTTCTCTTACCTCAGATACATAATCCAACTGTGAGATCTCTGACTTTGCACCTATCAACTTTTCCTTAATTAATTTTAAAGGCCCCCTTACTTCGTGCCCGAATATCAATTCAAATGGAGTAAAGTCGATTGATTTGGACCATCTCTAATGACAAAAAATATAAATGGGATACCTTTATCCCAGTTACTTAGGTAATCTTGGCAGTAAGCCCTCAGCATTGTCTTTAGGGTCTGCCACCTTTTCAATGCTCCCTGGGATTCAGGATAGTGCGCACAGGATTTAAAGTGTTTGATGCCTAAATTACCCATGACCTCCTTAAATAATTTAGCAGTAAAATTGGACTCTTGTTCTGACTGAATCTCCCTGGGTAGCCCATAACGGGTAAAGAAAGCAAGCAACTCCTCCACAACATTTTTTGCCTTGACATTCGGTAATGGAATTTCCTCTGGAAACTTGGTAGACACGTCCATTATGGTTAGCAAATACTGGTTCCCACTTTTGGTTTTAGTGAGGGGACCTCACAATCAGTGATAACCTGTGTGAAAGTTCTTCAAATGTGGGAATTGGCATCAAAGGTACTGGTTTTATTACAGCCTGTGGCCTTCCTACCATCTGACACATATGACAGGTATGGCAAAATCCAACCACATCTTTATGAAATCCAGGCCAATCACTCCCACTATCACTTCCCCAGTCTTGATAGACCTTTCTAGCCTTATCATACACAGGGGAACACTAATTCTGTCTCCATTTATTCCACAGATTATCACTCTCTCGGCCAACATTTCAGAAGGAATGCAAATACTTTCATCTCTTACTATGAGAGACTGACCAGCTCCCGTATCTCTAAATATGTTAACTTCTTTACCTACTCTCCCGTTCTACCTGAGTAAACCTTACCCACACAGATGAAGTCTTTGAAATGATCGGCCACTATGTTACTTTCCAGCACTCCTGCAGCTCCTCGACTTCTGTTGGGATTTCCTTCACTACCTCAACTAATCCCACTGGTTTAGCCTCTTTCTCATCCCTTTCCCCAGTGCCTCTCTTAAATCACCAGCACTGTGACTTTGTGTGTCCCACCTTATTGCGGTGAAAACACCTGAGGTAAATTACCTTTTTTCCACCCTCTTGGATTTTTTTTTACATGTGATAAACTGTTCCCAGTGTTATCTACTTTTTGGTTTTCATTGAAGGATCTCCCTCTTTCCCAGTTTCTATCCCTCATGGAATGAAATTGTTGGAAGCTAGGTTTCGATTTGTGCACTAATGTGTATTCATCCACCATCTCTGCAGCTCTTCTCACTGTTCTAACTTTCTGTTCCTCAACATGAGTTCTTATCACTTTTGGAAGAGAGATTTAAACTCCTCCAGCAGAATAACATCTCTAAGATCCTTATCTGTCTTTTCTATCTTTAATGCTCTCACCCATCTATTGATGCTCTATTTAATTTTTTCAAACTCAATGTAAGTCCGACCTGGTTCTATGCTTACATTTCTGAACCATTGTCTACATGCTTCTGGTACTAATTCATAGGCACTCAAAATAGCCAGTTTTACGCCTTTCATAGTCTCTTGACACCTCCTCTGACAGTGCTGCAAATACCTCACTAGCCCTGCCTACCAACTTGGTCTGAATTAACATGAACCACATAGTCTCTGGCCAGTTTATCCGTTTAGCCAATTTCTCAGAGGAAATGAAAAAGGCTTCTACATCTTTTTCATTGAATTTTGGTAAGGTTTTGACATATTTGAATATATCCCTACCAGGTCTTTGGCTATGATGAGTTTGCTCATCATCACTCTCCTCCTCACTAAGCTGATCTTCTACATTCTCTGGTATATTAAATGCCTAATTCCATTACAGTTTCAGCTTCCTTCTTATCCCCAGTTAAACCCAATTCTAGCCTGTCTGCTAATTCTAAAAGTTTCTTCTTTTTCTGTCTTTCTAAACTTTCTTGGCAGATTTGGGAAGCAACTTTGACCCCCAGAACCTCTTTAGCAATGTTAAGAGCCATTCCACCACTTTTGATTTAACCAACAACAAGCAACTGAAATTAAACAGCTTTTCCACTTCCCACTTCAGTTTTATTTAAAGATCTAGGACACTAATCCCCAAGTCTGTTGGGACCTTTCGTACCCTCAATCTGTCCAGATCCATCCAAAGATAGTAGGAACTGAAGAAGGGTCTAGGCCCGAAACGTCAGCCTTCCTGCTCCTCAGATGCTGCTTGGCCTGCTCTGTTCATCCAGCCCTACACCTTGTTATCTCAGATCCATCCAAATCTGTTCAAATCCCGGACCTAAGCTGGCCAGATCCTGGACATGAGACCCCATCTGTTAAAAAGTGGAGATTGGCCCCCCACCCCTTGGGAAACTAAAATTGAAACACCCAGAGAGGCATGCCTTGCCCTACAATCTGTTAAAAGAGCCGCAATGTGTTATAAAGGAGTGGTTAAATAAAAATAAACCCCTGACACACTCTTTATAATCATCAAGTGATAATTTATTTATCTAACTCTTAACTGTGAACAAACTAACTAGACTTCTAACAAACCATATAAACCTCTTCTAACTACTAACTATTCCTGAATAAAACAAGATTATATTGGTATGCTGTTCTAATAAATACATGTCCCACTTATATAAAATAAAATTTAAAAAAAATGGAATTTAGTCTGTCAAAATGGCAGCCAGGTTACGTCTTCCAGAATGTTCTGTGTCTTCTCTGATAAATTCTCCTGTCAGGAATGCTTTCTCTGTCAAATTCTTTTGTCAGGAACATTAACTACTTGTGCTGTAGATGCCTTTAATTTAGATGGAGCTTACTCTAAGGCTTAGAGAATTCTGTGAGAGTCAGTGATTCTTCCTTTTAGGGTGGAGAACTATTCTCTTGGCAGATGATAGTTGGCTCTCTCCCAATTTTCGAAATGCCCTCATCTTTTATACCCTTGATGACGTGTCAATTTCTTACAATAGGATTGGTCCTAAGTTGTCAAAACCATCAGATTTAAATTTAATTGGTTTTTGGTATCTAAGGGCCTGGTTTAAATTAATTGGCTAAATTCAAAAACCTGTTGTCTTGGTAACAATGTTGCTTTGCCTGCCAACAGTATAGCTGTTTGATACAAATGTTCCAAATCAGTTGTTCTGTGCACCTACAAACCCATTAGACATTCTTTTCGAATCTCTAAGCATAGACAAAGCATATCATCTTTTAAAAGTACCACACGCGACTTTCCCCATAGCATTTTACAAACACCAACACTTTACAAACAACCAAATTCTAACGTCCAGCTTTCCAATCCACAAGTACTATACCCAACTTCGCGACATTAATCCACTGACCAAATCTGTCACCTTGTACGTAGCAATAAAGCAAAACAATGTACATGTTGGAAACCTGAAATTAAAACAGAAAATGCTGAACCACTGAGCAAGTAATCTGTGGAGAAAGAGAAACAGGATTTCCCAGGCCCTTTAAGGCAGTGTGACAAGCTTACCAAGGCAGATAATTAGACAAATTTTCTCAATGTCACTCAGGCCTTGTACCTTGTACTGAGCAACTGAGAGGAGATGGGTGGTCAGAATGTTGTGAACTGCTGTAATGGAACTCGTACAAGTGTTTTCCAGATTTGATCCAGGTGTCCGGTTGCTGGTCCAGTAATATAACCGCTACAGCACTGTATACAACATCAGCTCTAAATGATTCCAATCACTGACATTTCATTTGCTCCTATTAACACTCATTTGCTCCAATGTTACAGACAAAATCCATAGCTTGACCAGGTAGGTAAATGTAACTTCCAGTGGGTGGACCTGACTTTGTACTGTTGTGACTTTGTGACTGAGGCACTTTTTATTGTGCTGTCCATTGGATGTAATGAATATTGATCCCTAATGTTTATGTGTCTACACTCACTTAGTAAGTAGAATAAATAAACTATTCTACAGATTTGTGTGCAGTTTTCTATTTGTGTATTTGTTTCTTGTAGATTGAAAACTAAAAATTGTATTTGTGTGTCTCGTTGGCGTCGCCATTGCCTCCTGTCTCGATTGTACTACTGCCTCTGAATTCAGCAATCCATAATGGATGACCAGAAATTTCCTCCAGTTGGATAATAGGAAGATCAGAATCATTGACTTTGCTTCTCTCCACAAACTCTCTTTCTGACAACTGTTTAGGCAGAATCAGTCCATTTGTAGTTTGAGAAGGTGGGG
Organism: Rhincodon typus; assembly: GCF_021869965.1. NCBI lineage: Eukaryota > Metazoa > Chordata > Chondrichthyes > Orectolobiformes > Rhincodontidae > Rhincodon > Rhincodon typus. Next base: position 5,968,023 of record NC_063333.1, read on the forward strand.
GGGAGCTGCTGCCTTCAGCTCTTGCAGACCATGTTTCTAGCACCCAGTGTGCTGTTAGTCAGGAACTTCTAGAGGTTTGACCCAGTGACAATGAAAGAACTGTGAATTGATTCCAAGTCAGCATGGTGTGGTTGTCTGCTTTAAGTCTATTACCCTTGTCGTTCTGAAGGTAATGGGTTTGGAAGATTTCGTCAAAGGAACCTTGGTAACTTTCTGCAGTGCATTTTGTTGATGGAACACCACAGCTGGCTGTGTGTTTGAGCCCATGGTCCCTCACAGCACTGGAGGAACTATGTAACTTTTACTATAACATGGAATGCTTTCTTTCAAATGGGCTCCTGTGATTATGCTGTCACTTTAAAAGGTTATTTTTCCCTGGTTGTTTTTTTGAAGAGAGGTTATAAGGCAGAGGCGTAGAATTGACTACTGAAGATGACTTAAGTAAACCACTTGTGAGGTCTTGGGCTGTTTTTTCAATTTGTTATGGTCCAGACCAGATCCAATTAAAATATTTTGGGAAGGTAGCCTTGAGCCAGGGTGTTGCCTGGGATGAAAAGCCTCAATTATGAGGAGAGACTAATAGGCTGGGATTGTTTTCCTTGGAGTAGAGGAGGCTGATGGGAGCTTCGGACTGAGGTATACAAAATTATGAGAGGCATAGACAGAGTAGATCGTGCGAATCTTTTCGTCATGGCAGTCGTATCTAAGACCAGAGGACGTAAGTTTAAGATGAGGAGTTAGTAATTTAGAGGGGATCTGAGAAAAAGTTATTTCACCTAGAGAGTGGTAGAAATAGGAAACAGGCTACCTGACAGGGTAATGGAGGCAGGTACTTTCACAATATTTCAAAAACAAATGAATGAGCACTTAGAATGCCGAAGCATAGGCTATGGACTAAGTGCAGGTAAATGGGATTGTGTAGTTCAGTGTTTGGTGGTCCGTATAGACATGGTGATCCAAATGGTCTGTTTCTAAGCTGTATGACTGTGAATCTATTAAATGAACAAATTGGTCTGCCTTCCGTCTAAATAAATATATTTTTGAACTGTGTCCTAAAGTATTCCGTTTAGCTCTAAGCATTGTACTGCGGATGGAGTGAACAACTTTGTCTCTGTGTGTATGTATATATGTGTGTGCCTTTTGGTAATAATTCAAGATGACTACAAATTGATGAATATTACTAGTTCACCGCATGCTTATGTTCTTTGGAAAAATCCTTTTGGAAAACAGAATTAATTTAATTGGATAGTCACGTAGCTAAAATTTTAACTGTAATGTATGAAATGGGGATCAATTAGCTCTGCTGCCTCACAGCGCCAGGGACCTGGGTTTGATTCCAGTCTCGGGCGACTGTCTGTGTGGAATTTGCACATTCTCCCCGTGTCTACGTGGGTTTGCTCCAGGTGCTCTGGTTTCCTCCCACAGTCCAAAGATGTGCAGGGTAGGTGGATTGGCCATGCTAAATTGCCCGTAGTGCCCAGGGATGTTTAGGTTTGGTGGGTTAGACATGGGAAATACAGGGGTGGGGGACTGGGTCTGGGTGGAATGCTCTTCAGAGGGGCACTGTGGACTTTTTGGGCCAAATGGCCTGTTTCCATGCTGTAGGGATTCTAATGATTCCAAACTGCCTCCTTTATCGGTTTTCCTCCAAAGGCTCCAACTTGTCAAAAACCAACACGCAATAACCACTTTATTCTATTTGCCAAACTCCTTTATCCATGATGCACTGTGAATCCCTGATCCCAATTTAAAATTCTCATTCTTCACTCTAAGTTATTTCTCAACCTTGCTATGCATACCTTGTATGCAGTTTCCAAATGCCCTGCATCCCCTTCCTTGTGAGGAGAAAGAAAGACTCAACTGGACCAACCAGTTAAGTGCTTTTAAAACACTAGCTTAGTGGGTATTTTAAGCCCAACTCCAGGCCTTGAGCACAAGAATTATGTCTGACACTTCAATGTGATGCGAACAGAACATTGCATTTCTGGAGGTACCATCTTCCAAGCAAAATGTTAAGCTCTGATTCCGCCTGCCCCCTTTGCTGGACATAGACCAACACAATTTTGCAGAAGAGTAGGGAAGGTCTCCTTAGTATCTTATAAATAGTTATTTCTCAATCAATGTCACATTAATAGATAATCCTGAAAATGTAACATCGCTATTTATGGGAGCTTTCTGTATGAAAATTGGTTGCTGCATTTCCTGAATACAATTCTAAAGTTGGCTGAAAAGTGCTTTGAAACATTCAGCAGTTCTAAAAGGAACAATATAAATTAACTAGATTTCATAGAAAGATTTTAATGTTGGAAAAAACACCCAATTTGTATACAGTGTGTTCCTAATTAGGGTCCAATGACCAATGTACTATTCACATTGCATCCTACTATTGTTAGCCATTCCGTGTGGAGAACTCAGCAGGCTAGACTTTATTTTTTCTGGAATTAAATCGTTAATCTCATTCATCTCTTTACCTTTATTTCCACCTTGTAAAGCTTTCTTTCAATCTCTGTTTTCTAAGCTTTTGATCATCCATTTTAATCTTTGTTTTCATGGCCTTGGATTCATTTGTTTATTTTAATTCTGTTTTCATGTATGTTTTTGGAAGAACGCCACAATCTAAATGCAAGCTGTTATTGTGTTCTAACAATATCTGGTTTTGTGATCTGTTTAGATACTTTACATTTGATGTCTTTGTTACATCTTGATCTCTGTTGTCAAGGCTTGAGGTATGAACAAATTAAAAATAAACACAATTAACTTACAGTCAACTGTTCATGGATGTAGGCATTGCTGGCTGGGCCAGCATTTCTTGCCCATCCCTAGCTGCCCTGTAGTAGGTGTTTTTGAGCTACCTTTTTGAACTACGGCAGTTCTTAGGGTATAGTGATATTCAAAGTGTGGAGAGGGAGGGAATTCCAAGATTTTGACCCAATGTTAATGAACAATTGACAATATAGTTTCAAGTCAGAATTGTGTGCAACTTGCAGGGGAAATTACAGGTGGTGGTATTCCATTGTATCTGCTATGTCTGTCCTTCCATAGAATTATCAGAAGGAGGCCATTCAGCCCATCATGCCTGCATCAGCTGTATTATTTAGTCTGGCTCTATTGCCTAGTGCCAATCTTCTGATATTTTCCCATATCCCTGCACACCATTCCACATGGTGGACAGGTTTAGAAAGTGCTATCAGGGTAGCCTAGGTGAAATGTTGTAGTGTGTCTTGTAGATGTGGCCATGTGCATCAGTGGTGGAGGAATTGAATTTTGAACATGATGGACGCAGTGCCAAAGAAGTAGGCTGTCTTGTCCCAGATGGTGTCAAGCTTCTTGAGTTTTATTGGATGTATGTTCATCCAGGAGGGTACTCCATTAGACTCCTGATGTATACCTTCCAAATGGTGGGCAAACATTGGAGGGACAGGAGGTAAGATAATCTCTGCAGAATTCCTAGCCTCTGACCTACTCTTGTATGATTTATATGGGTTGATCCTGTTCAATTTCTAATCTTTGGCAACCCCTAGGATGTTGATACTCAGGTATTTAGCAATCATAATGCTGTCACATGTCTAGGCCCGAAATGTCAGCCTTCCTGCTCCTCTGATACTGCTTGGCCTGCTGTGTTCATCCAGCTCTACACCTTGTTATCTCAGACTCTCCAGCATCTGCAGTTCCTACTATCTCTGAAACATGTCAAGGGGTGTTAGTTAAATTCTTTTTTGGTGGAAATAGTCATTGCTTGGCACTTATGTGGTATGAATGTTGCTTGCCACTTGTCAGCCCAAGCATGGATGTTGTCTAAGTCTTGCTGCATATGGACATGGACTGCTTCAATACCTAATGTGAATGGTGCTGAACATTGGGAAACCAGCAAACATTCCCACTCTGACCTTTATGATGAAGGAAAGGTCAATAATGAAACAGCTGAACATGGGTGAACTCAGGATACCATCTCTTGGAACTCTTGCACTATGTGCTGGAACTAAGATGATTGGTCTCCAAAAATCACAACCATCTTCCTTTGTGCTAGTTACGACTATGACCAACTGATATTTTAACCCTTGATTCTTGTTGACTCCAGTTTAGCTGGGGTTCACTGATGCCATATTGTCAAATTACACTCTGGTGTCAAAGGAGGTTAATCTCACCTCACCTCTGCAGTTCAGCATTTTTTCTGTGTTTGGACCAAGGCAATAACGAGATCAGGAACTGAGGGCATAATTCAAACTGAGTATCAGTGAAAAGGTTATTCTTGCCCAAGAGCTACTTGATAACACATCACATCATATTGGGACGTGATGCCAGTGTTGTAGACATCCTGCAACGTCTTGTCCAGGATACAACTAGTCTGGAGCACAAACCATGTTGTTAGGGCCCATGTTTCTTTCAATGTTCAGTGTTTTCAGCTTTTTGAAATGAATCAAATTGGTTGAAAATGGCACCTATGTTGTTGGGGGCCTTAGGAGAAGGAAGACAAGATGAATCATCCACTTCTAGTTGAAAATGGGTACAAACATTTTGGCCTTGCCTTTTGTACTGTTGTGCTGGATTGCCCTGTCATTGACTTTGGAGATTCCCTCCTCAGACTAACTACTTGGTAGTTAGATCTGTACTATGAATAATAGGATCACTTAGCCCAATCGATTGCATGCATGCAAATAGCCCCATATTGTAGCTTCACCAGGGTGATACCTCACTTTTAAATATGCCTGGTGCTGCTTCTGGCATACCCTCCTGCACTCTTCCTTGAACCAGGATTGATTTCCTGGCATGATGGCAGTGGTAAAGTTGGGGGTGGTGGTGGTGTACCGGGCCACAAGGTTACAGTTTGCGGTTGAATATGGTTCTGTGCTGCTGACCCCACGGTGCCATGTGGATTCTTAACTTTACATTGCGAGGTCTGTTTCAAGTCTCTTTCATTTAGCATGATGGTAGTGCCATACAGCACAATGGAGGGTGGTTTCATTGTGAAGACAGGACTTCGTCTCCAGAAGGACTATTCAGTGATCACTCTGTGATGATACTATGGCTTTAAGAAGTGTATTTTGTTTTGCTTTTTTTTTAATGAAGAAAGTACTGGGCAGTCTGCTCCAAAACCAATAAAGTAAACAGCTTGTGGATCCTTGGTTTTCTTTTAAAGTTAGAACAATAGAAGAAGCCTGAACGGGTGGTGTCAAGCTCCCACAGAACCAAGATTTTTAATTTTAGATTTTCAGTAGCAGTTACCGCTGGGTTTGGAAGTGTGAGTAAATCACTCCCTGCTGTCTCTCTCAGAGTTTTCTCCTTGATGTTTTTCCTCCTGAACTGGAGAGTTGCCTGTGAGACAATTTATTTCACTGAATTTGCCTTTGCCAGGGGTTTGTTTATTAGATGTTACTATATTGGAACAGTTACTATTTAGTAGTTGAATAATCTATTATTCTGTTAAGTTTTCAGATAGAGTTAAGTTATTCAAATTTCTTCTTTCTTTTGTTATATTTTAACTACGGTGAATGAATAAAGTGTATTTTGCTTCAAGTCTGGTAGTTTGACCAATCAAGTTGCATTTGTCTTTAAAAATAAGAAAAAGTTAGGGTCTAGACTATCTTTGAGATTGTTTGGTCTGGTCCATAACAAACTGGAGGCTCTTGTCAGGAACAAAATCTCTAATTCTAGGTTGGGTTTAGAATTGTTGGACTCAAAAGGCAGTGAGTGGTGAGTGTTGGTGATTTTTATTTTGGGTGTTGAATTCGGTTGGCTTAAACAGTGTATGTTTTGTGTAATAGTGGCTCTTTCAGTCACTACAGATTTCCTGGGTGTGGAAGAAGTCATTTTGGGAGTTCTACAGATAGTGAGCGAGGCAAAGCTTCTGTAATTGGCAAACAAGCGGGAGTTGGGGTTGCCTGTGTCTGTGAGGAAAGGGGAGATAATTATGGTAATCAAGCAGCATTTACAATTGCCAGGAATACCATCGGAATCTTTGGAAATGGCTAAGATTCAATTGCAAATGACGTAGCTTGAATTAGAGGCAATGGCAAGGGCAAAAGAGAAAGAAAGAATAGCCCTGGCAGAACAAAAAGAAAGAGAAAAGGAAATGAAATAGTTTGAATAATGATTAAAAGCAGAGGGAAAACAAAAATAGAGGAAGGCTCAAACAGAAGAAAGCGAGAAAGAGAAGGAAAAAAGCTCAGGTGTCTACACTGTAATAAAGTAGGCCACATGAAATTGTAGTGTTGGTGGTTTAGAACAAGCACTGGGAAGACGGATATGGGAAAATAGGATAAGCCAGTGTGTTTTGTTGAGGCAGTAAAGAAAAACAGAGTGGAAGCTAAAAAGCCGCAAAAGAATGTACAACCGATCAGGGGTTGGTTGAGAAGAAAGTACTATATTTTGAAAGAATTTCCTGGCGAGGGTAAAGTTTATTCATTTATGCCAGGAGGAGCAGGGAAAAAAATTAAAATTTGAAGAGATACGACAGCAAGTCAGTCTTTGATGGTAAGAGATGAGGAGATATGTAATTCAGAAGAAGTCTTGTCAGAAAGCGTGGTTATATTTGGAATTCATGGTGAGAAGAGCAGTTTTCCGTTATATAAAGTGAGATTGGACAGTCTGGTGCAAAGTGATGAAGTGGAGGTAGGAGTACTGGAGAAATTCTCGGTTCAAGACATACACTTTAACTTTGGTAATGATATAGCTGGATCACAAGTGGGAGTGATGCCTACTGTGGTCGAAAGGCCAGTAGAAAATCGGGCAACTGAGATGTTGCAGTAAGTATATCCTGGTATTTTTCCTGACTGTGTGATAACAAGGTCATAAAGCCACAGGTAGAAGCAGGAGGAGAAATCAAAGAATAAAGATAAGGAATCATAGAATCCCTACAATGTGGAAGCAGGCCATTCAGCCTATCAAGTTCACATCGACCCTCTGAAGAGCAACCCACTCAGAAGTTGAAGTTCAGTTATCAGAGACCATGTTTGATCAAATGATTCAGAAAAAAATTTAAGAGCAGGTGGAGGACAAAGTGGATATTTTTAGTTCAAAGAAATTGACTGAATTACACAGAAAGATAAAACCTAAAGCAGTTATATCAAAAAGCATACATAGAAGAAAAATCTGAGCGTGTCCCAGAATGTTACTATCTTAAAAATGATGTCTTGATGAGGAAATGGAGACCATCACATCTTCAGGAGGATGAGAAATGCGCAAAAGTTCAACAAGTTATATTACCGGTGGGGTATAGAAAGGAGGTGTTACAGGTAGCAGATGAATTACCTGTAGGAGGTAATTTAGGAGTAAGGAAAATTCAGGCCAAAATACAGAAACATTTTTACTGGCCTGGACTGCATAAAAATGTGGTTGAATTTTACCAGACATGTCATACATGTCAGGTAATTGAAAAACCTCAGGCAGTGATAAAACCAGCACACAAACCTGAATGCCCTGGTCGACCCATTGTCTCCGCCTGCTCCTGCCCCACCGAACTGATCTCCAACTATCTAGACTCCATTTTCTCCCCCTTGGTCCAGGAACTCCCTACCTATGTCCGTGACACCACCCACGCCCTCCACCTCCTCCAGAACTTCCAATTCCCCGGTCCCCAACACCTCATCTTTACCATGGATGTCCAGTCCCTCTACACCTGCATTCCCCATGCAGATGGCCTTAAGGCCCTCCGCTTCTTCCTGTCCCGCAGGCCTGACCAGTCCCCCTCCACTGATACCCTCATCCGCTTAGCCGAACTCGTCCTCACACTCAACAACTTCTCTTTCAATTCCTCCCACTTCCTACAG
>NC_063333.1:5975798-5976556 GCF_021869965.1 Rhincodon typus
GTTTACCTGGACCATCTCTAACACCTCTCTCCCCTTCCTGGACCTCTCTGTCTCCATATCGGGCAACCACCTAGAAACCGATATTCATTTCAAGCCCACCGACTCCCACAGCTACCTAGAATACTCCTCCTCCCACCCACCTTCCTGCAAAAATGCTATCCCCTATTCCCAATTCCTTCACCTCCGCCGCATCTGCTCCCAGGATGAGGCATTCCACTCCCGTACATCTCAGTTGTCCTCGTTTTTCAAGGACCGTAACTTCCCCTCCTCGGTGGTCGAGAACGCCCTCAACCGTGTCTCCCACATCTCCCGCACCTCATCCCTCACACCCCGTCCACGCAATAAAAACCAAAAAAGAATCCCCCTCGTCCTCACGTACCACCCCACCAACCTCCGGATCCAACGCATCATCCTCCGACACTTCCGCCATCTGCAATCCGACCCCACCACCAAAGACATCTTTCCCTCCCCACCTTTATCTGCTTTCCGGAGGGACAACTCTCTCCGTGACTCCCTTGTCCGCTCCACACTCCCCTCCAGCTCCACCACACCCGGCACTTTTCCCTGCAACCGCAGGAAGTGCTACACCTGCCCCCATACCTCCTCCCTCACCCCCATCCCAGGCCCCAAGAAGACTTTCCACATCAAGCAGATGTTCACCTGCACATCTGCCAATGTGGTATACTGCATCCGCTGTACCCGGTGTGGCTTCCTCTACATCGGGGAAACCAAGCGGAGACTCGGGGACCGCTTTGCAG
>NC_063333.1:5981556-5982717 GCF_021869965.1 Rhincodon typus
CCCCCTTGGTCCAGGAACTCCCTACCTATGTCCGTGACACCACCCACGCCCTCCACCTCCTCCAGAACTTCCAATTCCCCGGTCCCCAACACCTCATCTTTACCATGGATGTCCAGTCCCTCTACACCTGCATTCCCCATGCAGATGGCCTTAAGGCCCTCCGCTTCTTCCTGTCCCGCAGGCCTGACCAGTCCCCCTCCACTGATACCCTCATCCGCTTAGCCGAACTCGTCCTCACACTCAACAACTTCTCTTTCAATTCCTCCCACTTCCTACAGACAAAGGGGGTAGCCATGGGTACCCGCATGGGCCCAAGCTACGCCTGCCTCTTTGTAGGTTACGTGGAACAATCCCTCTTCCGTACCTACACCGGCCCTAAACCCCACCTCTTCCTCTGTTACATTGATGACTGTATCGGCGCCGCCTCGTGCTCCCACGAGGAGCTCGAACAGTTCATACACTTCACTAACACCTTCCACCCCAACCTTAAGTTTACCTGGACCATCTCTAACACCTCTCTCCCCTTCCTGGACCTCTCTGTCTCCATATCGGGCAACCACCTCGAAACCGATATTCATTTCAAGCCCACCGACTCCCACAGCTACCTAGAATACTCCTCCTCCCACCCACCTTCCTGCAAAAATGCTATCCCCTATTCCCAATTCCTTCGCCTCCGCCGCATCTGCTCCCAGGATGAGGCATTCCACTCCCGTACATCTCAGTTGTCCTCGTTTTTCAAGGACCGTAACTTCCCCTCCTCGGTGGTCGAGAACGCCCTCAACCGTGTCTCCCACATCTCCCGCACCTCATCCCTCACACCCCGTCCACGCAATAAGAACCAAAAAAGAATCCCCCTCGTCCTCACGTACCACCCCACCAACCTCCGGATCCAACGCATCATCCTCCGACACTTCCGCCATCTGCAATCCGACCCCACCACCAAAGACATCTTTCCCTCCCCACCCTTATCTGCTTTCCGGAGGGACAACTCTCTCCGTGACTCCCTTGTCCGCTCCACACTCCCCTCCAGCTCCACCACACCCGGCACTTTTCCCTGCAACCGCAGGAAGTGCTACACCTGCCCCCATACCTCCTCCCTCACCCCCATCCCAGGCCCCAAGAAGACTTTCCACATCAAGCAGATGTTCACCTGCACATCTG
>NC_063333.1:5982817-6024594 GCF_021869965.1 Rhincodon typus
CCCTCGTCCGCTCCACACTCCCCTCCAGCTCCACCACACCCGGCACTTTTCCCTGCAACCGCAGGAAGTGCTACACCTGCCCCCATACCTCCTCCCTCACCCCCATCCCAGGCCCCAAGAAGACTTTCCACATCAAGCAGATGTTCACCTGCACATCTGCCAATGTGGTATACTGCATCCGCTGTACCCGGTGTGGCTTCCTCTACATCGGGGAAACCAAGCGGAGACTCGGGGACCGCTTTGCAGAACACCTACGCTCGGTTCGCAACAAACAACTGCACCTCCCAGTCGCGAACCATTTCAACTCCCCCTCCCATTCCTCAGACGACATGTCCATCCTGGGCCTCCTGCAGTGCCACAACGATGCCACCCGAAGGTTGCAGGAACAGCAACTCATATTCCGCTTGGGAACCCTGCAGCCCAATGGTATCAATGTGGATTTCACAAGTTTCAAAATCTCCCCTCCCCCTACCGCATCCCAAAACCAGTCCAGCTCGTCCCTGCCTCCCTAACCTGTTCTTCCTCCCACCTATCCCCTCCTCCCACCCCAAGCCGCACCTCCATCTCCTACCGACCAACCTCATCCCGCCCCCTTGACCTGTCCGTCCTCCCTGGACTGACCTATCCCCTTCCTAACTCCCTACCTACACTCACCTTTACTGGCTCCATCCCCACCTCTTCGACCTGTTTGTTTCCTCTCCACCTATCCTCTCCTCTATCCCTCTTCTATCCGCCTCCCACTCTCTCCCTATTTATTTCAAAACCCCCTTCCCCTCCCCCTTTTCTGATGAAGGGTCTAGGCCCGAAACGTCAGCCTCTCTGCTCCTATGATGCTGCTTGGCCTGCTGTGTTCATCCAGCCCTGCACCTTGTTGTCTCGGATTCTCCAGCATCTGCAGTTCCTACTATCCATTATTACCCATTCCTGCATTTGAGGAATCTTTTACAAGGTCTTAATTGATTGTGTAGGACCCCTGCCTAAAACAAAAAATGGAAAACAGTATTTCTTGACCGTAATGGATATGTCTACTAGATTTTCAGAGGCCGTTCCATTACGCAGTATCTCTGTTAAAAGGATTGTAGAAGAGTTACTCAAATTTTTTACTAGATACAGACTACCCATTGAGATACTGTCGGACAAAGGGTCTAATTTTTTATCAAAGTTATTCGAGGATGCTATGGATAGCTTAGGAATAAAATTCAAATCCAATCTGTACCAACCAGAATTGCAGGGAGCATTAGAACTATGGCATCAAACTTTAAAGACCATGTTGAGGGCTTGTACTCAAAACTACCCAGAGGATTAGGATAAAGGAATTCCATTTGTACTTTTTTGCAATTGGGGGTACACCTAATGAACCAACTAAATTCAGTCCATTTGAATTAGCATTTGGACATGAGGTGGGAGGGCCATTGAAATGAATTAAGGAGAAATTGGTGAGTCAGAGTTTTCAGATTGCATATTTGAAATAGTGTCAAATTTTAGGGAAAAATTAAATAGAGTTGGTGAATTGGCTAAACAGCATTTAAATGTAACACAGCATGTGGTGAAACAGGAAGCAAACAGGAAATTAAAAAATTGCAGTTTTCCTAGTGGAGATTAAGTGTTAGTGTTACTCCCAGTGGTAGGTGAACCTTTAAAGGCAAGGTTTAGTGAGCCTTATCAAATTGAAAGGAAATTGTGCAAGATAAATTATTTGATAAGAACGCCAGATAGGAAGAAATCCCAGTGTGTCATGTGAATACGTTCAAAAGTTATTTTGATAAGGAAGGAAAGCAAAAGGAGAATGTGTTACTGGTTACAACACAGAGGAAAGAAACAAGTTCAGATGATTCTGAATTGGACGTGCCTCAAATTAAATTGGACAATGAGGAAGTTCTCAAAAATTGGGATACATTATTGAGTTACCTTCCAGAGGATAATCGAAATGACCTGGAAGAGTTATTACTATCTCATGGGGAGATATATGGGAATAAGCTGGGAAGTACTAATGTATGCATGATATAAGAAATGCAGTTCCAATTAAACGATATCCTTATAGACTTAGCCCTCTAAGGGTTGCAAAAGTTCAAAAAGAGATTGAATGCATGCTCAAAGACAACATAATCGAAATGAGTCACAGCAAATGGAGCTCACCCGTAGTAATGGTGCCCAAACCGGGTGGTACCCAGTGATTATGTGTATTGCAAAGTCAATGCAGTTACAAAATCTGATTCATATCCTGACAGGGTGGATACGGAGATGATGTTTCCTCTTCTGGGAGAATATAGAAGTAGGGGTCACTTTAAATATAAAGGACATCCTGTTTAACACCGAGATTAAAAAAAAAAATTTGTTTTATCACAGAGGGAAATTTGGTGGAAGCAAAGTCGTTGAATATTTTTGAGGCAGAGGTAAATGGGTTCTTGAGAAGCAAATGGTGAAGGATTTTTAGGGCACTGGGGAATATGGAATAATTGGAGCAGCCAAGATCTTACTGATTGGCAGAGCAAGCTTGAGGGGTCGAATAACCTACTTCTGCTCCCAAATTTGTGTGCCCCTTTGCTACAACAGTGATAATACTTTGAAAATTAATACTCCACTGGCTGTTACTGCTTTGAAAGTGAAAGGTCAGAGAGTCGTATAGCACAGAAGTTTAAAATGAACTTCTTTCTTAATCTTAGGCTCCTGACATTTTAATTTTGAGTACTAAGAATGGGCATGTCACTGAGGTAGTAACAAATTGTTTACTTTTCAAAATTGTTACATATCCTGATTTGTATTTTTACAAAAAAATCAAACCAGCTATGGTCATGACATTATTAAATACTTCAAATCCTGAAGCCTGTATTTCAGATATCCAGCTTCCTTTTGTGATTTCATCGAGTTTTGCCTCAGGGTAGCTGTTAAAGTGATGCATTTAATATTTTAATCTTATTTGGTGAGATGACTTTTCTGTGATTAGCTCCATGTACATTCTACTGTGTAATGGATATAGTGGAAGTAAAGTTCAGCAATATGGTATATTTCCCCAGTACTCTCAGTTTCTGTGATCCGCTGTGGAGAGGTGAGAAGTAATGTGTGATTGTATAAATGCCACACTCTTGAAAATGCATTCATAGTTTTCAAAGCTCATATGTAACCTCACCTGTCCTCACTGGGAAACGAATGGACCTGCTGTATAATTGAACAGTTTCTGATTTAATTTCTAGGTTCCAGCATTCAGTTATTTTTTAAACTGTGATTTTACTCTGATCTATTTGTTAATGGAAGTGAAACAGTGTCTTTCTCTAAAGCGTGCAAGCATACTGCTTACAGCACAGAGGAGGCAATTGTTTTTCAGCTGGTTCTCTACTAAAGCAATCTACATTCATCCCATTGTCCTGTCATCTCTCCAAAGTCCTGTCTCTATGTACTTAAAATATATATCCAGTTTCCCTTGAAAAATGCAGTGGCCTCTGCCTCAGCCACTCCCTGCTGTAAGCATTCTTCTGTTCTGACCGACCTCTGTGTAAACAAATTTCTCCTGGCCTGTCATCCTGCTCATTGAGTGACTTTTTAAACTGATTTTTACAATCTTGGAAGAAGGGTCTAGGCCCGAAACGTCAGCTTTCCTGCTCCTCTGATGCTGCTTGGCCTGCTGTGTTCATCCAGCTCTACACCTTGTTATCTCAGATTCTCCAGCATCTGCAGTTCCTACTATCTCTTTACAATCTTGTCCTTGTTTTTGAACCAATCCATGGCTTTAACTGCCTTTGTAATCTTCTTCAGTCTTTCAACCCACCAAGCTGGAGGCACTCATCTAATTCTGGATGCTTTATCATCCCCAGATTTAATCATTACAGCATTATTGGCTGTGCCTTCAGCTATCAGGTGCACAAGCTATGGACTTCCCTCCCTAATCCTCTACCTCACTATCTTTCCTCCTTCAAGATACTCTGTATCTAACCTATCTCTTTGACCAAGTGTTGGTCAGTTGCCCTAATAGCTACTGAGTTAAACAGTGCTTTATTATATTCCAATGAAGAATCTTTTGGTTTTCTATTATTTTAAAGTTGCTATATAAATCCAAGTTGTTGTTGTCAATGGCCCTTCAAGCTGACTCTCCAGTCAGAAGTAGTAGCCTACTGGTACTACAGTATAAGCCTTGACCTTTTATGAGACTCCTTCTTCAAATGTCTTCTGAATATTCATGTGCGCTGCATGCCCTACATTTGCTTTTTCTGATGCAATTGGCTTCCTCTTTGTCTGGACGGTAATGAGCTTTAATAATCAAAACTTATCTTTAACAAAATGATGTTGATTTTCCTTTGATTAATTCACGTATTCCCTGTTGACCTCCACTACCTCTACACCACTCAACGCACTTAAGAGTTCAGTGGGTGACAGTAGTCTTCGAGTACCTCATCCCAAAGTCTAATCACACCTGAGATTGGGCAAGGATCATTGACAGGCAGTTTATTTGTGAATATCTTGGTAGCCAAGCCCACTTCTCAGTTTCCTTTGATAGTTACCTTATAATGTTGCAGGAATTACTTGACAGGATAGCAGTCAGATTTGGGAACTCCGGGCAAAGCCTTTATACTGCCTAACCTGAGTATTAACATTTTCTCTTGAGTCTGCAAAGCAATCTAGATAGGTCGAGCAAGTGGGAAAAAATTGACAGTTGGAATATAATGTAGCAAAGTGTGAATTTCCATCATTTTCCTTACCCAAACTCTATTATTTAAAGAGAGAGAGGGAGACAGACAGAATGCTGCAGTATAGCAAGATCTGGATTTCCTTCTACTCAGATCACAAAAAAGTTAGCAAGAGGTATAGCTAGTAATTATTGCATGGGGATGGAGTTCAGAAGTTGCTACGTCTTGCTACAATTCTGCAGAGTATTGGTGAGGCACATCTCAAGTACTGTGTGCAATTTTGGCCAAATTACTTGAGGACAGATAAACTAATAATGGAAGAACTTCAGTTAAGGTTCACTAGGTTGATAGTTGGAATGAATAAGTTGTTTTATGAGGAAAGGTTGGGCAGCTTGTGCCTATATTCATTGGAATTTACAAGAATGAGAGGTGACCTTGTAAGTCAAGCATAAAAGTAGATTTAAGACCAGAATTGAATCAGCCATTTGAGTGGCAGTGCAGGCTAAATGGGCCAAATGATCTAGTCCTGCGCCTATTTCTTACAATCTTAAATGGTGTACTTGGTGATTAATTAAAAGATCTCAGATTAAAGAAGAAGGCTGGCAAGTTGCTGGCCTCTGATTCAATCCACCCTGCTAAACCCATTATTCAGTTGAAGTTTAGTTGACTGTACTCCTGCCTCTGATTCACATTGTTCTAGGTTTGAGTATCACTATAGGAAGAATATTATTAAATTGGAGAGGGTGCAGAAAATATTTACAAGGATGTTGCCAGGACTGGAGGGTTTGAGTTATAAAGAGAGGCTGGATAGGCTGGGATTTTCTTTGACTGGAGCATAGGAGGTTGAGAGGTGATCTTACAGAGCTTTATAAAATCATGAGGGGCATGGATAAGGTGAATAGCAAAGGTTTTTTCCCTAGGGTAGGGGAGTCCAAAACCAGAGGGCATATTTTTAAGGTGAGGAGAAAGATTTAAAACGTGCTTGAGGAGCAGCTTTTTCACAAGGAGTGGTTCATATGTGGAATGAACTGCCGGAGGAAGTGGTAGATGCAGGTACAGTTACAACATTTAAAAGACGTTTGGACAGGTCCATGAACAGGAAAGGTTTAGACGGATATGGGCCAAACACAGGCAAAGGGACTAGTTTTGTTTGGGGAAACTTGGTTGGCATGGATGAGTTGGACCGAAGAGTCTGTTTCCATGCTGTATGACTCCAGAATATGAATGCAACAATTTGTGGTGCCAAAGATGTGCTTCACTGTCTGATATGCCATCTTTCAAGTTATAAATTAAACGGAGGCCTGCATCCCTTTCAGGTAAACCTAACTTACACCAAGGCATTATTTTATGTTGTCACCAGTGTCCTGTTCATCATTTTTCCCTTGAGCAATATCACTGAGAGATTTTCTTGGAAAGGGTCAGTGACAGTGCTATCAAGTAATAACTCTCAGATCACTGACACTCAGTTTGGGTACCATCAGGGCCACATGGTTCCTGACTTCATCATAGCCTTGGTTCAAATATAGACAGAAGAGCTAAACTCTTAAGTGAGTTGAGAGTGACTGCCCTTCACATCAAGGCTGATTAGATTAAATGTGTCATCAAGGAACCCTAACAAAACTACAGTCAATGGAAATTGGAGGAAAGCTCTCCACTTGTTGAAGTTATACCCGACACATAGGATGGTTATGGTTATTGGAGGTTAGCCATCTCAGCTCTAGGACCTTCCTGCAGGAGTTCCTCAGGGTGATGACTTAGACCCAACCATCTTCAGTTGCTTCACTTATGATCTTGCCTCCATCATCAGGTCAGAAATGGAGATGTTTGCCAATCATTGCACAATGTTCAGTACCATTCGCAATGACTGAGATACTGAAGCAGCCCATGTCCAAATAGAGTAAGACCTGGACAACATTCAGGCTGGTGCTGATGTAACATTTCACACCACAATTGCCAGGCAATTATCGTCTCCCACAAGCAATAATCTAACCATGTTCCTTAATGTTCAATAGATTACCATCACTGAACTCCCTGCTATGAACATCCTGGAGTTGCAATTCACCAGACACTGAACAGGAACTGCTAAATAAGTACTGTGTCTACAAGAGATGTCAGAAGCTGAAATTCTGTGACGAATAACTCGCCTATCTGCCCAAAGTCCTTTTTTTCATTCATGGCATATGGGTTTTACTAGCTGGTCAGCATTTATTGCCCATCCCTAGTTGCCAAGTTGCCTGTCCACCATCTACAAGGCACAAGCCAGGACTCAACAATGCAATACTCCATTTGCTTGGATGGTGCATTCCACTAACACTCAGAGTCCACTTAATTGGGGCCCCATCCACCTTCAGTGTTCTTACCCTCCATTCCCAATACACAGTGACAACAATATGTGCCATCTACTACAGTGCCGCAATTCATGCAGGCTCCTTTGACAATACCTTCCAAACCCACAATCTGTACCACTCAAAAGGACAAGGGCAGCAGCACCACCTGCAAGTTCCATTCCAAGCTACACACCATCTGACTTGGAACTATATCACTGTCCCTTTCATGGTGCCTTGTCAAAATCCTGGAAACCCCATAGATTGTGACAGTTCAAGAAGACTGCTCACCACCAGCTTCTTGAAGGCCACTAATGATAGGCAATAAATGCTACCTAAGCCTGTGATGGCAACATCCCAGGAGTAGATGAGAAAAAAAATTTTTGTGTGTAAATTGACTGCTACATTTTCTACACTACAACAGTAATTACATTTAAGAAGTACTTATTTGGCTAAACAGAGCTTTGGAATACTCAGGAGTGCTCTAGCAGTCATGAAAGGCATTATATAAATACAACTCAGAGATAGTAGGAACTGCCGATGCTGGAGAATCTGAGATAACAAGGTGTCGAGCTGGATGAACACAGCAAGCCAAGCAGCATCAGAGGAGCAGGAAAGCTGACATTTCTGAAGAAGGGTCCAGACCCGAAACATCAGCTTTCCTGCTCCTCTGATGCTGCCTGACCTGCTGTGTTCATCCAGCTCTACATCTTGTTGTCTCTATATAAATACACCTCCATTTCTTATTTCCACAATTGGGTAAGAAAGCAATATACATGGTTTTTACCTGGAGATGATACAAAGAACATTAAACAAAAGATTCATAAGTATTTTTGATCCAATTCACAGGGATTAACAAAGAAGTATTTCAGTGTTTCAGATGATATCAAACTGGTAGGCACAGTGACATCAAAACTAGCAAGGAAGGGGGGAGGACACAACATAAACGTAAGGACAGAGTAAAGCAGACAGTTCTCTCTATAATTTGGACAGCTGCCTGAATCTCATATTCCATGAATGGTCAGAGAGCTAAGGGAATATGGCAGTCTTGGTAGACCTGATACTAAAATTACCAACCAAAGCTGAGCAGCACTTGATAAAGCCAATATCATTTTGAATCCCAAAACATGAAGAATGGTGTACGGTATTGTGGCCATTCTCAATCTGGTGTATTGTGTTTCATTTTGGTTGCTAAAACGCAAGGATTAAGTTCTGATTTGGTGGTGGAGCAGAATAGTGCATGAAGCATGTGGCATAGAAAGGGTGAATAGTAAGCAGCTGTATCCCTTAGTTGAAGGGTCAATAACAAGGGGGCATAATTTTTAAGATGAAAGGGAGGAGGTTTAGAGCGGATTTCACCCAGAGGTTGGTGGGAATCTGGAATGCACTGTCTCAGAGGGAAGTTGAGTCGGGTTACTTCACAACTTTAAAAATTACTTGGATGTGCACTTGGAAGGACATGGGCCAAGTGTTGATTTAGATGCTGCTTGGCCTGCTGTGTTCATCCAGCCCTGCACCTTGTTGTCTCGGATTCTCCAGCATCTGCAGTTCCTACTATCTCTGTTGATTTAGAGTAGTATTTTTGCCAGTGCGGGCTCGATGGCCCCTCTTGTGCCGTATTGTTCTGTGATTCTTCAGCAGATTGCCGAGTGTCAGAGGTCTGAGTTATGAAGAAACAATTGAGAAGCTTGAACTGAGAGATGATCTTATAGTGATATACATGGCAGTTACAGGAGGGAAAAAGATGATTCCCAAATAATGCTGTTAACTAAATTGAAGGACTTGGAGTAGGAATATTGCTTGAGGCTAATAAAAATAAATTTTGGACCAATGAAAACAAATTCTTCAGCATACACAGTGACCAGGACCTGAGACAGATTCCAAGGTTGGATGGAATCAAAGATGTTGGAAGTTTATTCGCTTTACTAAAGGTAAAAGTTCAGTGTCATCTGATAGCTATATTTCATCTAAAGCAGATTTTATAATGCAAAGTGATTGTTCAGTTGATTTTGAATGAATGAAGCAGGTGAAAATATTCTTCAAATATAACATCGTAATAATCAATTACATCAGAAATGCTGGCTGCTGGTCTTGTCGCCTTTACTCTTGGTGGAAGTGAATACATAAGTACATTGGATACAGTGTGGAAGACTGTTAGGGAATTTAGGTTGGCTGAATAAAGATGAGATAGATGGCATTTTTCAGCAGAAATTACCTTGTAGTCTTGTGACCAGCTGTGGGAGCATTAGTTAGAATGTGGAGTGTAGATGCACCAGTTGTAACTTCTATTGTGGTGTTTGAGAACAGTAATTTTACAAGATCCCGTTTAGTAACACCATACTAAATTTGTATCTCGCCACCCGTTCATTACATTGGGACTTAGCTAATGGATGAAGCACATCAACAGACTCATACTGCTTTCTCCTTCTTCTGTTACCCTCTATCTAAGGAAGCGTTCAGAGGATTGAAATGCCAGTAACATGTCCACAGTTTAATTCCAAGCAGTCCGTAGCCTAAGCAAATTCCAGAGATACAAACTATGACCTGACCTAGTAACTGATTGTAAATGTGCTATGTTGTAGCAGGTAGCATGACCAGTTTATGTCTGTCAGCTGTTTCTTTCCTGATCTGTTGCTGTTTTAACTGCTGCAGCTTTCCGGAGTGCTCACATCCTAGAACTGACAGATTGTCATCAGAACAAAGCAGCAGGAGGGAGAGAGTCCAATTTCCCTCAACTTAATGCTGCATTATCCTTTTCAGATGGTGTTAGTGGGTAATTGTATAATAAAGTCATTCCTTTTATGGAATCCTTTACAGTTACACCACTCAGGATTAACATTTTAGACTAATCTCTTTTACCTACATTTACATAACAGTTTTATAGTTACCTACAACAGCTCCTTTCAACCAGCTTTCTCATCAATTTAACACATTTGAAGTCAATCAGCCAGTAATCTTGTAGTGTTTCCTTGTGTGGATGTGTATATGTATATAAATATATATATTATATATATTTGTGTGGGGTGTAATTTATTGACAGTCTTCCCTCTCATTTCAGCTCCCTTTGTTTTCACTAATCATTTTGCTTAGTGCCTTTGTCGAATAGTTTGCCATTTTTGGGTGAATTTTTGTGCTTATCTCATTTGGTAAGCAGTACTTCCCCACTTCCATTACAGTCCGTATTTCCCTTTGTATTGTCTAAATTTCCCTTTCATTTATGCAAATTTCAGAAGAGCATTCCTGCAGCAGTGTGACATTTCCATTTCCTACACCAGCTATCCTTGTGCTGTAAGGAAGGCTGTCAATCTCGAGGCAAATTTTTTTTGCTGAATTATGGACAATTTTATGCTTAGACTTGATTGAGTGTACTGCATTGCCAAAGAAAGGACGGTCCTATAAGTATGGGATAGACTCAAATCCAGGGAGTAAATATGAAAGGGTATTTTTTAATCTATTCTAAACACTTCTCTACTAACTTCACTGACATACGCCCTAATGTGTGCCAGTAACAGCATACTAATGCAATGTTCTCAGTCCACTACCTGACTCCTAATCAACAGATTTTTTTTGTCATTTAAATAACCATAGCAATCTGGTATGCCTTGGTACTGAACCATACGCACAAGGTCAGTTCCAACCTCAAAGCTGTGCTGAGCTTTCTATTCCCATCTGAGGAGCTGCAGGAGCTCACCTCCACATAAGCTGATTATTGAGGCAGCACATCAGCTAGACCACCAACTCAGCTTGGAAGATACAGGCATGTGGATGTTGGGGAGAACATGTTTGAACTCGGCTGTTGTGTCCTCACAGCACAGGCCAACTGAATTTTTAATCCTTGCTGTCTGAGTTCCTGTATGAAGACAGACTCCTTGCTCAAAGTAGAACTGTACTGCACTGTCTTCAGAGGGGTCAGGAGGAAAACAAACACATTGCACAGAATGCAGTTTGGCCCACTTGTGTATGCTAGAAGCTGCATTGATTCATATGCAAGGCTTGGTCCTCTGCAGCCTAATGGAATTTGCCTGGACAACACACTCTTTCAGTTAAACAGAAGCTTTCTGGACCATTGTCCGAGTGATTCACTGTGGCAATGAACCAGTTAGAGTTGACTTTCCTTCTTTGAATATTAAAAAAAGGTGTTTGGGTAATTGTTCCCTGGTATATTCTCTATGGCAAGGTTTCACCAAGCAAAATCCACTTGTCAACCAGTCAACACCCTTTTCCTCATGCAGTTTCAATTGTTGTTCCTTTTGAGATTTGGTTTTCTTACATCTGCAATGCTGAATGTAAAGTTTTGACAGCATTTTTCTTTTTTGCAGCATTGCTATTTAAAATTTGGAGCACAGAAACAGCCCAATTTCTCAGCACATATTTTGGCTATTAATCCCATTTTTCTTCAGCTTGCTTTATAAGCAATTCTTTTCATCACGCTTCTCCCCCTTACCCCTAAATGTTAGTTAGTTGGGCCTCTGGCAATGTCTTGGGGATTCCTGAAGCAGGTGCATGGCTAGTGGTTAATCCTCTAGAAGGAAGTAATTGTACTCAATGTTGGGTAAAAATCTGCATCCTGATTATCAGATCATATTTATTTACTTCAATGTGTGTTATCACTTTGTTTACACTGCTATTGCTATGTGCATTCACATATGGAGCCTTAAGTTTTTTTTCTTTTTGTTTGTAATATCTAGTCTTGATTGCTGGTATATAAATAGCACTTTTTTTCCTCCATCCCTCCTTGCTACTTTTTGATTTTCATTTCCCAAATTCTCAACTTGCATCTATTCTTTGATATGCCATTTCTTTCCCTTTCCCCCACTAATTAATTTAATAGCCTGAAGTCTACTTCCCTAGCAAGAACAATGGCCCTAATGCAGTTCAGGTATAGACTGTGACAATGGTAGAGCGCCTAACGTTGTCCAGTACTGGTCCCAATGGCCCACCCAAAACCCAGTCCATCCACACCAGTCTTCGAGCCATGTATTTGTCACTAGTTTTATGCATCCTATACAAATTTGCATGAGGTTCAGGCAATAATCCAGGGATTATAGCCGAGGAGGCTTTGCTTTCTAATTTACTGCCTGGTTCTTCAGGTCCTCTGTGCAGAATCTCTTCCCAGTTGTACCGACTTCCTAGTTTGTATCAATGAGGACCACGTCCACTGAATCCTCCTCTTGCCGTCACTGCAAGTTCCTTTCCAGCCCTGCACAGATATCTGAACCTGGAACTGGGTAGGCAACATAGCCATTTGTACTCCCACTCATTGCTGCAGAGAATGATGTTAGACTGTCTCTAACCATCAGTACATTTCTGTTGCTCCCTGACTTTAAAGACTTCCCGTAGTGCGGTGCCATAGCAAATATTCTCATCCATCTTATAGAACCTGTGCTCTCTCAAACAGGCTGAGAGATTCTCAAAACTATTGAACATTTGCAGAGGCTGACACTCCTACACTTTGGGTCTCCTTACCTGCCTCAGTCTCAGTCACAAAATCCTGTCCCTGACCACTAACAAAGAATGGTACCAAGAATCCAGACAACTTTTCCCTTCCCTAATGCATTGCAGTAGTTTAGCTTCCAGCTCACAAACTCTGAACCAAAGCGACCTGAACTTCAAATACTTAATGCGGATGTGCTTGTCCTGGATCACAGTGTCAGGGGGATGACTTGACACATCACCTATTCATAGAGTCATACAGCACGGACACAGACCCTTTGGACCAACTTGTCCTTGCCTACCAGATATCTTAAGCAGATCTAGTCCCATTTACCAGCCTTTGGCTCATATCCCTCTCAACCCCTCCTATTCATATACCCATTCAGATGCCTTTTAAATGTTGTAATTGTACCAGCCTCCACCAACTCCTGTGGCAGCTCATTTCCATACAGGCATGGCACTCTGTGTGAAAAAGTTGTCCCTCCTGTCCCTTTTAAATCTTTCCCCTCTCACTTTAAACCCAGGCCTCTAGTTTTGGACTCCCCTATCTTGGAAGAAAAAAACCTTTGCTATTCATTCTATCCAGGTCCCTCATAGTTTTATAAACCTCTATAAGGTCACCCCTCAGCTTCCAACACTCCAGGGAAAATAGCCCCAGCCTCTCCCTCTATAGGTCAAACCCTCCAATCCCATCAACATCCTTGTAAATCTTTTCTGAATCCTTTCAAGTTTGACAATGTCTTTCCTATAATAGGGAGACTAGAATTGAGTGCACTATCCTAAAAGTGGCCTCACCAATGTCCAGTACAACCACAACATGACATCCCAACTCCTATTCTGGATGCATTGACCAATGAAGGCAAGCGTGCCAAAAGCTTTCAATTAGTTTTAATTATTTAATTACATTATTTGTCTCTATATTTTGCTTTTCATTTATTATTAAACCAGTTTCAATTATCTGCAATGAATCTAGCTCTGTCTCTACCTGTCTTAGGGTCTTTTTCATATCTGCTTATTCCAGACAGCTGTGATCAGATCAGCCATGATCTCATTGAATAGCGAAGTAGACTCAATGGGCTGAACGGCCTACTTTTGTTTCTACGTCTTATGGTCTAAGTTTTTGGGATAGTGGAAGAATGAGAAGTTTGTATGACTTGGAGGGAAGCATGGACTTCTTTAAGGGAGAATGAAAGTGGGAGAATAAAGAGACCTCTAGAATACCTACTTCAGAATGTGAGCATCATGTTGAATGCTGCAGTATTAGAGAGAGTTATTGATTTTCTTCTAAGGCTGTATTTAGTAAGCTGATAATTTGTTTTACCAAAATGGAATATCCTGGAGCTATAATTAATGAATAGCCTCTATCAGCTGCAATCATCTTACTTTGTGCCCAGAAAGGAATCAGTGGAGGGTTTTCCCTATCCAGCCATAATTGAATGGCGGAGCATACTTGATGGGCCGAATAGCCTAATTTCTGCTCCAATGTCTTATGTCTTATGGTCTTCCTCTAGTTCCCATTGACTTCAATATTCTTGGAGCTCCTTGATGCCTTAAAGTGCTTGGGATTGGGCGTCGTGTGCTGAAACGGATAGAGAACTGATTGTTAGACAGGAAACAAAGAGTAGGAATAACTGGGACTTTTTCTGAGTGGTAAGCAGTGACAGACATGGTACTGGAGGGACCAGTGCTTAGACCCCAACTATTCGCAATATATTAATCATTTAGATGAGGGAATTAATTCTAACATTTCCAAGTTTGTAGGTGACACAAAGCTGGATGGGGGAGTGAACTGCGAGGAAGATGCAGATATGCGTCAGTGTGATTTGGACAAGTTGAGTGGACAGATGCAAAGCAGATGAGATATAGTGTGAGATTATTCACTTTGGTAGCAAAAACAGAAATGTGATTGGGGAGGTAAGTAATCCGGGGACCTAGGTTCAAATCCCACAGATGGCAGATAGTGGAATTTGAATTCAATGAATACCTGGAATTAACAGCCTAATGATGACCATGAAACTGTTGTTGACTGCCTGAAAATCTGTTCTTATCTGGTCTGGCCTACATGTGACTCCAGACCCACAGCAATGTGGTTGATTCTCAACTGCCTTTTTGAAAATTAGGAATGGGCAACATATGCTGGCTTAGCCAATGATACCCATTTACCCTGAATGAATTAAAGAAAAAGGAAAGCAGATTGTTATCTGAATGGCAATAGATTGGGAAAGAGGGAGGTGCAACAAGACCTGGGTGTCCTTGTACACCAGTCACTGAAAGTGAGTGTGCAGGTGCAGCAGGTGGTGAAGAAGGGAAATATTATATTGGCCTTTATAGCCAAAGGATTCAAGTACAGAAGCAGGAATGTCTTGCTGCAATTGTACAGAGCCTTGATGATACGATGCCTTGAGTATTTTGTGCAGTTTTGATCCTAAGAAGATTGTTCTAGCAATGGACAGATTGCAACGAAGGTTTACCAGACTGATTCCAGGGATGGCAGCACTGACATATGAAGAGAGACTGGATCGGTTAGGAGTATATTCACCAGAATTCAGAAAAATGAGGGGAGATCTCATTGAAACCTATAACATTCTAAAAGGACTGGACAGGATAAACTCAGGAAAGATGTTCCCCATTCCCAAGGAGTTCAGTCTAGAGGTCACAGTCTGGGAATGTGGATAGGCCATTTAGGATTGAGATGAGGAGAAAATTTTTTGCCCAGACAGTGGTGAGTCTATGGAATTCTCTACCACGGAAAGAGACTGAGGCCAAAACATTGATTGTTTTCAAGAGAGAGTTAGACACAATTCTTGGGTCTAAATGGATCAAGGAGTGTGGAGAGTAAGTTGGAACAGGAGACTCATTTGGATGATCAACCATGATCATATTGAATAGTGGAGCAGGGAGCTCCTATGTTTTATGTTCTATGCCAGATTCGGTCGAATACTGGTGTGACATCAGAGGCAGTCACTGTCAAACCACCTCTGTAATTCAGCTCTTTTATCCATTTTGAACCAAGGCAGTAATGAAGTTTGCAGCAAAGCAGTCATTACAAACCTAATCTTTGTAAACAGCTTATTGCAGTGTTAGTGTCACGTCATTGAGGATGATGATGATGGTTTCCATCATGTCTTATTCAGAGTAGACAGGGGGTAATCTTCAAGATTGGATTTGCCCTGGCAGCTTTTTCTAGGACTTAGTCAGGCAATTTTCCTCCTTGTCTTTTAGATGCCAGTATTGTAGCTGCACTGAAACAGCTTGGTTGGGGGTGCACCTAATTTTGGAGTCTGACTGCCAGGATATTGTCAGTGCTCATTCCCTTTGCCCTGTTCAGTTTCTTAGTGATCCATATGTAAAAATAAAATTCAGGACAAAATTCTTACAGGGTAGTATGGCACAGTGACATTATTTCTGAATTAGTAATCCAGAGGCCTTGATTTAGGATTCAGAGACATAAGTACAATGGTAATGACTAGATTACCAATTTGTGTAAAGTCAATTGTGGGATAAATCATGTTTAAAGTACTGGAGATAACACCCCTGCTCCACTTTGAAATAGGGCCATGGGATACTTTGTGTCAAAGAAAGAGGGCAGACAACACTTGGATTTAACGTCTGATTTGAAGGACAGCATCTCTGATAGTGCAGTCGCCCTCTACAACTTCTGTATTTGTCTGTAGAGTCAGTTTTTTTGATTTTGTCATCAAATTCTGAAGTTTGATTTGACGAATATGTGCCAGTAAGTGAACTACTTAGTTAAGTCTGGAATAAAAAATTAAATTAAATTACTCCAACTCAATCAACACCTAATACTTCATTGATTTTTACTTTGGGAATAGCATGCAAAAAGTTGAAGTTTATATCAAATCACTGATTCTATGCCAACTACATCTGCAGTAAATATCAGTGAAAGAACAACAAGTTCTAGATTTCTGCACGTAGCTGATTTTGCAAACCTCATTAGTTGTCAGCTTTCAGGGTAATGCCCCTCATGATGTTATAAACATCCATAAGGTCACCCCTCAGCCTCCGATGCTCCAGGGAAAATAGCCCCAGCCTATTCAGCTTCTCCCTATAGCTCAAACCCACCAACCCTGGTAACATCTTTGTACATCTTTTCTGAACATTTTCAAGTTTCACAACATTCTTCCTATAGCAGGGAGTCCAGAATTGCACACAGTTTTCCAAAAGTTGCCTAACCACTGTCAGTTTCCCTGTCATTGCAGCTCTTAATACTGGGCCCATAGCTTAAGTGTGATTTTTTTAAAAATCAGCTCAGTGATTCCTCTTAAACTTTGTAATTTTTGCTTGTAGACACAGTAAATGCACTGCAGTATAGTCTATTACTCTACAAATGCTGGACAGACAGCTTCTCTCATTTGCTGGGAGTTTAGAAATCAGTCCCTTGAAAGAAGAGATGTTATTTTATCTTTTTCTGGCTGCTCTCTGCTGTTAATGGATTGTTTTCTTTTTATGACGTGCTTGCTTGAATTTCTGATTTAATTATTCAATTAATTCTTTTATTGAGGTGCTGCATTTTGGAAAGGCAAATCACGGCAGGACTTACACGCTTAACATAGAACATAGAACAGTACAGCATAGTACAGTCCCTTCGGCCCACGATATTGTGCCGACCTATTATCTTACTCTAAGATCAAACTACCCTGCATATCCTACATTTTACTCTCATCCATGTGTCTATCCAAGAGTTGCTTAAAAGTCTCTAAAGTATCTGACCCCACTACCACTGCCGGCAGCGCATTCCACACGCCCACCGCTCTCTGTGTAAAGGACCTACCTCTGACATCTCCCCTATACCTTCCTCCAACCGCCTTAAAATTATGCCCCTTCGTAATAGTCATTTCCACCTGGGAAAAAGTTTCTGGCTGTCGTGTTAATGGTAAGGTCCTGGGGAATGTTAATGAACAGAGAGACCGTAGAGCGCAGGTTCATAGTTCCTTGAAAGTGGAGTCCCAGGTAGTGAAAAAGGCGTTTGGTATGCTTGCTTTTATTGGTCAGTGCATTGAGTATAGGAGCTGGCAGGCCATGTTGCGTCCGTACAGGACATTGGTTAGGCCACTTTTGGAATACCATGTGCCATTCTGGTCTCCCTGCTGTAGGAAGGATGTTGTGAAACTTGAAAGGGTTCAGAAAAGATTTACAAAGATGTTGCTAGGGTTGGAGGGTTTGAGCTACAGGGAGAGGCTGAACAGGCTGGGGCTATATTCCCTAGAGTGTCGGAGGCTGAGGGGTGATCTTATAGAGCTTTATAAAATTATGAGGGGCATGGATAGGTAAATAGGCAAAGTCTTTTTCCCAGGATGAGGGATTCCAAAACTGGAGGGCATAGGTTTAAGGTGAGAGGCGAAAGATTTAAAAGGGACCTACGAGGTAACTTTTTCACGCAGAGGATGGTGCATGTATGGAATGAGCTGCCAGAGGAGATGGTGGGAGGCTGCTATGATTACAACATTTAAAAGGCATCTGGATGGGTATATGAATAGGAAGGGTTTTGAGGGATATGGGCCAAATGCTGGCAAATGGAACTAGATAGGTCTGTTTCCATTGTGTACAGCTGTATGGCTCTATTTTCCGTCCACTCCAAAATCATACAAAATAGCAACACTTGAGAGTTGGATTAGCACCTT
The DNA here is from genome assembly GCF_021869965.1 of Rhincodon typus. NCBI lineage: Eukaryota > Metazoa > Chordata > Chondrichthyes > Orectolobiformes > Rhincodontidae > Rhincodon > Rhincodon typus. The sequence continues at coordinate 6,000,836 of NC_063333.1, forward strand.
GTAGAGATTGCTGCTGATTGTATTCAACAATAAAAATACAACAAAGCTGTGTATACAGTGCACAAAACTCCAGGAGATAATTTTCACCACAGCTTCAGGACCCACCACTTGATTCAAACGGGAATCAGAAACTCAGACTGCGTGGTGAATAGTCACCACTCTGTAATTTTCCCTGAGTTGACCAATTGAGGACTAAAGCAAAGCTTCTCCATTCAGGTAAGAACTTCGGATTTGGTTTTAAAGCTGGAAGGAAGCCCTCCAGCATGGAGACAGCATCAAGACACTTTTGCCAGCAAGTGAGGGGGAAGGAATCCCAATGTGGAGACCCTCCTTCTCCATCGTCTTTAACTTTAAGGATAAAACCAAGCCTTTAGTGCCTGAGCCATCGATCTGGAATAGAGCTCCTTCACAAGATGACCTGTGGCTGCATTTAAATCTAAGCAGGCTTAGAGGCCCATCCTCTCTATTAGGAATACTGCCTCCCTGCTGGTAATTTCCGTCCTCTTGAGATAATAGGCTTTAAAAGAAGTTAATCAGTTGATTGCCTACCCACGGCTTGCGATTAGTTACCCTTATCCCATGCATCTCTGTCAGCCACCTCCCTCCCAAAAACAATCCAGTCTCACTTCCAACAAAACAGCCTGCAGACGTGATGGAGCTGGAGATCCCACAGAATGGCTGGCAGCATGAATATTTGCCCTTGCCGCCTGCAGATGCTCCCCAAGTCAGGACCTAACAGTCTTCCCCAATGGTTTCTACAGAACTAAAGTTATCATTACAGGGATCATGATCAAAAAGCAAATTGAAGATCCATGAAAACCATTAATAACCATGCAGATTCTCCTTTCCATTTTTTTGGAACCAAATGTTAGCTGTATTTTGCCTGACAGTGTTTTTCATATGTTACATGTGTGATCAGGTTTTTATCCTGATTTTCACATGAACGGGTTTTTTTTGTTTAATGGATTTAAAAAAGTCTATTGGAGAAAATAATTATGGTAATTATTGCTGTCTTGTACCTTTGTCTTTTGTGTTAAAATTATTGAACCTTGCTCAAGTGATTTTTGAAAACTGCTGTGAAGGTAATCTATAATTTAACAATGCTTATTAAATGTTAACCCTCCCCCGTCCCAAAAAAGCCAGTGAGAAGCTATACATAAAATCAGTGACTTAGAACGTAGCTTTAAAACCTTTCCATTAACTTATCTGCAGATTTGCCATATTTTTGTGGAAAATACTGTTCCATTTTTTTGCAGGTTGTTTATGTGCCTGCCATACACCGTTCTCAGTGGATGAAATGGATTGTGTGGAATTCATGTTAAGGGTCTGTTCATAGGTAGAGATGATATTGGAAGTAGGGGAAGACTCAGTTGGCCTGAAACCCTTCCCTAATGACGCGATGGATCTGTTTATATGAAGTAGAATGCAGCGGTTCAAGAACTGGCTGAAGCCACTGGATACTACAAAGATTATGGGCCCTGACAACATTTTGGCGATAGTAATAAAGACTTTTCTCAGGAACTGATCACACCGTTGGCTACAACTACGGATGAGCAATAAAGGCTAGGTGTCACTACACCACATATGATTCACTGCCACCAAAAGAAATTAGGGATGTGCAAAAAGTCCTGTCCAACCAGTGGTGTACACATTCAGGAGCAAATTTTTAATGATTTCCAGATCATTAACTCATGCCTATGGATTATTAGTCCTTAAATAAAGCCATTAACCTTTTCTGCCCCCTTTGCGAAGGCAAAGCAGTGGAGCCCATCAATGTGAACATCTGGACGCATGTGTGAGCAGTTGGTTTAATTTCCTTACAGCATAATTATCCTTTACTTGCTCAACCCCTCTCCTTTCTCTCCTTTTCCGACCTCCCACCGTGGCTGTGAAAGGAAGTAGTTTGTCTCTGCACTGTATTTCTTCTAACTAAAGTTTGAGGAACCTCAAAGAATGCAGGAGTGCAACAATGAACCCACTGTAAATCACCACTTTCTAGATTATTGAATCCTGAAAAACATCCAGAAATAATTAGTTTGGAAATCATAATTCCAACATGACATTTTTTGGCAAATTGCTGAGATCACAAGGGAACATTTTGCAATATACCTCCCCTGAATTCTTATTTTCTGTGCATTGATTGAAAGTCAAACATTTCAATGTGTTAAACCCATGGTATTCATTACTGGTTGATAGTGTGTAAACTAGAAGTGATGGATATTAGAGCAACATAATTCAATGTGTTGAACAGTAAAAAAAAAAAGACCATTTTCTGCTTAATATTAGTTATAAGTTTAGTGTCCACTTCTTAAGGTCTGTATACTTGCATTGGAATTTGCTTCAAACTGATTAAAGTTTGAAAGCTTGTGATAGGTATAAGGGCCTGGAAAAGCTGCTATGTTGAGGAACTTTTAAATTGGGTTAAATTATACAATATAATAGAATGATACAATAAATACAGCACAGGAACAGGCCCTTCGGCCCACCAAGCCTGCACCAATTGCTGGTCCTTACTTAGACCCACGACGAACTGTGCATACGCTGTTTCCATCACTCTGTTTGCCTCTCGGTCATGTCTATCAAGATACACCTTAAACATTGCTACTGTGACTGCTTCCACAACCTCCATTGGCAGTGCATTCCAGGCGCCCAGCACCTTCTTTGTGAAAAATTTTCCCTGCACTTCTCCCCTAAACTTTCCCCTCTCACCTTGAACCTGTGCCCTCTTGAGGTTGACCTTATTGTGTAGTTGTTATTATGTATTTGTTATTATGTATTTATTAAAAACTTATTTGGATCAGAATTGAGGTGCAAGTCTTCTATAAATTGCTGTAGGAGATATATTTGTAACTTATTTAATTGGCATTTTTTAACACATCCAGGCTACTTGTTATCTATTTAAATGATAGAACAAGAACAAAGAACAAAGAAAATTATAGCACAGGATCAGGCCCTTCGGCCCTCCAAGCCTGCGCCGTCACAACTAAAACCCCCCACCCTTCTGGGGGCCGTATCCCTCTATTCCCATCCTGTTCATGTATTTGTCAAGACGCCCTTTAAAAATCACAATCATGTCTGCTTCCACTACCATCCCCGGCAGCGAGTTCCAGGCACCCACCACCCTCTTGTGGAAAAAACTTGCCTCGTACATCACCTTTAAAACCTGCCCCTTGCACCTTAAACCTGTGGCCCCTGGTAACTGACTCTTCCACCTGGGAAAAAGCTTCTGACTGTCCACTCTGTCCATGCCCTTCATAATCTTGTAGACCTCTATCAGGTCGCCCCTCAACCTCCGTCGTTCCAGTGAGAACAACCTAAGTTTTTCCAACCTCTCTTCATAGCTAATGCCCTCCATACCAGGCAACATCCTGGCAAATCTTTTCTGTACCCTCTCCAAAGCTACCACTTTTTTTCTGGCAGTGTGGCGACCAGAATTGAACACAGTATTCCAAATGTGGCCTAACTAATGTTCTATAAAGCTGCAACATTACCTGCCAATTTTTAAACTCAGTGCCCCGGCCGATGAAGCCAAGTATGCCGTATGCCTTGTTGGCTGCCTTCTCCACCTGCGCTGCCACTTTCAGTGACCTGTGTACCTGTACACCCTGATCCCTCTGCCTTTCGGTACTCTTAAGGGTTCTGCCATTTACTGTGAGCTGATTAAACCAGAAAGCGTTAACAAAAGTAGAATGCTGCAGATGCTGGAAATCTGAAGTAAAACCAGGAAATGCTGGGAATAATTGGCGACAGTTGCTTTGAAGAGAGAACAATTTTCAAGTGCTGAGCCTAACTTTTAGGGTGTCTCCAGCAGAATTTTCCAAATACACCCCACCATTTGTGTCTAAGTGTAATCTTACTCATGTTATGGTGCAGTACCAATTACATGTTAGATTACAAGTACACAGTCTTTCCTGACAAAACTTGTTAGCACTGTGTATTGATCGCTGACTAGCCAGGATTATTTCATTTATTGGGAGAGATATGAGTGGTTTGAATATTGTGGTTAGGGAGCTCACATTGCAAAGGTCATGTTTCAGCAGTGTGTTTGATCTCTGAAGGTACTGGTTTGAACAGCTTGAAAGTGGAGCCTGTTCTACTTGTAGTGTTATCCCTCATGTTCTTTTCTTTAAAAGATTCAACGTCAATGCTTTACCCTAGGACCGACTTGAGTACATGTGTAAGTTCCTTTCCAAACCACTCCGCATTCTGACTTGGAAATACATAGCCATTCCTTCTGTGTCACTGGATCAGAATCATGAAATTGTCTCCCTAACAGCACTGTGAGTCTACCTACACCACATGATTGTAACTTTTCAAGAAGGTAGATCACCACCACCTTCTCAAGGGGAAATAAATGCTGGCCCATCCAGCAAAGCCCATACCTCCAATTTAACAAAACCAAGTTTGAGATTCCAGTATAGTAAGGAGGGAGCACTGTACTGTCAGTGTTGTACAAGTCCCCTCTGCCTGCTCAGATGGATGTAACAGATCTTGAGGTATGATCTCAAAGAAAAGCAATGTATTTAATGGCGGTGTTCTGACCAAAACGTATCCCTCAATCATCAATGATAACAAGGTGTAGAGCTGGATGAACACAGCAGGCCAAGCAGCATCAGAGGAGCAGGAAGGCTGACGTTTCGGGCCTAGACCCTTCATCAGAAAATCATTTTCTAGTCTATAGGCCACCAAATAATAACATCACATTGGGGCGGGCAATAAACAAAGAAATAACTAATGCCTGTAAAAATGGTACGGCAATTATCATGGGGGATTTTAACCTACATGTAGATTGGTCGAACCAGCTTGGTCAGGGTAGCCTTGAGGAGGAGTTCGTTGAGAGTATCCGTGATAGTTTTCTTGAACAGTATGTAATGGAACCGACGGGGGAGCAAGCTATCCTAGATCTGGTCCTGTGTAATGAGACAGGAATAATTAATGACCTCATAGTTAGGGATCCTCTTGGAAGGAGTGATCACAGTATGGTTGAATTTAGAATACAGATGGAGAGTGTGAAGATAAAATCCAATACCAGGGTCCTGTGCTTGAACAAGGGGAACTACAATAGAATGAGGGAGGACTTGGCTAAAGTAGACTGGAAACAAAGATTTTATGGTGGGACAGTTGACGAGCAGTGGAGGACTTTCAAAGCAATTTTTCAAAGTGCTCAGCAAAAGTATATTCCAATGAAAAGGAAGGACTGTAAGAAAAGGGGTAATCTGCCATGTGTGTCTAAAGAAATAAGGGAGGCTATCAAATTGAAAGAGAAGGCATACAAACTGGCCAAAAACAGCATGAAACTAGAAGATTGGGAAAACCTTAAAGGTCAACAGAAAGCTATAAAGAAAAGTAAGATAGAACATGAGAAAAAACTAGCACAGAATATAAAGACAGATAGCAAAAGTTTCTATAAATATATAAAATGAAAAAGAGTTGGCCCTTTAGAGGCTGAGAAGGGTAATTTAGTTATGGGATATGATGAAATGGCCGAGGCATTGAATAGGGATTTTGTATCGGTCTTCACGTGGAGGACACTAATAACATACCAGTAATTGACAAAGAGACGAAGGTAGGTGAGGACCTGGAAACAATCATTATTACGGAAGAGGTAGTGTTGGGCAAGCTAATGGAGCTAAGGATTGATAAGTCTCCTGGCCCTGATGGAATGCATCCCAGGGTACTAAAAGAGATGGCGGGAGAAATAGCAGGTGCGCTGGCGGTAATTTTCCAAAATTCGCTGGACTCTGGGGCAGTCCCAGCAGATTGGAAAACAGCAAATGTGACGCCACTGTTTAAAAAGGGAAGTAGACAAAAGATGGGGAATTATAGACCGGTTAGCTTAACCTCTGTAGTGGGGAAGATGCTTGAGTCTATTATCAAGGAAGAAATAGCAAGGCATCTTGATAGAAATTGTCCCGTTGGGCAGACGCAGCATGGGTTCATGAAGGGCAGGTCATGCTTGACAAATCTTTTGGAATTCTATGAAGACATTACGAGCAAGATGGACAATGGGGACCCAGTGGATATGGTGTACCTAGATTTCCAAAAGGCCTTCAACAAGGTGCTGCACAAGAGGCTACTGCATAAGATAAGGATGCATGGCATTAAGGGTAAAGTATTAGCATGGATAGAGGATTGGTTGACTAACAGGAAGCAAAGAGTGGGGATAAATGAGTGCTGTTCTAGCTGGCAGTCAGTGACTAGTGGTGTGCCTCAGGGATCGGTGTTGGGACCGCAATTATTTACAATTTATATAGATGATTTGGAGTTGGGGACCACGTGTAGGGTGTCAAAGTTTGCAGATGACACTAAGATGAGTGGCAGAGCAAAGTGTGCAGAGGACTGTGAAACTTTGCAAAGGAACATAGATACATTGAGTGAGTGGGCAAAGGTCTGGCAGATGGAATACAATGTAAATAAATGTGAAGTCATACATTTTGGTAGGAGTAATAGTAAAAAGGGTTATTACTTGAATGGTAAAAAGTTGCAGCATGCTGCTATGCAGAGGGACCTGGGTGTCCTTGTGCATGAATCACAGAAGGTAGGTCTGCAGGTACAACAAGTAATTAGGAAGGCAAATGGAATTTTGTCCTTCATTGCTAAAGGGATTGAAATTAAAAGCAGAGAGGTTATGTTGCAGCTGTACAAGGTGCTGGTGAGGCCACACCTGGAGTACTGTGTGCAGTTTTGGTCTCCTTACTTGAGAAAGGATGTATTGGCACTGGAGGGGGTGCAAAGGAGGTTCACTAGGTTGATTCCGGAGTTGAGGGGGTTGGCTTATGAGAAGAGACTGAGTAGATTGGGATTATATTCATTGGAATTCAGAAGATTGAGGGGGGATCTTATAGAAACATATAAAATTACGAAGAGAATAGATAAGATAGAAGTAGAGAGGATGTTTCCACTGGCAGGTGAAGCTAGGACAAGAGGGCATAGCCTCAAGATTAGAGGGAGCAGATTTAGGACTGAATTGAAAAGGAATTTCTTCACCCAGAGGGTTGTTAATCTATGGAATTCCTTGCCCAGTGAAGTAGTTGACGCTACTTCAGTAAACGTTTTTAAAGATAAGGTAGATTTTTTTTGAACAATAAAGGAATTAAGGGATACGGTGAGAACGCGGGTAAGTGGATCTGAGTCCACGAAAAGATCAGCCATGATCTCATTGAATGGCGGAGCAGGCTCGAAGGGCCAGACGGCCTACTCCTGCTCCTAGTTCTTATGTTCTTATGTTCTTAAGAGAGTCCATCAGTCCTGAGCCAGCTCATCACCATCAACGACACCTGCGCTGCCATCCCTCCGCCACCACTTTGCCACCATCTACACCAGACCCAACCAACATTGAAGTTGCCAATTCACAGGCGCCATCTTTGCTGCTGGACTGATACTCCTCCGCCATTGCCTCACCGCCGCCTGCACTGGTCCAACCTGCTGGGCGCACCTTGTCAATGTTGTCATGATGCCCTTCGGCCACCATCAGCACTGGACCCAACCAACAATGAAGTCACCGATCCTCAAGTACCATCCTTTGCCGCTCAGCCTACCTTGTCAACGTCACCTTTGCCAATGTAGCACCTGCTGATCCCTGTGCTTGCTCTGGAAACTAAGTAGGGGCTCACTCAAGGTCTGCGCTTGAGGTCCGCACCCTAGGCCCGCTTGAGATCCGCGCTCTGGGCCCGCTTGAAGTCTGTGCCCTAGGCCTCCTCGAGATCCGCGTTCCGCAATCTGCTCAAAGTCCAAGCGTTGGGCTCTTGTTGCCGCTGATGCAATCCAAGCTCAGGACAAGGTAAGTAAAAAAACAAAAGAAAGGAAGAAAAAAGATGTTAAAGTGAACGAGCTCTGGCTCCGGAGCCCTACTCCACCGCCATCTTGGACCAGAATTCAATTATGCTCTGCCACTCAATATGATCATGGCTGATTTATACCCAGTTTCACAGAGCGAAGGGTGATATAACTCCGAGTCAGGATGCTGAGTGGTTTGGAGGAGACTTGCATGTGTACTCAAATCCTTAAATTTTAGAGAAAGGAACACTAACGATAACGCTACAAGTGGAACAGTCTCCCCTTTCAAGCTGTTCAACCAATCTGATCATCGTCACATTACTGTTTGTGGGATTTTGTGGGTGAAATTTAGCTGCTGTGATTCCTGTATGACAACTTGACAACATTCCTTTCTGACTGTAAAATCCTTTGAGATGTCTGATTGGTGATGAAAATTACTGTATAAGTGAAATGGGCAGACAGCTCTTGCTAAGACCAGGAAGGAAAACAAAGCTGACATTGGCCTTGCAGAAACAAGGTAGAACTTTACATTGTTCTGAGATTAATGCGTAGGACTATCTCCACAGTCCTTATTTGGGCTCTACGTGAATCCAAAACTGCATTGATGTGCACAATACTGTTCAGACTCATTGAGAAAAGTTTTGACAATTTAATTACATTCCAGACAAATGCTTTAACAAGCTCCATCTCTGCTGCTCTGGGCCGTTTGAAATTCAGAATTATCTGGAAGAACGTAAAAACGCCAACATGACCTCCAGCAACATAATTTCCCTTTAAAAATGCCAGCTCCAATTTCTTTAGCATTTAATTTTAAATCCATCCATTCCAAACATGGGCCTTGTAAATTTCTATATTTTGTCGCATTGGAATATGTTTACGAGTATGGTTCCACTTTATACTTTGAGAATATGAATGAAATAGGGTAGTAACATGATAACAGCCAAGGGAGTTCTAATCATATGTACCTCACGATCAACAAAACAGCTCGACCAAAACTGCTCCACAGCCTGTGGCCATTGTGTAATATAATCTTCTCAGCTTCACCAACAACAGTATATCTGAACATTGACATGATGACAGGACCTTATTCCATGAGGGATATTAAATCTAAGTCATCATGGATTTATGAATGCCATGTCATGCCAGTCAAATTTATTGGAATATTTCAAAGATGCAACAGAATGGTGGTTGGAACATTCGATAACTACATGACTTTTAGAAACCACTTGACAAAGATTGTAACAATGTTTCCTCTAAGGTGTGTGAGTGCATGGATCTGCAGCAAACCAGCCGGCCAGTCATAAGTTTAAGACGAATACAGCGGCACAATAGGGAATGTAAAAATGACTGCGTTTTGAAGTGTTCAAAGTGAAACTTTAAATTGGGTCCTAATTGACTGGATTTTAATCACTTCACAATTGGTGGATAGGCCTTCGGCTGCTAAGGCTCAAAGCTATGGAGTTCCCTCTCTAAGCCTCTCTATCCCCTCTCCTCCTTTCATATACTCCTTAAGGCTAACCCCTTTGTCCAAGCTTTTGGCCATTAGCCCTATATGGCTTGATAGCCAATATTATTTTATGTTGCTCGTGTGAAGCACCTTAAGCTGATTTATAGGTGAAAAGCATGATAAAATTATAAGTGGTTGAATTGTAAATCAAGGTTCGTTATCGGTAGTAATAAGCTCTTAGTAGCAGAGTACCATAGAAATCCATTCTAGGATTCTGCTGTTTATGCAGATGGTCTGTTTTTTCGATAAAACAATAGTTTTAAATATTAATCACGATATTTTCATTCCACGGTCATTCCCCTTGCAAGGTGTGAATTTCTTTTAGTGCGGCCACAAGTTACTTGTGTGAAATTAAACTATTACCTCTGTTTGCAGTGTTGGCTGATGGCCCCAGATAGAATTGCACACACAGAAATAGATTGCAGACTCAATGAGATCTTAGTTAGTGAATATGCCAGCACAATTATATTTTTATTCTGATCACTTGTGCAGGGTTATTTGTTCTTTCATGGGGTATTGGTGTCACTAGCATTTTTTGGCTATCCCTAATTACTGCTGAACTGAATGGCTTGTGACACCATTTCAGACAGCAGTTAAGGCTCAAATACGTCACCGTGGACCTTGAGTCACATGTAGACTAGTTCAGAAAAGGTGGCAGATTTCCTTTCCTAAGGGACATTTGTGAATGGATGGGTTTTACAACATTCTGATAGTTTCATGGTCGCCAACACTGAGACAAGCTTTCATTTCCACATTTTTATTAACTGCCAGCTGCAATTAATCCAGGTCTGACAGCATTAATTTTGGCCTGTGGATTACTAGTCCAGTGATATGACTATTACACTACCCTGCTGCTTTACAATCAAACCAAAATCACCATGCTGTATGAAACATTGTCAGAAGTCATACAACACCAGGTTATTGTCCAACAAGTTTATTTGAAATCACAAGCTTTCGGAGCGGTGCTCCTTCATCGGGTGAAGTGTCACTTCACCTGATGAAGCAACAGCGCTCTGAAAGCTTGTGATTTCAAACAAACCTGTTGGACCATAACCTGGTGTCATGTTACTTCTGACCTTGTCCACCCCAGTCCAACACCAGTAACCTCCATGTTGTGAAATATTGCACAACTTTGTCATTTACTGTGAGCATTGTCAGGCTAGATTTTTCTACCTCTTTCTCTGCTGCTCCACATGTGAGACACCAAGTATACCTTCCTGAGATTGTCTACAAGTGAGCTACATAGTATGTTGGTTTTAAATTTTCCAGAACTCATTAGATTCAGGGAATGTTCCTTTAGATAGGAAAATAATGTAACTCCTTTATTCAAAAAGGAGGGTGGAAATTTGGAAACTACAGGCCAGTTAGCTTAACATCAGTTACAGGGAAAATGTTAAAAGCTATTGTTAAAGATGTTGTATTACGGCACTTGGATAAGTTCAAGGTAATCAGGCAGAGCCAACATGGATTTATCAAAGGGAAATCATGTTTAATTAATTTATTGGAATTATTTGAGGAGGTAACTTGGTGATGCTGTGTATAAAGGGAAATCAATGGATGTATTCTACTTAAATTTCCATAAAGTATTTGAGATGATGCCATAACAAAGATGAAGACATTAAAAGCTCATGGTTAGCTGGCTAGCAGGAAGCAGAGTATAGGAATAAATAGATCTTTTTCAGGCTGGCAGGATGTCATGAATGGTGTGTCACAAGGGTTCATGTAGGGGCATCAACTCTTTGCATTCTTCACAATTCATGTATATGGCATACATGAAGGAACCAAAGGTATGGAGCTAAATTTGCTGATAACACAAAGACACTTAAGTTATAAAGGGCAATAGCGAGAGTGCATCTGGTGTACTGTGCACGTACAACATACTTACAGAAGGATGTTAATGCATTGAAAGCAGTTCAGACAAGGTTTGTTAGACTGGAGTCAGCAGATTGCCTTTGGGTAAAGGCTATACAGATGGGCCTGCATCCTCCAGAGTTTAGAAGAGTCAGAAGTGCCTTAAGATCTTGAGGGGCCCTCTCCAGATGGATGTTGAAAGGATGTTTAACATAGAGATAGGTTCTTGATTACCAAGGGGATAAAAGATTATTGGGGATATGCAGGAATGTAGATCTGAGATTAAAATCAGATCAGCAATCCTGTTATTGAATGGTAGAACAAGTTTCAAGGGCCTACTTTGTTCTCTGATCGTATCGAAAACTTAACCCAAACTTAGCTATCTGAATTTAATCTTTCATTAATTCTCATTTATGCATTACTATGACTTGCTGACCTGTATTGGCTTTCAGTTCAACAACTGTCAGTTTTAAAATCCTCAACCTTGTTTTCAAATTCTCCACAGCTTTGCCATTTGCTTTCTCTGAAATCTCCTCGAGCCCTTTAGCTCTCTGAGATCTCTGAATTCCTCCAATGTTGGAAATTGTGTATTTTTGATTTTAATCATTCCACTTTTACCATTTGTGCTTTGAGTTTCATTGGTTGTAAGCTCTGGAATTCCCTACTTAAACTTCTCTGCCTCTCTATTTTTCTCTCTCCACCTTTAAGATGCTTTGTAAAATCTACCTCTTTGATGAAGCTTTTGGATGTTTGACCTGACATCTCCTTGCTGGGTGGCACAGTGGCTCAGTGGTTAGCACTGCTGCCTCAGCGCACCAGAGACCTAGGTTTGATTCCTTCTGTGGTCTAGTGTCAAATTTTATTGATAGCATTCTTCTCAAGTGTTTTGCAATTTTTGCCATGTTAAAAGTGCTATGTAAATGCAGGTTGTTGTTAACTAATTTCGCTCTGACTACACTGTACCACGTTATAACAAGGTGTGCCACTCTTCTTCTCTATAACTCCTGGTGAGAGACCAAATGAGTTATTACTAACCTTCACGTTATACAGTTTTCACAGTCTATAATTTTGCACCTTGTTTCAGTGTAAGGAAGAAAGCTTCTCTTTTAATGATGAACACTGACCCCAGAAGAGTTGATAGATGGATCAACATTGCAACTTTTGGCCAACCAAAATTCTGCAAATACAAGACAGATATAAATAAGAAACTTTCTCAAATGAGTCCACAAGAATTGCCAATGCCACACTATCTGTGCTATTGGCAGCGCATCATAGAAACATAAAATGATACAGTACAGAAAGATGCATTTTGAATTAATATATGTTGTAAATAATTGTGGATCCAGAATGATGGGATATGAGCATAGCTTGCTGCTTGTCCATAATTGCCCCTGAAGGTGGGGGTGAGATGTCTTCTTGAACCACTCTAGTTGTACAGTGTAGGTACACCTTGGGAGTGTGTACATTCTTTGAAACAGTTATTTCCATTAGTCCCACCCCTTGGCTCATGACCAGCGTTTTCCCCTTTAAGTATTTATCCAATTTGCTATTGAAAGATATTATTGTCAGTTTTCTATTTACTCCATTCGAGATCAAAACAATTTCTTCTCCTCTCCCCTTGGCTCTTTGGCTAGTTAATGTTAATATTTCCACTTTCATTATTCTTATAAATTGGGACTAATCTGCATCTACTTTTCATTCAGTGGAAAGATATATTAAAAGCTGGAATGTACCAGGGAGAATAATTATTTATTTTAAAGGGTGACACTGAAGCTGGGCAGATGAAGGGCAAAAATGGTGTTTATTATTGGAGCACATCATAACAGTTAAGTAATGAACACAATTAAACAAAACAGATTGCATGAGTGCAGCAGGGAAAAGATCTGAGCATTGAGCTCAGCCATGCACAAGATATCTTTAAGTTGTTTTAAGCAGCTTTGCAGAGGTACATAAACTTTAGGCATATAACTAGACCCAAAGACCTTATGGACCCTTGGGGATTATCCTGACATTTTGAGTTATTCGTTAGACTTTACCTGTAGGTTTTTTCACTGCATTCATTAAAAGATTTAAAGGTATTGAGAAGGCTTCAAAGAACAAGAATAGAATTAGTTAAATCAATGAGCTATGAAAGGAGGCTAAGTAGGCTCAATTTATTTCCAGTGGGAAACCTTAACTAAGGAGAAACATAATTCATATTTATTAAAATCTTGGTAAGGCAACTGTGGAGGCTGGCTTTGTGATGGGCCAAACCTCAGTCAAAAAATAACTAAATGTATATGGTGCAGGGGTAATGTCCCTACCTTTGAATTAAAGGCCTGGGATCAAGTCCCACCTGTGCTGGAAATGTGTTCAAACTGGTTGATTAAAAATTTATGAGAAAGGAATATTGTTGGTAGCACTCTTCCTGTGGTTGGTACTGCAATGTACAACAACATCAATAACTTACAGAATGGATGTGTAACTGACAAATTAACTCCAATGAGAAACAAATTTTAAAAAAAAGGACCTCAAAGGTAATAAACACTGATTGCTACCATGTGACTCTAGTCAGAGTAGAAATAGCAGGATATATCGGATGGATACATGAGTTTCAGATTCCTGGGATATTGGGACCAATCTGGGGGAGGTGGGACCAGTATGAGTCAAATGGGTTGCACTTAGGCAGGACCCAGAACTGATTTCCGCCGAGGAATAATTGCTAGTTTGGTTGTGGAGGGTTTAAACTAAAAATGCAGGGTTTGGGAATCTATACAGGGAGACAGTGGGAGGGAAATGAGGGCAAAAACAAAAGACAGAATGAGAAATAAGAAAAGTGATAGGCAGAGAATTCAAGGGCAAGGATCAAACAGGGCCACAATACAAAATAATACAAACAGGACTAAGAATGTGAAAAAGACAAGCCTTAAGGCCTTGTGTCTTAATGTGCATTTGCAATAAAGTGGATGATTTATTTGAACAAATAGACTTAAACAGGTATTATATAGTTGAATTATGAAGGCATAGCTGCAATGTGACCAGGGCTGGGAGCTGAATATTCAGAGGTATTCAGTTTTTTTTTAGGAAGGACAGTAAAGGAGAAAAAGGAGGTGATGTAGCATGAATGGCCAGAGAGGAAATTAACCCAATAATGAGGAAAGCTATTAGCTCTGATAAAGTGGGTAGAGCTTAGAAACACCAAGGGGCAGAAAATAATAGTATTGCATATTGTATACCAATCCAAACTGTAGTAGTAATGTTGGGAAAGGCATTAAGCAGGGAGTTACAGACACATACAATAAATGTACAGCTGTAATTATGGATGACTTTAATTTGCATAAAGATTGGGTAAAACAAATCAGTGACAATACCAGTGAAGGGGAATTCCTAGAGTGTATATAGGATGATTTTTTTGGATCAATCATTGAGGAAGCAATGAGAGAACAGGCCATCCTAGACTCGGGTATTGTGTGATGAGAAAAGAATAATTGACAATCTAGTGTGAGGAAGAGTCACCATAATATGACAGAATTTTCATAAGCAGGGAGGTTGGCATTCTGAATCTAAATAAAGGAAACTACAATAGTATGAGTTGAAGTTGCCTGTGTTAAATTGAAGAACATTGCTGAACAGGATGATGTGGTGCCATGTACCAGACCATAGCCTGCCTCATGCACTTTGAGTGTCTTGGGAGAAATTCCTCCTTTTCTTCAGGCAGTAATGGTATGGAGGTTTCAACATGGGCTGCAGCCATCTCGGAGTCTGAGGTTTCTTCAATTCTCGACGGAGAGGGGGAACCCTCAGTTTCTGACAACCTTTCTGGCTGTTCTGAGGGGCCAGGTATGTTTTGTTCCTGCCCAGTTTGTGAGGTAGCAGCTTTCATTTGATCCACATGTTTGTTCAGGACCGCCTCACGTACCCGAACTTTGTATGTCATGGCACCAACTTCACCTCATGCAGGGTCATTTCCACAGTTTTGGCACCAAATTCGTCCCCTGAAGAAACTGTCTCCCTCACTTAGGGGAGGCATGTGGCCAGCATCAGCATTCCTGCTGCTGTTTCACACCCACCCTGCTGCTAAACTCCGGGAATATCAGCTTTAACCTGGTGTGGAGACTTCTCCCCATCAGCAACTCTGTTGGAGCTATCCCTGTAGTTGCGTGACCGGTGGTCCTATAATCCAACAGGGGCAGTTTGGAATTGAGTGAAGCTGTAGGCTGTTCCTTTAAGGTTTAGACAGCTCTTTCTGCCAGACCATTGGACAATGGATGGTATGGAGTTGTCCAAATATGCCAAGTGGCATTCGATACTCGAAATTCCTGCTGGTAAATGACATCCCATTATCTGTGACAATACTGGGAGTCCATGTATTGCAAACCGTTTTAGGATAAGAGGTAGCAAATTTAAAACTGAGTTGAGGAGAAATTATCTCTTGAGAGGCTCATGTAATGGTGGAATTCACTCCCCAGATTGTCCTGGATGCTGCGACATTGAGTAAATGGAAGGTGGAGATGGACAGATTTTTGATTAGTGGTGCGTTGAAAGGTTATGGAGAGCAGGCAGGAAAGTGGAGGTGAGGCCAAGATGAGATCAGCTGTGATTATATTGCGTGGCAGAGCAAGCTCAAGAAGGTGAACTGACTACTCCTGCTCCTAGTTCTTATGTTCTAATCCTCAACAGGAGCAGTTCCAGAGTCTATAAAATCTTGGAAGATAACCACCAATGCTCTTTCCAGGGCCACCTCCTTTAGTAGTCTGGGGTATAGCTTATTGCTAGGACTTTCAGAAGGCCTTCGATAAATTTGCACATAAGAGCTTAGCTTGGAAAATTAAACTGCATGGATTGTGAGCAATGTACTGACATTTGCTGGAAAGTGGGGTTAGTGTGGATAGGTGACGGGATCTATTTGTCAGTGTAGCCCTAATGGGCTAAATGGCCTCTTCTATACTCTATGGCTCTATGACGTGGCCAAACAGGAACAAAGAGTATGGTGTTTTTCCAGGTGGCAGCCAGTGACTAGTGGGGTACCATAGGGATCAGAGTTTGGATCCCAGATAGTCACAAAATATATATGATTTAAATGAGAGAACTAAATGCAATCTCTCCAAGTTTTCAGATAACATGAAGCTGGGTGGGGGAGTTGAGTTGTGAGGAGGATGCAGAGATGCTTCAATGTGATTTGGAAAAGTTGAGTGAGTGGGCAAATGCATGGCAGATGAAGTACAAATATTTCATATGTATATATAAAGGTGAGGTTATCCACTTTGGTAGCAAAACCAGGAAGGCAGATTTAATGGCAATAGATTGGGAAAAGAAGCGATTAATTAGACGTGGAGGTCTTTGTACAGCCTGCATGCTTACTTTCAGCAACCAATCAGCAGCAGGCGGTAAAGAAGGCAAATGGTGTGCTGTGTTCATAGCGTGAGGATTTGAGTATAGGAACAAGTGCCATATTGATTGTTTGATTGTCACGTGTTATTTACGAGCAGTTCAGGCAGATCACAGTTAGCAAGGATATGCAAACCAGAGGTTGTAAAAAGACTTAGACAGAGGCATACAGGTTACATTGCACAGGGCGTGTGCTAGGCGAGATCAACATTCGCAAGATCAGCATTATTTGAGGCTAGAGAATCCATTCGTCAGTCTAATAACTGGGAAGAAGCTGTTCCTGAAGCTGCTGGCGCACGTGTTCAGGCTTCTGTATCTTCTGCCTGTAGAAGATCGTTACCGGGGTGTGATGGGTCTTTGATGATGTTGGCCGCCTTTACGTGGCTGCGAGCCGTGTAAATGAAGTCCATGGATGGAAGGTTGGCTTCTGTGATGGTCTGAGCAGTGCACACGATCTTCTGTAGTTTCTCACAATCCTGGGAAGAGCAGTTGCTGTACCAGGCCATTATGTACCTTTTCTTTCTCTTTATTCATTCATGGGATAAGGGCATCGCTGGCTAGGCAGTATTTATTGCCCATCCCTAATTGTCCAGAGGGCAGTTCAGAGACAACCACATTGCTGTGGGTCTGGAGTCACACATAGGCCAGACCAGGTACAGATGGTAGTTTCTTTCCCTAAAGGACATTAGTGAACCAGATGGGTTTTTCCCAACAATCAACAATGGATTCATGAACATCATTAGACTCCAGATATTTATTGAATTCAAATTCCATAATCTGCCATATCAGGGTTCGGACCTGGGTCCCCAGAACGTTATCTGGATCTCTGGATTAACAGTCCAGCGACAATACCACTAGGCCATCACCTCCACCACAACCATCCCACCCGCCCCCCATACTGGACGGCATGCTCTCTATGGTGCACCTGTAGAAGTTGGTGAAGGTCCTTATGGACATGCCAAATTTCCTGAGCCACCTGAGGAAGAACAGGCATTGTTGTGCCTTCTTGACCGTCGCATCTATGTGGGAAGTTCAGGACAGATCGTTGGTTAACGTCACTCCCAAGAATTTGATGCTGTCTACCCTCTCAACCTCAGTTCCATTGATGTAGATGGGGGCATGTTCTCCTCCTTTCTTTCTGATCAGTTCTTTAGTTTTGCCAACATTGAGAGAGAAGTTGTTCTCATTGCACCACGTCACCAAGCCCTCTATCTCCCTTCTGTATTTTGACTTGTCATTGTTAGACATTCATCCTACAAAGGTGGTGTTGTCGGCGACCTTGTAGATGGTGTTCGTTCAGAATGTGGCAACACAGTCATAGGTGTACAGGGAGTACATTAGGGGGCTGAGGATGCATCCTTGGGGGGTGGACCCCAGTGTTGAGTGTTATTGTGAAGGAGGTGCAATTGTCCATCCTCACTGATTGCGGTCTGAGGGTCAGAAAGTTGAGGATCCAGTTGCAGAGTGTGGAGCCGAGACCAAGGTCATGGAGTTTTGAGATCCGTCTGGAGGGGATAATGGTGTTGAAGGCGGAGCTGTAGTCAATGAGCATGAGTCTGAGGTAGGTGTCCTTGTTGTCCAGATGTTCCAGGGATGAGTGCAGGTCTAGGGATATGGCATCTACTGTGGACCTGTTACGTCGGTAGGCAAACTGCAGGGGATCGAGGCAGGTTGGGAGACTGGAGCTGACGTGGGCCATGACCAGCCTCTCGAAGCTCTTCATGATTATTGAGGTCAGAGCCACTGGGCGATAGTAATTAAGGCACATTGCATGTGTTTTCTTGGGTACGGGGATGATGGTGGTCTTCTTGAAGCAGGTGGGGACTTCACCTCGTAGGAGGGAGAGGTTGAAGATGTCGGTGAATTCCTCCACCAGTTGATCCGCACACAATCTGAGTGTTCGGCCGGGAACGCTGTCCGGGCCCGTCACTTTCCTTGGGTTGATTCCCAGGAAAACCGATCTGACATCTAAAGCAGTGACAGAGGGAACAGGTACGTCGGGGCGGGAGTCACCATACCCGCTGGCATTCTGCTCAAACCCAACATAGGAAGCATTGAGCGCAACAGGGAGGGATGTGTCTTTGTCCACTATCCTGCTCTGCTTCATTTTGTATCCCATAATGTTGTTTAGGCCTTGCCATAGGCAGTGGGAGTCTGTTTGGTAGGTTTGGGCCTCTAACTTGGTCCAGTACTGCCTCTTGGCATCTCTGGCTTTGTGAAGGTCATATCTGGATTTCCTGTATCGGTCTGGGTCACCTGACTTAAATGCTGCACGACTGGTCTTCAGTAGGGAGTGAGTTTCCTGGTTCATCCATAGTTTCTGGTTGGAGAACGCTCAGATTGACTGCTTTGGTACACAGTCCTCCAGGCATTTGCTAATGATGTCTATGGCAGTGGTGGTGACTCGTCTAGGTTTTCCACTGAGTACTTGAACACGATCCAGTCCACCAATTCCAAGCAATCCCAGAGATGGTTTTCCACAGCTTCAGACCAGCATTGTACTTTCTTTTGTGAAAGATCCTCCCGTTTCAGCTTCTGCTTGTAAACTGGGAGGAGGAACACAGCGCTGTGATCTGATTTTCTGAAGTGTGGGTGAGGAGTCGAACAGTAGGCATCTTTGATGGTTGTGTAGCAGTGGTGCAGGATGTTTGGTCCTCTCATGGGGCAGGAGATGTGTTGGTGGTACTTTGGCATGTAAGTTGAAGTTATTGTTTAGAGTCTGCTCTCATAATCCTGGACTTTTTATTGAAATCATGCAGTTAAGAGGATTGGATGATCACTAATTTTTATTTCAATCCCCAAAGTTTTGCCAATGCATTACATGTACAATAAGACAAATGTTTTGATAACAGATTCTGTCGGAAACTCCTTTGAAAAGCGAAGGCATGTTTTACTGTATGAACACCACTTTAGAAATATGAGTTGTTTTAATGCTGCATGAGTTTGTGAGATGTGACATGTTCATGCGGCTTGCAAGGAACGTGATAAATAACGGCTATAGTGAATGGGATAGAGCAGTGTGTGAGGCACCAATATTTTGCTACAGTCTGAACTTCTGAGTCCATGTCAGTTGTTGTCAATGCCTAACAACTTGATCAATGCCTGTTGCAGTAGGTATTGGAAATGGCTCTGAGTATAGACCATCAAAGCTTTGATCTAGATGCAGTCATGAACTTGAAAGAGTTCTGAGCTATGGATTATTGTAATGCTGTGTAATCGTTATTGAGACGGGCAGTCTCAATAGGTGTACCAGATTGTGCATTAGAATTTT
This sequence comes from Rhincodon typus, assembly GCF_021869965.1. Classification (NCBI taxonomy): domain Eukaryota; kingdom Metazoa; phylum Chordata; class Chondrichthyes; order Orectolobiformes; family Rhincodontidae; genus Rhincodon; species Rhincodon typus. The sequence continues at coordinate 6,020,608 of NC_063333.1, forward strand.
AAAGGCCTCTGTACCATGTAATTAGAAATGTAGTGAGATAGATATTACAAGAACATGCTACAGGGCATGAGGCGATGCGTCTTTAGAAAATGCTTTGTAGAAGAAAATACACAGCAATTTGTAACGTTATAATGAAGCAAATTGTTTGAAATTTATTTTCAGTTTGTTTTTGAAAAAAAGAAAGTAATTTCTCACTTGAAGATGTTGCTTTTTATTGAAAGGTTCTCTTGGGTTCTCTCTTCAACTTAGTTCATTGGTGTTTGGGGACAGGACTCACCGCAGCACAATTTCCTCTGTGCGTTACTCAGTTAGGTAGTGACTTACGATTCACAACTCTCCAGATACTGAAGCAGTCCATATTCAAATGCAACAATATGCAGGCTTGGACTGATGAGTGGCAAGTAAATTTGCACTATAAATGCCCGGCTATGACCATCTCCAATAAGAGACATTCTGACCCCTGCCCCTTGGTATTCAATGGTGTTACCATCACTGAATCCCCACTGTTGACACCCTGGGGGTCGCCATTGCTCAGAAACTCACCTGGACACATCACATAAACACAGCGGCTACAAGAGCAGGTCAGAGGTTAGGAATACTGCAGTGAGTAACTTATCTCCAGACTCCCCAAAGCATGTCCATCACCTACAAGGCACAAGTCAGCATTGTACTTCCTTTTGTGAAAGATCCTCCCGTTTCATCTTCTGCTTGTTAGCTGGAAGGATGAACACAGCGCTGTGATCTAATTTTCTGAAATGTGGGCGGGGGATGGAGCAGTAGGCGTTTCCCACTTGCCTGGATGAGTGCAGCTCCAACAACACTGAAGAAGCTCGACACCGTCCAGGGCAAAACAGTTGTTTGATTGGCATCCACTCCCTCCTCCATCAATGCTCAGTAGCAGCAGTGTGTACTATCTATAAGATGCACCACAGAAGTTTACCAAAAATCTTTAACCACTTCCATCTGGAAGGACAAGGGCAGCAGATACGTGGGAACACCGTCACCTGCAAATTCCCCTCCATCCAAGCCAGTGGAGAAAAAAGGACTAGATCAGAGAAATTCCTCTCCCCTCTCTATCTTTACTAGGAATATATACAAGTTATTCTGTGATAACAGGGTTAGACATAGCTGCAAATCCCTCAATGACTGGATAGTTTGATGATGCCATTGAATGTGTTGTCTTGTCGAAGACTGTCTCATGTACTGAAGAACTGGCTGCAATTTGAGGTCCTATTCTGTATACTTATTGACACTGTGTGCTGTCTCTCAATCGCAAAGGTAAACTCACCATAGTCCCAGAGGACCCTAGGGCTTCTCACTCATTAGAGAGTGACAGCTGTTGGTGGCTTAACCTGAGGTTCATCACACCTCAGACGAGGGCAGAAGTTGAGAAGGAGGGACCTTCATGGTAACCTCAGTTGGTGCAGGAATTAAGAACATAAGAACCAGGAGCAGGAGTAGGCAATCTGGCTCTTTGAGCCCGCTCCACCATTCAGTAAGATCATGGCGGAACTTTTCATGATGTCAGCTCCACTTACCCATCCTTAATTCATTTACTGTTCAAAAAATTGTCTATTTTAGCTTTAAAAATGTTCAATGAGGAAGCCTCAACTACTTCACTGGGCAGGGAATTGGGTGAAGAAGTTCCTCCTCGATTCAGTCCTAAATCTGCACCCCCTAACTTTGAGGCGACGCCCTCTTGTTCTAGTTTCACCAGCCAGTGGAAACAACCTTCCTGCTTCTGTCTTAGCTATACCCTTCATAATTTTATGTTTCTACAAGTTCCCCGCTCATTCTTCTGGATCCGAATGAATATAATCCCAGTCTACTCAGTCTCTATAAGCTAACCCTCTCAACGCCGGAATCAACCTAATGAATCTCCTGTGCACCCCCTCCAGTGCCAGCACATCCTTTCTCAAGTAAGGAGACCAAAACTGTGTACAGTACTCCAGGTTTGGCCTCACCAGCACCTTGTACAGCTGCAGCATAACCTCTCTGCTTTTAAACTCAATCCCTCTTGCAATGAAGGACAGTATTCCATTTGCCTTCTTAATTGCCTGTTGAACCTGAAAACCAACCTTCTGAAATTCATGTACAAGGACATCCAGGTCCCTCTGCACAACAGCATGCTGGAATTTTTTACTGCTCAAATAATAGTCCTTTTCATTGTTATTCCTACCAAAATGGATGACTTTACATTTACCAATATTGTACTCCATCTGCCAAACCTTCGCCCACTCACTTAAACTATCTATATCCCTTTGTAAACTTTCAGAATCTTCTGTGCACTTTGCTCTACCACTCATCTTAGTGTCATCCGCAAACTTTGACACACGTGGTCCCCAGCTCCAAATCACCTATCTAAATGGTAAATAATTGCAGTCCCAGCACTGATCTCTGATGCACACCACTAGTCTCTGATCGACAACCAAAAGAGCACTCATTTATCCCCACTATTTGCTTCCTGTTAGTTAACCAATCCGCTATCCATGCTAATGCATTGCCCATAATGGCCATGCACCTTTATTTTATGAAGCAGCCTTTTGAGCAGCACCTTGTCGAATGCCTTTTGGAAATCTAGATACACCACATCTACTTGGATCCCTGTTGTCTACCGTGCTCGTAATGTCTTCATAGATGTCGGGTAAATCAGTTAGACATGACCTGCCCTTCATGAATGTATGCTGTGCATGCCCAATGGGAAAATTTCTATCTAGACGTCTTGCTATTTCTTCCTTGATGATAGATTCAAGCATTTTCCCCACTACAAAAGTTAAGCTAACTGGCCTATAAATCCCCACCTTTTGTCTACCTCCTTTTTTAAATTGTGGCATCACATTTGCTGTTTTGTAATCTGCTGGAACTGCCCCAGAGTCCAGTAAATTTTGAAAAATTACCACAAGTGCATTAGTTATTTCTCCCGCCGTCTGTTTTAGTCCCTGGGATGCATTCCATCGGGGCCAGGAGATTTGTCTACCCTTAGCTCCATTAGCTTGCCCAACACTACTTTTTTTGTGATAATGATTGTTTCTAGATCCTCACCTACCTTAGTCCCCTTGTCATCAATTATTGGCATGTTATCTGTGTCCTCCAATATGAATACTGACTCAAAATACCTGTTCAATGCCTCGACTATTTCCTCATTTCCTATTATTAAAGCCCCCTTCTCATCCCCTAAAGGACCAATGTTTACCTTAGCCACTCTTTTTCGTTTTATATATTTGTAGAAACTTTTGCTATCTGTTTTTATATTCAGAGCTAGTTTACTCTCATAATCTATCCTACCTTTCTTTATAGCTTTTTTTGTGGCTTTCTGTTGACTTGTAAAATTTTCCCAATCTTCTAGTTTCCGAGATAGTAGGAACCCAGCTCTACACCTTCTAGTTTCCCATTGGTCTTTGCCACTTTGTCTGCCGTATCTTTCAGTTTGATAGCCTCCCTTATTTCCTTTGACACCCATGGCTGATTACCCCTTTTTCTACAGTCCTTCCTTTTCACTGGTATATACTTTCGCTGAACACTTTGAAAAATTGCTTTGAAAGTCCCCCACTGTTCCTCAACTGTCCCACCATAAAGTCTTTGCTTCCAGTCGACTTCAGCCAACTCCTCCATCATCTTATTGTCATCTCCTTTGTTTAAGCACAGGATCCTGGTATTGGATTTTATCTTCTCACTTTGTCTGTATTCTAAATTCAACCATACTGTGATCACTCATTCCGAAAGGATCCCTAACTATGAGGTCATTAATTATTCCTGTCTCATGGCTCTGGACCAGATCTAGGATAGCTTCCTCGCTCATCGGTTCCATTGCATACTGTTCAAGAAAACTATCGCAGAAACATTGAATCAACTCCTCCTCAATGCTGTTGTTTTAGAGATAGTAGGAACTGCAGATGCTGGCGAATCTGAGATAACAAGGTGTAGAGCTGGATGAACACAGCAGGCCAAGCAGCATCAGAGGAGCAGGAAAGCCGACGTTTCGGGCCT
>NC_063333.1:6024994-6051131 GCF_021869965.1 Rhincodon typus
TGCTTGGCCTGCTGTGTTCATCCAGCTCTACACCTTGTTATCTCCTCCTCAATGCTGCCTTGACTGACCTGGCTCAACCAATCAACATTTAGATTAAAATCCCCACGATAAATGCTGTACCATTTTTACAGGCATTAATTATTTTTTTGTTTATTACCCACCCCAATGTAATGTTATTATTTCGTGGCCTATAGACTATGCCTGTTTGTGATTTTTTCTTCTTAGAATTTCTAATTGCCACCCAAATGGAACCAGCCTTGTTCTCCATAGAACCTATATCATCTCTCACTATCTCACTGATGTCATCCTTAAATATCAGAGCTATGCTATCCCCCTTACTTTCCTGCGTGTCCTTCCAAATAGTCTGATACCCCGGATATTTAATTCCCAGTTGTGACAATCCTAAACCATGTCTATATAATGGCAACTAAATCATACTCATTTGCGATGATTTGTGCCATTAACTCATCTACCTTGTTTTGAATGCTACAAGCACTCAGGTAAACTGCCTTTATGCTAGTTTTTATACCTTCTTTTTGAATTCTAACTTCTCCATCCATAATATCTCCTGAGTTTTCCTTTCTTTTAACTACTTTCATAGTCTTTGATGTAGTTAAACCCTCCTGCATACATGTTAACCTTCTGCTTTCTTGTCTATTTACCATATGCTTCCTGTTGTTTTCCCCTTCCCTTCTACCCCAGTTCACCAGTTTAAAGTCCTAGTGACTACCCTATTTATCCTTTTCGCTATAGCACTGGTTCCAGATCGGTTCAGGTGGAGACCATCCCAACGATATAGATCCCTCCTGTTCCAAAACTGATGCCAATGTCCCATGAAATGGAGCCCTTCTTGCCCTCACCACTCCTTTAGCTACATGTTATACTTCCCTAATTTTCTTATCCCTAAGCCAATTTGCACGTGTCTCGGGTAGTAATCAGGAGATTATAACCCTTGAGGTCTTGTTTGTTATTTCCATTCCTAGTGCTTGATAATGCCAAACAGGTCCTCCTTCCTAGCCTTGCCTATGTTGTTTGTCCCAACATGGACCACAATGAATTTAAAAAAACAACTGGATCCTTGCCCTCCTGCTTGAATATCCTTTCAAGTGGGTTAGAGATGTGCCTCACCCTGGCACCGGGCAGGCAACACATCATGTGGGACTCTCGATCCTGCTTACAAAGGATGCTATCAATCTCCCGAATTGTAGACACCTCTACAACTACCACTTGTATTTTTGCTCCCCCCTCTTGAATCATAATTTGCATCATTGTTAGTCACGGGTGAGATTCCGGAAGACGGGGGGATAGAGAATGTTGTGCCCTTATTCAAGAAAGGCTGCAAAGAAAAGCCTGGAATTATAGACCAGTAAGCTTAACATCTGTGGTAGATAAGTTACTTGAGAAGTTTCTGAGGGATAAGATATACATGCATTTAGAAAGACAGGGTTTGATTAGGAGTAGTCAGCATGGCTTTGTGCGCAGGAGATCATGCCTCACAAATTTGTTAGAGTTCCTTGATGAAGTGACCAGGAAGGTTGATGAGGGCAAGGTGGTAGACATACCCTATATGGATTTCAGTAAGGTCTTTGGTAAGGTTCCACATGGTAGGCTGCTGTGGAAGGTTAGATCGCATGGAATCCTGGGAGAGCTGGCAAATTGGATACACAATTGGCTTGATGGTAGGAAGCAGAGGGTAATAGTGGAAGGATACTTGTCACACTGGAGGTGTGCCTCAAAGATCGATGCTGGGCCCATTGCTGTTTGTTATCTATATCAATGATTCGGAGGATTAGTCAGTTTACAGATGACACTAAAATAGGTGGTATCGTGAACAGTGAGGAAGGTTATCAGAAATTGCAGTAGGATCTCGATCAGCTGGAGAAGTAGGCCAAGAAATGGCAAATGGAGTTTAATATAGATAAGTGTGAGGTGTTGCATTTTGGAAAGTCAAATCAAGTTAGGAGTTTCATGGTGAATGGTCGGGCCATAAGGAGTGTAGTGAAACAGAGGGACCTTGCAGTTCAGGTGCACAGTTCTCTGAAAGTGGAGTCACAGGCATAAAGGGCAGTGAAGAAGGTTTTTGGCACACTGGCCTTCATCAGTCAGGGCACTGAGTATAAAAGTTGGGAAGTTATGTTGCAGTTGTACAGGATATTGTTCAGGCTGCGCTTGGAGTATTGTGTTCAGTTTTGGTCACCTTGCTATAGGAAGGATTTTATTAAACTGGAAAACATGCAGAAGAAATTTACAAGGATGTTGCCAGGATTCAAGGGACTGAGTTATAGGGAGAGAATGGCAAAGCTAGAACTTTTTTCTTTAGAGCATAGGAGACTGAGGGGCGTTCTTACAGAAGTGTATAAGATCGTGAGAGGCATGTCTAGGGTGAATGTGCTCAGTCTTTTTCCTAGGGTTGGTCAATTGAGGACCAGGGGGCATCAGTTTAAGGTCAGAGGGGAAAGAATACATGGGAATCTGAGGAGCAACCTTTTTACACAGAGGGTGGTACGCATATGGAATGAACTGCCAGCGGAAGTGGTTGAGGTGGGTACATTAACATTTAAAAGGCATTTGGACAAGTACATTGTAAGAAAGATTTAGAAGGATATAGGTCAGGTGCAGGAAAATGGGGTTAGCGTAGATGGATATTTTGGTCAGCATGGACCAGTTTGGGCTGAAAGGCCTGTCTTCATGCTGAAGGACTTTATGACTCTATGAATGGCCTCCTGTAACACGGTGCAGTGGTCAGCTGACTCATCCACCCTAAAGCCCTTTTCCTCAACCTCACAGGGAGCAAGTTCCTGATGATGGGTCTAGGCCCGAAGCATCGACTCTCTTGCTCCTCTGATGCTGCCTGACCTGCTGTGTTCCTCCAGCTCCACACTGTATCCACTCTGACTCCAGCATCTGCAGTTCTTGCTATCTACCTCATACCTGTTGGACAAGGTCAAGAGCTGAGGCTTCTCGGTTCCTGAATTCAGGATTCCTCCACCTGCCTCACTTGCAATCACACCCTGCTGTCCCTGATCACTGACTGAATTTGAAGTACTTAATTTACCAGGTGTGACCACCTCCTGAAACAACGCGTCCAGGTATATCTCCCCCTCCCGGATGTGCTGCAGTGTTTGAAGTTCCAATTCCAGCTCATCAACTCTGAGCCAAAGTTTCTCGAGCAACCAACACTTGCTGCAGATGTGGTCACCGCAGCTCGCAATGGGATCTGCCAGCTCCCACATCATACAGCTACAGCACATCACCTGCCCAGCCATTTTTGCTTAGTTAATTACTTTATTAATTTATATAAATTTGTCAATTGAGCCCACACTGTTGGATTCACTCTGCATCATAAACTAGGCATGCAGCCAGCTGAGCTAACTAATCCCCTCTCTCGGTAAGATGTTGCTTACTCTGCATTTGAGAATGTTCGAGGCGTTTAATTATTTGTTTAAAATAGTATTTATTAAAAAGTAATGATCACAGTGATGGGGAACACGGTTGAATGTGAGAATTCATTCCCCTTATATTATGAAAATGAAAAGAATTTACAGAACTGTTTCCCAGGCTCGAACAATATTGATTTGCAAATTCTGAAAATAAAATTTTTAACTGAATTCTTGTGTGGAAATGTGTTTGACTTGGACTCAAAAGATCCATCAACTGGATTTTCTCAATAAACAAAAAGTTATTGATTTTTTACAAAGCAAAACCTTTTCAATTAAGATGCAGAATAAGTCAACACACACAATTCAGTTCCAAAGAAGAAACATATCTGATTCAAAATGTTAACTTCGTTTCTCTCTCCACGCATAAAGCCTGACCTGAGTTTCTCCAGCATTTTCTGTTTTTAATTACCATTAGATTAGTTTCTAACTCCAGATTTTATTGCCATGGTGGGTTTCAGAATGTCACGTCCTCAGAGTATTACCCTGTGTGGAGTTTGCAGGTTCCAGTAGTATCCAAGGATATGCAGGCTAGGTGATTAGCCAGGGTAAATGAGGGGTTATGGGGATAGGGTGGGGGCCTGGTGCCTGGGTGGGATGCTCTTTGGAGAGTCAGTGCAGATTTGGTGGACTGAATGGCCTCTTCTGCGCTCTAGGGATTCTGCGTTCCGGATCACGAGTCCAGTGACGTGACCACTACATACCATTTTATTGCAAATGTACCCTCACTATACCTATTGCTGTCTTGTTTGTGTATATGGACACATAGAATTAGAGAATTTTACAAATTGATCGGCGATTTGCTCCCTTACCTCTACCAGCATTCTAGGATGTATCCCATCTGGACCTAGTGATTTCTCTACCTGGGGTGCTGCCAGCCTCTTTAGCACCTCTTCTCGATCTATCAGTATACTGCTCAGTTGCACAACACCCACATTTTCAACTGGGCAATTGTCACCATTTTCTAATTTGGTAAGGAAAGATGCAAAGTACTCATTCATTACCTCCAACATAAAAAATCTTTCTGAATTGTTCTGATCTGGTGTTTTGTGAGTTTTTACATTTTTACATTTGGAGCAATGATGTTTGTTAATCAGAAAGAACCTTAAGATAATCTGCAAAACTATCATCCCTGCATCTCTACGTTCAGCAGTTATAAAAATGCAAATGAGACATGAGGTTGTAGAAGTGTTCAAAATTATCAGCTGTCTTTATCAATTAGATAAGGAGTAACTGTTCTCACTGTAACCAGGAGAATATGTTTAAAATAATTGGCAGAAAGTCCAGAGGGAGATATGGGGGAAATGCTTTTATATTGTGAGCTGTTATTGATCTGAAGTACATCGGCTAAATGAGTGATGGAAGTGGGCCCATTTTTAGCAATTACTTGTATTATTATGGCACTTTTAACATAATAAGAATTGACAGGAGCCATTATCAAACAAAATTTGCCAGTGAACCACAAGGAGATATTAGGACGGGTGAGCCGAGGAGGGAAGGTTTTAGTTCAAGCCTTAAATCAGGATAGAGAGTCAGAGAGTTTCAGGGAACAAGTTCGTGGAGGGTAGGCATCTGAAGCCATGGACGCCATTTTTTTATGACCAAAGGAAAACAAAGATGTGCAAGTGGCCAGAATTGAAAGAAGGTAAAGTTTTAAGAAGGTTTGTTGGGCTGGTGTGATTAAGTAGATGGGATAAAGCCATGGAATGATTTCCCTTGTTGAGACAGACATCTTGAAATTTATTAACAACACTAACTGTGTACACTGATATGATATCTCAAACTAACCCTGGCAGTTGGTTAGCTCAGTTGGCTGGGAGTTGGTTTGCAATCCAGAGGGATGACAACAGTGTGCGTTCAACTCCAGCACCAGCAGAGGTTACCATGAAGGCCTGTCCTTGCCTTGAGGCTTGGTGATCCTCAGGTTAAACCAGTTGCCACTCTCTGATGAGAGAGTAACCCTATGCTCTGGAAGGACAGTGTACCTTTACCTTTTCCTCAGACTTACATATCATCTGGGTTGTATGCTTGCTTCATTGACAGTTACATTATATACTGAACTTACTGGCTGACCGCTTAACTGAGTCACTGAGTATGATGGGGACCTTTTATACGTGTCATGATGTTACCTAGTTATCTTAAGGATACAGTCCCTTTTCTGAGGTCTGTGCAGCAATCAACAATCTCAACACCAGGATAAGCTTAACGAGCACAAGGGTGATGGATGAATGGGACTTGGCAAGAGTCAGTTTTGAGCAGCAAAACACGAGGATGAATTTGGATGAATTTTATAATGGCTAGAAGTTGGGAGTCCAGGAGCATTTTGGAAAACTCCAGATTGGATATAACAGAAGATTAAGTGAATGTTCCAACAGCAGATGAACTGAATGGGTGGCTGAGATAGGTAATGTTATGGTGTAGAATTAAGAGTCAAAGTTAGGAATTTAAAAATTAAAAGTAAATCTGGGAAAAGCGAAGTCCCTAGATGTGAGTTACTAGAGAATGTTGTTGAAATGAACATCGTAAACATATTTATGAGAGTAAGCATTGGGTGATGATTAGAACACAGAATGGAACAAATGACATTTTCTGTCCCGAAAAACCCCTGTATCCATACATAAATATTTTTGGCTTTTGATCATTAGTTAAAACCTAGGGCTTAAAAAATGTATCTTTACTTATAAGCTAAAGAGAATAAATTGTTACTTCTTCTCAAAGTTTAGTATCTAATTAAACCTGATACTGTGGAGAGTAAGTACCTATCTGATTGTTAACACCTTCAGTTTTGCTGTGATATCATACTGGAGATTGCTTTTATGCTCCACCAATGCATGTGATTTGGTTCAAAGTAATTTCACTGGTTAAATCAAATGGTGTCAGAGTAAATGACTGGGACTTTCAAAAAGCAGTCATGCATGAAAAACATTTATAACTGAGTAACATAAGGAGTTGAAATTGTGTAATTATGGATGCTGGGAGCTATTCTTACAGGAATTATGTTAATTCATTGCACAACTATTGCAGTTTGGGCTGTTTAAACATTATTTTTCTTTCAATAGTTTTATCATCTTCTCCTCAATTTAGCTTTGTTGCTGGAGAATCACAAATGAACATCTCACTTTGCCCAGGGCAAGCAATTATCCTATTTTACAGAAACACTGCAGAATGAAAATCTCACCATACCTGTTAAAAAAGGGAAAGTACCGCTGCGTCTGCTCCCAAGATGGGCCGTACCATTCTTGAACATCCCAGATGTCCTTCTATTTCAAGGACCGTAACTTTCTCCCTCCGGTGATCGAAAACGCCCTCAACCGCATCTCTTGCGTTTCCTGCACTTCTCCCCCCCCCCACAAAAATAAAGACAGAACCCCCCTTGTCCTCACGTATCACCCACCAACCTCCGCATCCAGCGTATCGTTCTCCACCACTTCCGCCACCTACAATCCGACCCCACAGCCAAAGAGATATTTCCCTCCCTACCCCTATCTGCCTTTTGTAGGGGCCACTATCTCCATGACTCCCTCAACTGCTCTACACTCCCCACTAGCCCCACCACACCCAGCAACTTTCCCTGCAACCACAGGAAGTGCTACACCGGCCCCTATACCTCCCCCCTCACCTCCACTCAAGGCCCAAAACAAACCTTTCATAGACAGGTGTTCACCTGCACATCATCAACTTGGTCTACTGTATGTGCTGCTCCCAGTGTGGCCTCCTCTACATCAGTGAGGCCAAGTGTAGACTCGGAGGTCATTTTGTAGAGCACCTGCGCTCTGCACGTGACAAACGACAACCGTCTCCAACCATTTTAACTCCCGCTCCTGCTACGTGTGTGACATGTCCATCCTGGGCCTCCTCCAGTGTCACAATGACGCCACCTGCAAACTGGAGGAGCAACACTTTATATTCTAATTCAGGAGCCTACAGCCCGATGGCCTAAACACGGAATTCACCAGTTTTAAAATCTCCCCATCCCCAGCCTCATCCCATGACCAACCGTCCCTCTCATCCCCACCTTCTTGATCTGACACAACCTGTTCATCTTCTCTCCCACCTATCCACCCCTCCCATCCCACTGCCCAATCCCCACCACTCCCTACTTCCACTCACCTATCACCATCCCACCTATCTTCCCCACCCCCACCCCTCTGTATTTATTTCTGAGCTCCCTTCCCCTTCCCCATTTCTGAAGAAGGATCCCAACCTGAAATGTCAACTTTCCTGCTCCTCTGATGCTGCCTGGCCTGCTGTGTTCCTACAGCTCCATACTGTGTTGTCTTTGACTCCAGCATCTGCAATTCTTGCTATCTCTGAAAGTACTTGGGAGTTGGTTGTTGCAGGCTTATACTACTGTACACTTAAAATGGTTTACATGAGCAAAGATGTTGAGCAAATATTGAGAAGTGCAGTAACAACTGGGTAAAAGATTTGGAACCTGACCACAGATGGTTAAGTCATATATTCACTTTCATCAATTCAGTATAGCTTTCTCTAGTCGTTCTTAGTTTTGTCTCGTGGTGAGTTCAGCAGGTAGATGGAGCAGCACTCCGAAAGCTTGTGATTTCACATAAACCTGTTAGACTGTAACCTGGGGTTGTGTGACTTCCGAGTTTCTCCATTTGAGAAACCTTCTTAAAACCCATCTTTTGTCCAAGCTTTTGGTCAGCACTCATGATAGCTTCTTCCTGAGCATGGTTTCCATTTCCTTCCTCTTGTACCTCTGTGAAGTATTTTGGGATATTGGAGGTGCTACTGAAGCACACATTATTGGTGGACAAGAACTGGCATAATGTTACATTATCTGAAATCTTAGCTGTTCACACTACATATCTCCTGATGTGACAGTCTTTATGGACATGCAATGGCAGCTGAAGCACAGTTGTGCCTGGATTTATTGCATGAATGAGTTTCTTCTGAATTATTCTGGATTCATCATTGAGTGGCACGGATCATTTGACAGTGTAACATGCTTTTAGCATTGGCATAAAACAGGACAGGATTTATTATCTTAGCACTTGCCAGCCTGTCTAAAGCACCTCATTTACAAGAACAAAAATATCCACTCTTTTGAAATGTAGAAGCGACAGGCTGGTGAATGCTGTTGGAAATGATGTTTTTTTTAAAAAAGTGACATTTCTTTCTCCAGAAAAACTGATTTCTATTGCTTGATCATCCTCACATATAATTTTTTCAAGTTCACTTGTGGGATGTGTGTGATGCTGGCTGGTCAGCATTTATTGCCCACATAATGCAAGTATCAATGGGAAGGGTACAAAGGGACAGAGGCATCTGGTGCAACTACATTCATTTAATGTGAACAAAGGTAAATTAACATGATCAAACATTAGTTTTCTTTTGCTTTTATGAACAGGGGCAATAATGTATTAAAACAAATAGACAAGACAGGTGACTGGGGTAACAGTGGGGGAGCACTTTGAGACCAGTGATAGTTCTATTAATTTTAAAATACTTATGGAGAGGGACACAACTGGTCCACAGGTTCAAGTTCTAAATTGGGACAAGGTGAATTTTGATGGAATTAGACAGGAGCTTGCAGGGGTTGATTGGAGCAGTTTCTTTGCAGGTAAAGGGATCTGTAGCAAGTGGGAAGCCTTTAAAAGTGTGATAGCCAGAGTTCAAGGTCTGTATGTTCCTGTGAGGGTGAAGGGCAGGTTGGCAGGAGTAGGGAATCCTGGATAACAAGAGATATTGAGGCTTTGACCAGAAAAAAGAAGAAGGCATGGCTCAGGTCCAGGCAGCTGGGATCAAGGGAATCCCTGGAGATATATAGGGGATACAGGAGATTGCTGAAGAAGAAAATCAGGAGGGTGAAAAGGAGACACAAGATAACTTTGTTTGAGAAGATTAGGGTGAATACAAAGAGATTCTTCAAGCATATTAAAGGAAAAAGAATAACTAGAGGGAGAATAGGACCCCTCAAGGACCAAAGTGGACATGTATGTGTGGAACCGCAGGATATGGGCAAGGTCCTCAATGAATATTTCTTCTCTGTATTTACCGTGGAGAAAGACATCAAGACTTGGGAACTTGGGGAAGTTAGTGGTGATATCCTGGGGACAGTCCATACCACAGTAAAGATGTTGGATGTAGTAGAATGTATGAAGGTGGATAAATCTTCTGGTCCTGACCAGATATATCCAAGAACCCTGCAAGATGCTGACATATTTGCATCATCATTAGTCACGGGTGAGGTCCCGGAAGACTGGGGGGTAGCAAATGTTGTACCCTTATTCAAGAAGGGCTGCATAGAAAAACCTGGGAATTATAGACCAGTAAGCTTAACATCTGTGGTATGTAAGTTACTTGAAAAGATTCTGGGGGATAAGATGCACTTGGAAAGACAGGGTTTGATTAAGAGTAGTCAGCATGGCTTTGTGCGTGGGAGATCATGCCTCACAAATTTGTTAGTGTTCTTTGATGAAGTGACAGGAAAGATTGATGAGAGCAGGGCGGTAGACGTAGTCTATATGGATTTCAGTCAGGCCTTTGATAAGGTTCCACATGGTAGGCTGCTGTGGCAGGTCAGATCGCAAGAAATCCAGGGAGACCTGGCAAATTGGATGCACAGAGATAGTAGGGTCTAGGCCTAAAATGTCAGCTTTCCTGCACCTCCGATGCTGCTTGGCCTGCTGTGTTCATCCAGCTCTACACCTTGTTATCTTAAATTGGATGCACAATTGGCTTGATGGTAGGAAGCAGAGAGTAATGCTTGTCAGACTGGAAGCCTGTGACTGGAGGTGTGGCTCAAGTGTTGGTGTTGGGACCATTGCTGTTTGTTATCTATATCAATAATTTGGATGAGAACGTACAAGGCATGATTAGTAAGTTTGCAGATGACACTAAAATAGGTGGTACCGTGGACAGTGAGGAAGGCTTTTAGAAATTGCAGCAGGATCTTGATCAGTTGGCAAAGTGGGCCGAGAAATGGTAAATAGAGTTTAATATAAATGGCCTAGTGGCATTATCACTGAACTATCAATCCAGAGACCCAGATAACGTTCTAGGGATCAGGTTGGAATCCCACCATGGCAGACGGTGGGATTTAAATTCAATAAATATCTAGAAGTAAGAGTCTAATGATGACTGTAAATCCATTGTCAACTGTTGGAAAAACCCATCTGGTTGACTAATGTCCTTTAGGGAAGGAAGCTGCCATCCTTACCCGGTCTGGTGCCTACATGTGACTCCAGACCGACAGCAATGTGGTTGACTCTGAACTGCCCTCTGGGCAGTTACAGATGGGCAATAAATGCTGCCTAGCCAGCAATGCCCTCATCCCATTAATGAAATTTTTAAAAACCTAACATGTGCTTTCTTCTTTTTCTTTATAACACTGTTGATATCCTTTGGCCTCCATTTTGAATTTGCTGCCCTTGCCCTGCACTCTTAGAGAAACACACTGGCCCAATATTTTTCTTTTATTTCCCCGAAACTGTTTAATTTCCTTATTTATCCCTGTTACATTTCTGGGTCTCCCACGAGCCATTTCTGTCAGTGTCCCCGTGAATATAATTCACTGACTGGAAATGACACAAACCCTCTTGTGTTCTAGCCTTATGGAGCAGAAAAATGGTTAGGATTTGGGCTATAAATTAGGGATTGGGTTTAATAAAGAAATAAGATTATGAATAGTAGCAAAAGTTCCAAGCAACAGTTTTCTTTAGTTATGGATATTTTCCTCATCAACCTGTTCAGAGATGTAATTTGGAACAGGTGATACTTGATCCCAGATCTTGTGGCTTAGAAGCAGGGACAGTACCACTGCACCACAACACTTATTTCCTTGGTTATAGAGTATATAATTCACTCCTGTCTGGTGCAAACATTATGGAGAAAGCAACACTTTTCTAGCTCTCCCAATATTGCTAACCTTGGACTTTGACAATGCTACTACATGATGGTCATTGAGTATCTGTGGAAGAAGAGGTAGTGAATTGAAAAATAGCTGCAAATAGGTCCTACCTGGGCACTGTCTGTCAATTGATCATCTACCCCGGATTTGCCTTGCTTCACTGTCTTTTCTCACTTGAATTTAAGGCACAAAGCTGAGTTTAAAGTAACAATCAAGGCTGATTTTTACTTCATATACAATGGTGTCTGATAGCTGTATTATTATTAATGATATATTTTACCAGCTGATCAGATTAAATCATCAATTTTGTTTGCAAATACGCAGTTTAACAATAAAAGGCAGATCAATCTCTCAAAATTTTTTGTAATACTTTGCACTTTTCCCAAAATTAAAGAAGCAATAGAATTAAAATGACTAGCAAATTCACAGACGCAGATGTAAAATGTCCTTTGTCTTGATTTTAAAATGCTCAGGCACCCTGTATCATCTTTTGTATTCCTCAAGCTCATTCAGGCTTTAAATCATATTCCTCCTCAGAAGGTGACACCAGTAAGCAGCTTCACCCCTGCATTCATTTTTACTAATAAATATTGCAGTGCTGTTCCGACTGCCTGGATCAGCAAGAGCTTCTTAGTATTGACTACATTGAATCAGTCATCCTGTTATGCTGTTCACTCAGCCTGAACTAGATTTTTAAGTAACCTCATTGCCTTGCTTGACATTGAGCTGATCCTCTCGCCCCACGTTGAGGCAACTTCTAAAACCATCCACTTTAAGCTGTCAATATTGCCTGCTCCCTTCTTCCCAGTGTGGCTGAAACTTCTTTTATCACCTTTGAAGTCCTTCTCACTGAAATCACGATCTTCACTCTCTACAAGTACGAACTAACTCAAAACTGTTTAGTTATTACTTAGACTTCCTCACCCAAAACCTTTGTATTTGTCTGCTTGCTTAGTGATTATTTGTCATTTTAAATTTGCTTAGTTTTTTTTAAGTTATAAGAAATGTGCATATTACTTGCTATGTAATGAATGATTGACCTTTTTACTATTTGGCTGAATGACTTAATTGACTTTCAGCATACTGATTTTAAAAACTCCTCTCTTCAATGTAAAGTCACTTTCTTTCATCACAAAATCTCTGCAACCACTTCCAACCCTATACTCTAATGCAAAGGTTCTCCTTTCTGAGTCTGTTCTATTGTGTGTTTCCCTTTCTGCTCTCTGCCATAAGCAGCAGAGCTTTCATGATCCCACTTATCCTCCTAAGCCTGTCTTCCTTGCAGGATCTTGTTCCATCCAGAAAATCTACATTTTCAGTCTTGACTTTGTCCCCAAACTCCTCACTAAATCTCACTTACCCTTCGTGATGCTCCATGGGCCATTTCACAATCCTAATGATAGTATCTAAACATTAAGTTAATATTGTTATTGTTTTCAATCTTTGTGGTCTCCTGCACTATTGACTGGTCACCCTGGTTTCTCAATTTGAGAAAGAAGTGCTGGTGATTGTCTGTGATAGCTTTTGCAAGCTATTCCAGTAATGTAAAAGCCAGCCACCTATCACTGGTAGCTTATTGTTTCTGACAGCTTTGATTTGATTGATGCTTCCAGCATATAAGGTAACATGATTGGTGTGAGATTTATAAACAGACACTGTGATACCTGGAGATAGTGTCAAGACTCGGAGGTTAAATATTGCAATTAGAGTCTATTGGTAACGGTAGGAATAGCTTGGCCTGAGGCTTCACAGATATCCGCACCTGAGTTTGCATCGGATATTAAAGCAGTTGTCTGTGACTTCATCTTTCTAGATAAATGACATCTTCCAACTACCTGCCTAATATTAAAGGATTAAATTGCAATCTCCTTGGGATTTGGGAGTTTCTTTTAGTATTAAATGCATTGATATTCCTCCGTCTGTATTCCAGGGTCATGCTGATATTGACAAAAGCAGCTTAAACGTTCAAGGTGTATGTGTGCACTGCCTACTTCCACCAGCTAAAATTGACAAGAAGATTTCTACATGGGACTCTTCAATTATTAAATGATTACTCCTAACTAATTTTGGGTGTCAGAATGCATTTTTAAATGAAGGTTTTTCACCTATCACATAATAATACCCTTTCAAAGAGTTCCTGTTCTATCCCAGACCAGAGACTGGAACACAATCCACACCGATACTCCAGTGTCATACTGTCAGGGGAGTCATTGTTCTAACAAGACTGTTAAACCAACAGGTACATTTTATTGCGAGTATTCACTTTCAGGTGTCAAGATCTCCAGTAGGAGCAAGTCAAGACTTTTGGTGAGAGGTTTCTCATTTCAAAACATTTTCTATATTAGAAAGCTTATTCACTTTATTGGAACATCCTGAGGTTGTGAAAGGTGTTGTAAAAATGTAAGTGATACTTTTTTCTTCAAGAGGTTCCCTTCAATTTCATCTGCACAGAGATCTTCAGGCATATTAGTTCCCTAAACCATCTTATCTATTTATCTCATGGAGTTTTCATAGATGTCAGAAGACCTTCAGTGTGTTTCTGGTGTGAGCTGATACAATGAGAGCCAGTTGCTGCTCAAGTGTTGAGAGAGGAGATGATGCAGTGGTAATGTCACTGGACTAGTATTCAAAAGACCCTGGCTAATGCTTTGGAGTCATTGCTTCAAACCCCACTGTGGTATTTAAACTCAATTAATAAACCAAGTATGTAATGTTATTACGTGGAAATCCCCCACCCCAGAGTACATTTTGTACCCTTGCCACCCTAAGTCTTTCCTCCAAGTATTGCTCGACATGGAGGAGTAGTGATTTATCAGCCAAGGGAGGACAGAATCTGGTAACAAGCAGGAGATTTCCTTGCTCATGTTCAATCTGAAGCCATAAAACGTAATGCTATCTGGAGTCAATGTTGAGGACTCCCAGGGCAACTCCCTTCCAATTGTATGGAACTATTCCACCTCACTGCTGGGTCTGACCTGCTGGCATGACGGGACCTATCCGGGGATGGTGATGTTGGTGTCTGGGACATTGCCTATAAGCTATGATTCCGTGAGTATGACTATGTTAGGCTGTTTCTTGGCTAATTTGCAAGACAGCTCTCCCAATTTTGGCACTAGCTCCCAGATGTTACTAAGGAGGACTTTGCAGGGTTGATAGGGCTGTTTCTGCTGTTGTCTTTTTCAGTGCCTAGGTCAATGCCAGGTGGCTCATCTGGTTTCATTTCTTTGTTGAGACTTCGTAGCAATTGATACAACTGACTGGCTTGTTAGGCCATTTCAGAGGGCAGTCGAGAGTCAATCACATTGCTGTAAGCCTGGAGTCACATGTAGGCTTGACCAGATGAGGATGCGAGATTTCCTCCCCTGAAGGACATTGAGCTAGATTGGTTTTTCCAACAATTGACAATGGTTTAATGATCACTAGTCGATTCTTAATTCCAGATCTTTTGTGTTGAATTTAAATTCCACTATCTTCCATGGTGGGACTCGAACCCAGGACAACAGAACATATGCTGAGTTTCAGGTTTAATAATTCAGATGTTTCTGGATTAATAATCTAATACCAGTAGGCAATCACTTTTCACTATTGCTTTGTACTGTTGGGCAACTTGAGCAAGGTGTGGCTTGGAGAGGTTCTTGTTTTATCCAGTTAATTTGGAAAAAAGCCTGTTAATTTGGAAAAAGTCTGCTAATAACCAGCTGAATTGAAGACAATCCTGCTGGAAACAAGTGGAATTGGAGGAAAGTTTGCTATTGACAAGATGCCCAGTTGATTGGTATGATTTCTGAAAAGAAAACAATCTGCATCATTTAAAGGTGAAGCTTTTAGCTTGAAAATATGATTGAAAGAACATCTTCAGAATGTATTTTTTGAGCAAGCTCTGTCTGCATGATTTCAGAGACAACCATACACAATTAGTGACTTGACCACACTAGCCAGATCAGCGGACCAGGCTCTGGAATAGTCTGAGCCTTATCCTGCTGCCTTTAAGAATAACCCATTGAGTAAATTTTTTTTCCCAGAAAGTCAATTGTTGCTGAGACATCCTTTATTTTTCTTTTCCTTCTTTGAAGAGTGTTTTCATATTTGCATGGCTGTTTGGAGATATTTAACATTTATATTTCGATATTACAGCCTGTGGATGTGAACCAATTATTGCATCTTCAGAAAAAAGGTTTTGTTTTCATAATAACCCAGTAATTATGTTTATCAAGAAGCCTGGTTGGTAAATCATTTTGTTTTAAATCTGATCTGAAGAGAGTATTTAATTGGATAACTTGGTTACTGGACAAGGTATTTTTGTTTGATGATGTGATCTGCAGAGTATTGGGACCAGAGTGACAGTACATTCCTTCAACCTCAGTCATAATACCATCCAGCATGGGCGGCTCAGTGATTCGAGCTCTGAGCTGAAAGGCCTTCACCTTCCTGTTCCAATCCTCTATCACCCACTCTTCCTAGTTGCTTACTATCTGACTCACTCATGATCAGAACGAGACCAGGAGATTGGACACATCATGTAATTTATTAACAATTGTAACTGCAAACACCTTGGTAAGAATGCTGTGTTTGGCAAATGCTATTAGAAGGAAACAAAAAGACTTGTTTTGATATAGCATCATTTACAATCATCCCAACAGTCAAAATAGGTACTGTTGTCAAGTAAGAGACAATTTGCATGTAGCAATACGTTAATAACTAGATAATTTGTTTTTGTGATGTTGATTTGAAGGTAAATATTGCCCAGAGACAAGGGTTAAATTCTCTGCTCCTCACAATGTGCCATGGATTCTCTACATCTATTGTGCCACATTCATTGTCTCATCTGCAAGGACAGCTCCTCTGTCATTGCAACACTCCCTGAGTATTGCATGGAGCGTCACTGTTAATAGAGTCATAGAGTCATACAGCACGGAAACAGAAGCTTCGGTCCAACCAGTCCATGCTAAACATAATCCCAAACTAAACTCGTCCCACCTGCCTGCTGCTGGCCCATATCATTCCAAAACTTTCCTATTTATGTACCTATCCAAATGTCTTTTAAATGTTGTAATTGTATCCACATCCACCACTTCCTCAGGACGTTCATTCTACATGTGAACCACCCTCTGTAAAAAATTTTCATCTCATGTCTTTTTTAAATGTCTGTCCTTAAAAATGTGCCACCTAGTCTTGAAACCCCCATCCTAGGGAAAAGACAACTACCATTAACTCTATCTATATCTCTCATTATTTTATAAACTTCCATAAGGTCACCTCAAATTCCTACACTCCAGTGAAGAAAGTCCCAACCTAACCAGACTTTCATTATAACTCAAACCTTCCATACTTGGCAACATCATGGTAAATCTCTTCTAAACCCTCTCCAGCTTAATAATAATTTTTCTATAACTGGGCAACCAAAACTGGACACAGTATTCCAGAAGAGACCTCACCAATGTCCTGTACAACTTCAACATAACTTCCCAACTCCTGTACTCAAATTAATATTTGTATTCAGGTCTTGAGCTTTAACTCAGAATTTTGTAATTCAGAGGTTAAAATGCTGTCTCTTTTCTTAGACAGTGCCTCTGCTTTGAGGATGACTTGCTTCACTCTGAATTGAGGCACAGCTGACATTTTAGGAATATCAATCAAAAGATAATGGTTGACTCTTTAAGGCCTGTAAATTCTCTCCTCTCGAGAGAATCTGTCAGAGAATCTTCTCAGGAAGGCAAAATGCAATGTTGGCATTTATTTTGAGAGGACTTGAATATAAAAGCAGGGATGTACTACTGAGGCTTTATAAGGCCCTGGGGTCAGACCACATTTGGAGTATTGTGTGCAGTTTTGGGCCCCATATCTCAGGAAGGATGTACTGGCCCTGGAGCGGGTTCAGAGGAGGTTCATGAGAATGGTCCCAGGAATGAAAAGCTTAACATATGAGGGACGTTTGAGGACTCTGGGACTATACTCATTGGAGTTTAGAAGGATGAGGGGGGATCTAATTGAAACTTACAGAATACTGAATGGCCTGGACAGAGTGGATGTTGGGAAGATGCTTCCATTGGTAGGAGAGACTAGGACCTGAGGGCACAGCCTTAGAGTAAAGGGAAGACCTTTTAGAACGGAGATAAGGAGAAACTTCTTCAGCCAGAGAGTGGTGAATCTATAGAATTCACTGCCACAGAAGGCTGTGGAGGCTACATCTTTGAGTACATTTAAAACTGAGATTGATAGGTTCATGATTATCAAGGGATCCGGGGAGAAAGCAGGAGGATGGGATTGAGGAACTTATCAGCCATGATTGAATGGCGGAGCAGACTTGATGGGCTGAATGGCCTAATTTCTCCTCCTATGTCTCATGGTCTTATGGATGTTTACCATTTGTGTTGTCGTTTATTGGTTATCTGCAGTTTAGCAATCTTGAACTATTTTGCATTTACTGATAGAGTCATACAGCATGGAAACAGACCCTCAGGTCCAACACGTCCAAGCTGACCAGACATCTCAATCTGGCCCATTCCCATTTGCCAGCATTTGGCCCATATCCCTCTAAATCTTTCCCATCATGTACATGTCCAAATGACTTTTCAATGGTGTAACTATACCTGCCTCTGCCACTTCCTCTAGCAGTTCATTCCATTTCTGCACCACCCTCTTGTTTGAAAACTTGTTCCTCAAGCCCCAATTAAATATTTCCCCTTTTGTCTTAAACCTATGCCGTCTAATTTTGGACTTCACTACCTTGGGAAAAGGCCTTTGCTATTCACCTTATCCATGACCCTCATGATATTATAAAACTCTGTAAGGTTACCCCTCAACCTCTTATGCTCCAGAGAAAAAGTTCCGCCCTATCCAGCCTCTCCTTATAACTCCAACCCTCTGGTCCTGGTAACATCCTGGTAAATCTTTTCTGAACCTTTTCCAATTTAATAATATCCTTCCTATAACAGGGAGACTAGAACTGTATGCAGTTAAAAGTAACCTCACCAATGTCCTGTACACCTGCAACATGACCTCCCAGCTCCTGTACTCAATGCTGTGACCAATGAAGACAATGGTGCCAAATACTGCCATCACCATCCTGTCTACCTGTGATGTCACTTTCAAGGACCTAAGCACTTGAACCCTTAGGTCTCTCTCTTCGCCAAACTTCCCAGGGCCCTATTATGAACTGTGTAAGTCCTGCCATGGTTTGTCTTGTCAAAATGATTCAAAACACATGCAACATTTTGCCAACCAAGCTCTCTGTTTAGACCACATGATACATTATTGAGTGACTGAGTTTTCTATAATCCTTAAGGGAGAATTCAGGCAGCTAAACGGTGAGCTAACATTTCCAGATTAGCCTACTTAAGATAATACAATTAAAGGTATCTTAAGGCTAGCTATCAGATGCTGCAGTATGTACTTGGACATATCTTATGAACATTACTAATTCTGCTTTGTAAATTTTATATAATGCATTAGTAATCATACAAGTGGGAGGCAGTTTAAATGTATCGTGCGAATTAGGCATTGGCAAAATTAAAACATGCTTAAAGCGCAAGATTGGCATAAAATGGCTAGGTTAATTTATGGTGGGTTGTCAGTTTTACATAGAGCCAGACATGTTTAAAACCCAGCTAAGTATATTACTGATAAGCTTGTAGCTTTATAACAGTATGATTTCTTAATCTCATACAACCTCTTTGTTCCAATTCAGTCACGACAGTGATATCCATAACATCACAATTGTGTGTGGGGTTTTCAGTAGATCTAACCAGAGAGAAAAAAAGCAATGGAAATCTATACTAAAAGACTGAAATGGAATTGGAGTAGGCTCATGTGGACTACAAACAGTATGACAGATGATAACTTATTTGGTGACTTTTGTGCAATAAAAAAAGACCCAAAGCATTTCACAGGAGCATTAGAAAGCAACGTATGACACTGACCCACCTAAGGAGATATTGACCTGAATCTTTGAACGGTTGGAATGACAAGTAGATTTTTTGTGATCTTAAATTCTGCTGAGTTGACACAACTGCATATTTCTTCTAGGATCTTCTGATCTTGTCTTTTTCAAAAAATCAGCAGTGCAGTGACTATTGGGATAGAGTCAGGGAAGGGAAGACACACCCGTTTTTTAAGCACCCACTACTGTCTGGTAAGGAGTTTGAAGGCCCAGTCTTTGAATGTTAATGAGTGGTGAATGAGGAGGTAGGTAGCTAGGTGGGTAGATGGTTTTGTTTTGAGGGTGAGATAGATAGGGTGGGTGATGGGGGTGAGTCAGTGGTGGATTCGGGAGATTACTTAAGTGGTTGGAAGGAGTTGTCTAGTCTTGCTGCAAGGATAGTCAGGTTTCCAGAGGCAGTGGTCAGTTCAATTGGTTCTTGGGTTAGGAGGAGGGGTGGGGTCTGGTGAGATAGTCATGACGGGATGATGGTGGGGTCAGTTGTGGAATTACGTATGTATTCGACTAGATTTTAATATGTCTAACATTTCCCTGGATAAAATTCAGGGAGAACTTGCCAGTTGGATACAAAATTAGCTTGATGGTAGGAGACAGAGGGTAGTGGTAGAGGGTTGTTGTTCAGACTGGAGGTCTGCAACCGGTAGTACGCCACAACGATCGTGCTGGATCCACTGTTGTTCGTCATTTGTAAAAACAATTTGGATGAGAAGATAAGGCGCGTGATTAGTAAGTCGGTGGATTACACCAAAATTGGTGTAATCAGCTGGGCCAATGGGCAAGGAATGGCATGTGGAGTTTAATTCAACTAACATGTGAGGTGTTGCATTTTGGTACGACAAACCAGGGCAGGACCTACACAGTTAATAGTAGGGCCCTGGGGAGTGTTGTCTATCAGAAAGACCTAGGGATACAGGTGCATAGTTCCTTGAAAGTAGCGTCACAGGTGGACAGGGTGGTGAAGAAGGCATTTGGCATCCTTGCCTTCTTCAGTCAGAACATTGAGTACAGGACTTGGGACATCATATTACAGCTGTACAAGACATTGGTAAGTACACATTTGGAGTACTGTGCACAATTCTGGTCACCCTCCTATAGGAAGAATGTTACTAAACTGGAAACGGTGCAGAAAAGATTTACAAGGATGTTACCAAGACTGGAGGGTTTGAGTTATAAGGAGAGACTGGAAGGGCTGGGACTTCTTCCCCTGGAGCGTAGGAGGTTGATGGATGACCTCATAGAGGTTTCTAAAATCATGAGTGGCATTGATGAGGTGAATAGCAAAGGTCCTTTTCCCAGGTAGGGGAGTCTAAAACAAGAGGGGATAGGTTTAAGGTGAGAGGGGTAAGATTTACAAGGGACCTGAGGAGCAATTTTTTTCATGCAGAGGGTGGTGTGTATATGGAATGAGCTGCCAGAGGAAGTGGTAGAGATGATTACAATTACAATATTTAAAAAGCATTTGGACAGCTATTTGGATAAGAAAGGTTTAGAGGGATATGGATTAAACACAGGCAGTGGGAACTAGTTCAGTTCAGGAAATGTTTCAGAGATGGTAGGAACTGCAGATGCTGGAGAATCTGAGATAACAAGGTGTAGAGCTGGATGAACACAGCAGGCCAAGCAGCATCAGAGGAGCAGGAAGGCTGACGTTTCAGGCCTAGACCCTTCTTCAGAAATGGGGGAGGGGAAGGGGGTTCTGAAATAAATAGGGAGAGAGGGGGAGGCGGATAGAAGACGGATAGAGGAGAAGATAGGTGGAGAGGAGACAGACAGGTCAAAGAGGTGGGGGTGGAGCCAGTAAAGGTGAGTGTAGGTGGGGAGTTAGGGAGCAGATAGGTCAGTCCAGGGAGGACGGACAGGTCAAGGGGGCGGGATGAAGTTAGTAGGTAGGAGATGGGCGTGGGGCTTGAGGTGGGAGGAGGGGATAGGTGGGAGGAAGGACAGGTTAGGGAGGCGGGGACGAGCTGGACTGGTTTTGGGATGCGGTAGGGGGAGGGGAGATTTTGAAGCTTGTGAAGTCCACATTGATACCATTGGGCTGCAGGGTTCCCAAGCGGAATATGAGTTGCAGTTCCTGCAACCTTCGGGTAGCATCGTTGTGGCACTGCAGGAGGCCCAGGATGGACATGTCGTCTGAGGAATGGGAGGGGGAGTTGAAATGGTTCGCGACTGGGAGGTGCAGTTGTTTAGTGCAAACCGAGCGTAGGTGTTCTGCAAAGCGGTCCCCAAGCCTCCGCTTGGTTTCCCCGATGTAGAGGAGGTCACAACGGGAACAGCAGATGCAGTATACCACATTAGCAGATGTGCAGGTGAACATCTGCTTGATGTGGAAAGTCTTCTTGGGGCCTGGGATGGGGGTGAGGGGGGAGGTGTATGGGGCAGGTGTAGCACTTCCTGCGGTTGCAGGGAAAAGTGCCGGGTGAGGTGGGGCTGGAGGGGAGTGTGGAGCGGACAAGGGAGTCACGGAGAGAGTCGCGAACCATTTCAACTCCCCCTCCCATTCCTCAGACAACATGTCCATCCTGGGCCTCCTACAGTGCCACAACGACGCTATCCGAAGGTTGCAGGCATAGCAACTCATATTCTGCTTGGGAACCCTACAGCCCAATGGTATCAATGTGGATTTCACAAGCTTCAAAATCTCCCCTCCCCTACCGCATCCCAAAACCAGCCCAGCTCGTCCCCGCCTCCCTAACCTGTTCTTCCTCCCACCTATCCCCTCCTCCCACCTCAAGTCCCACCCCCCCCTCCTACCACCAACCCTCATCCCGCCCCCTTGACCTGTCCGTCCTCCCTGGACTGACCTATCTCCTCCCTACCTCCCCACCTACACTCACCTTTACTGGCTCCATCCCCGCCTTTTTGACCAGTCTGTTTCCACTCCACCTATCTTCTTCTCTATCCATCTTCTATCCGCCTCCCCCTCTCTCCCTATTTATTTCAGAACCCCCTTCTCCTCCCCCATTTCTGAAGAAGGGTCGAGGCCCGAAACGTCAGCCTTCCTGCTCCTCTGATGCTGCTTGGCCTGCTGTGTTCATCCAGCTCTACATGTTGTTATCTCAGTTTAGGAAATAGTGGTTTTGGATGAGTCAGGCCAAAGGGCCTGTTTCCATGCTGCAGAACTGTTCCAAGCCTTTGACTCTGAACAGATAGTCCGAGACATGCCCGTGAAGAAAGAGCAGGGTAAGCTGCTTGATGACGCAAAGATTATGGCAAAGGTACTAAATGAATACTTACTTCTGTGTCCACCAAATTAGAAAAGGGTGGTATGGCCTCGTTGAAAATGTGGGTGTTGAGCAGCTGACCAGTACAGTGATAGATAAAGAAGAGGTGCTAAAAAAAACTGGCAGCACTCCAGGAAGAGAACAGGCCCAAATAGGTTCCATCCTAGATTGTCGAGAGAGGTAAGGGAGCAAATCGCAGGGCTTTTAACGGAAATTTTCCAAGCCTCACTGAACAGGATTAGTGCTGAGGACTGGAGGATTTGACACTGTTGTTTAAGAAAGAGGCAGAGCATAATCTAGGAAATTACAGACCTGTCAGCTTGACATCTATGGTGGGAAAACTGATGGAGGCCATAATATGGGATAAGATAAATATACATTTAGAGAAAAATAAGTTAATACTAAACAGTCAACCTGGCTCTGTCAAGAGTGGGTTATGTCTGAAAATTTAATTGAGTTCTTTGATGAGGTGATACAGACAGTGAATGAGGATAGTGCTGTGGATGCTGTATATTTGGATTTACGTAAAACTTGGCAGGTTAGTTAGCAAATAAGAAATGTTTGGGATTGATGGGTCCTTGGCAGCATTGATTAGAAGTTGTCTAAAAGATAAGAAACAGAGGGTAGGTATAGATGGGCATTTCTCAGATTGGTGATGAGTTGAAAGTGATATTCCCCGAGGATTGGTGGTTGGGACCCTTGCTTTACCTGATTTATATAAACAAATTTGAGATGGACGTTGAGGACAAAATCTCTAAATTTGCCGACAATACTATGCGAGGGAGAGTAGTGAATTGTGAGGATGAAGCTGGGTGACTTCAGAGGGACATTAGCAAGTTAGCCAAATGGGCACACGCCTGGCAGATGAATTTCAATGTAGAAAAATGTGAGGTAATGCATTTTGGGAGAAGAAACACAGAGAGACAATACAGGCACAATGGTACAACTTTGAGGGGAGTACTGGAGCAGAGGGACCTCGGGGTTCAGGTGCATGATTCTCCAATGGTGGCCAGGCAAGTTGGAACAATTGTTAGGGTGGCTTATAGGATCCTTGGGGTTATAAATAGAGGCATAGAGTGTAAAAGCAAGGAAGTGATTCTGCACCTCTACAAATCATTTGTCAGACCACATTTGGAGTAAGTATTCAGTTCTGTGCACCTTATTTAGGGAAGGGTGTTAAACTCTCCTGGAGAGAGTTCAAAGGAGATTTACTGGAATGATATCAGGAATGAGGGATTTTACATGCAAGGAAAGATTAGAGAAATTGAATTTATTTACTTTGGAGCAGAGAAGATTAAGAGGAGACCTTATTGAGGTTTTTGATTTGATTTGATTTATTATTGTCACATGTATTGAGATACAGTGAAAAGTATTGTTTTTGGATACTAACCAAACAAATCATACCTTACATAAGGACATCAGGATAATAGAACAGAATGTAGAATATTGTGTTACAGCTACAGAGAAGGTGCAGAGAAATAGCAACTCTAATATATGAGAGGTCCATTCATTAGTCTGTTAACAGCAGAGAAGAAGCTGTTGTTAAATCTGTTGGTACGTGTTTTCAAACTTTTATATCTTCTGCCCGACGGAAGAGGGTAGAAGAGAGTATATCCGGGGTGCGAGGGGTGGAAGATTGTGTTGGTTGCTTTCCAGAAGCAGTGGGAAGTCTAGATGGAATCAATGGAAGGAAGGCTGGTTTTTATGATGGACTGTGCTGTGTTCACAGCTCTCTGTAATTTCTTGCTGTCTTTGGCAGAGCAGTTGCAGCCAGATAGGACGCTTTCTATGGTGCATCAATAAGTTAAAGTTATGAACAATTTTGACAGGATAAAGAAGGATATTCTGGTTCCACTAGTTAGTATGTCAGTAACTAGGGATCACAATTTCTAGATTGTCAGCAAGACAGCTAGGACTGAGAAGAGGAGAAACTACTGAGAATTGTTAGAATTTGGAATGCGCTGCCTGGGAGAATGGTGGAGGCGGATTCTATAGGATGTTTCAAGAGAGTTGGATATATATTTGAAAGTGATGCATTTAGAGGGCTATGGAGATGGGGCTGAAGAACGGGATTAGCTGAGTAGTTCTTTCAAGAACCAAGAGAATGGTTCAAATGACATCCTTCTGTACCGTAAAATTCTATAATTCAATGCTTAATGGGTCCCAGACAATAGGAGAATTGCCCTTTGGAAATTTAAACTTCTTGACAACTCCCATGAAGATCCATGTGTCCAGATTTTGTTATCTTTATTTGTACAGGTGACCTCCGATAATCCTGAAACCAGATGTTATGGCCCTGTAAGTCAAAAGATCAGTGGGTTAGTAAAAAGAGATTAATTTTAAAGAATTTCTTGAAGAACGAAAGAGAAGTACAAGTAGAGAGGAGATTTCAGAACTTAAGGCCTAGCAACTAAAGCTGGCAATGCTGGATGTTCAGAGAGATTCAAGAAGCAAGAATTAGACAGCATGGAAATCTTGCTGCTTTTTGAGTTGGAGGAGATTACTGAAATATGCAGAAGTCCGGCCAGTAAGGATTTGAAAACAAGGATAATAATTTTAGAAACAAAACATTGCTTGCCCAAGAGCCAGTGGAGGTCCGTGAACACACGTGATAGGGAACAGAACTTGGTGAGAACAAAGAGTTTTGGATAACCCCAAATTTCCAAAGATTTGAAATGTTTTTGTTTATTCATGGGTTGCAAGTGTCATTGGCTAGAACGGTTAAGAATCAAACACATTGCTGGGGATGTGCAGTTGCATATAGACTAGGCCAGGTAAAGATGGCATATTTCCTTCCCTAAAGAACATTAGTGAACTGAGATGGATTTTCATAGTAACAAGGTGTAGAGCTGGATGAGCACAGCAGGCCAAGCAGCATCAGAGGAGCCTTCAAGGGTCTAGACCTGAAACTTCAGCTCTCCTGCTCCTCTGATGCTGCTTTACCTGCTGTGTTCATCCAGCTCTACACCTTGTTATCTCAGATTCTCCAGCATCGGCAGTTCCTACTATCTCAGGATTTTCATGGTGACCTTTTTATTCCAGATTTTTCAGACTTCACCATTTGCCATAGTGGGATTCAAAGCCATGTTCCCAGAACATTACCCTGAAGTTCTGGAGCACTAGTCTAATGATATTGCTACCACGCTAATGCCTGTTCATGTGAGAATCCTGCCAGAAGTGCCTTGGAGTGATAATGCCTGGTGATAGCGTAGGCATGATTGAGACTTACAGCAGCACATGATCGGAGGCAGGGAAAGTGGGACAATGTTGTGGGGATATAATTGGCAAAATGCAAAAAATATGGGGTCAAAATCTTGGCTCGGAGTCAAAAATGGCCAGGCTGGTTTAGTTTCAGACTGTTACCAGGTAGAGTCTAGAGAACAGAGTTTGGAATGGTAACCGGAAACAATGGTTTCTGTCTCCCCAGTGTTTGATTGTGGGTAATCAGATATTGAATGAGCAATGTAATGATCATTCATCAATAGTGGAGAATTGAGAACGGTGGTGGTGTGACAGAGCTGGGTATCCTCAGCACACATGTGAAAACTAATGAGAGATAGTAGGAACTGCAGATGCTGGAGAATCCGAGACAACAAGGTGCAGGGCTGGATGAACACAGCAGGCCAAGCAGCATCATAGGAGCAGAGAGGCTCTCTGCTCCTAT
>NC_063333.1:6051531-6100131 GCF_021869965.1 Rhincodon typus
CTCTCTGCTCCTATGATGCTGCTTGGCCTGCTGTGTTCATCCAGCCCTGCACCTTGTTGTCTTGAAAACTAATGATGTGCTTTTGCTG
Organism: Rhincodon typus; assembly: GCF_021869965.1. Classification (NCBI taxonomy): domain Eukaryota; kingdom Metazoa; phylum Chordata; class Chondrichthyes; order Orectolobiformes; family Rhincodontidae; genus Rhincodon; species Rhincodon typus. The sequence continues at coordinate 6,051,620 of NC_063333.1, forward strand.
ATCGATTGGACTCAATGGGCTGTATTATATTCTTTATATAGAAATTGCCGGGAAAGGTTCGATCTGGCAGCATCTGTGGAGAGTAATCAGAGTGAACGTTCCTCAGAGTTCTGAGGAAAGGTTGCTTGATTTGAAGCGTTAACTCTGATTTCTCTGCTGCCAGACCTACTGAGCTTTTCCAGCAATTTCTGTTTTTGTTTCTGATTTACAGTATCTGTAGTTCTTTCGGTTTTTATATTCTATATATGTTGTTTCTGTTCCTTTCCTGTCACTGTATTGATAGTGTGTAACGGGGTGGGTGGGGGGAGTGGGGGGGATACTTTATAGGGGAACTGTCTAAATAGTATGTAATGGGAGGGAGATGAGACAAAATATTGATTCAAAACAAACTATTAGTCCTAAGTAGAGGAGGAAATCTTTATAAATGCAACTTAAAAACTAGTGCAGTTGCACTCAACAGCTGAAGAGATTTGCTGACTATGAAATTAAATATTGGCATAATAGAGAACTGTTTGAAAAGAATACCAATATTATGCCTTCTTTCCTAGTAAAGTAACATATGTTCAATTATTAGAATGTCCCCCAGATATCTGAGGCAGAGATATATGTGCATGTAACAGTTGTTTTTGTCCTGTTCTGATGCACCTGTTGTCCATCCTGACTGGAGGAATTATATATTGAACAGGAGACTCTAAACCCATTTGATTAATCTTTCTGTATTATCTCACAAAATACTTTACTATTTCTCAACCTCCCACCACCTATCACTCATACTCATGATGCTCCATTTACTGAGACTGTAGTAATAATTTACTAAATGTAAACAACAACTTAGATCATAAGACATAGAAGCAGAAGCAGGCCACTCAGCCCATCAGGCCTTCTGCACTATTCAATGAGATCATGGCTGATGTGATAATTCTTAACTCAACTTTCCTGCCTTTTCCTCATAATCCTTTATTTACTTAATGATTGGAAATCTGTCTATCTCAGCCTTGAATATACTTTATTACCCAGCTTCAATGGCCCTTTGTGGTCAAGAATTCCACAGATTCACTACCCTGTGAGAAAAGAAATTCCTCTTCATCTCTGACTTAAACAGGCGGCTCCTTACCTCTGAGATTATGCCCTCTGATCCTAGACTCCCCCATAAGAGGAAACAACCTTTTTACACTTACTCTATCAAGCCGCTCGGAATCTCGTATGTTTCAATGAGGTCTCCTTTCATTCTTCTGAATTCCAATGAGTACAGGCCTCAACTTGTCTTCGTAAGAAAATTCTTCCATTCCTGGGATCAACCAATTGAACCTTCTTTGGACTGCCTCCAATACCAGTATTTATTTCCTTTGGTAAGGGCACAAGAACTGTTTACAGTGTTACGCTGTGGTCTGACTCAAGCCTTGTATAGTTATAACAAGACCTAATGTCCGAACTTCATTCCCTGTGAAATAAAGGCTAACATTCCATTTGCTTTCCTGTTACCCACTCAACTGAAAGGGTGGTCTGTGCTGAGTTGCTTACTTCCCCTTGTTTTCCAATTTTTGGCAGTTTAATTGTTAAAATTGCCAGCTCGATTTAAAGTGGTTTTAAATTTCACTTGGCATTGACCAGCTTTGTCGAGAAGATTTATGTACAGGACGTTTCGCATTGTGCTGTAGAAATGATAATATTGTCAGGATATCTTGTGGTACTTCATGGAAGAAAGAATTGTGTCAAAAGGCCTGCTTTTATTTTGAGCTAAATTATGGTAAGCTCCTTTCACAATAACTTTAGCAAAGGCCTTTCATCCCATTGAAGATAATTTTCTAGAGCCTGATCTACCAATCACAACATCCATATTACCCTCAATAACCACAGCACTATCTCATGCAGCAGACTCTTGCAGTCATCTGTCACTATGTGAGAAAACATGCTCTTCTGAATACGTTTTTCTGTCATCTTCATTCATGTCCTCTGAGCTGGTTTCACGGTTTACCCAGAAGTAATAAGCTGAATTGACGCAGTGATGGACATATTCAGGAGGAAGCTAGATAAATATGAGTGAGAAAGGATTATAAAGATGCTGATAGGGTGAGATGAATAGTGGGAGAATGCTCATCTGGAGCATAAAAACAGGCCGTGGATCTATTGACTCATCTGTCAAATCTGTGTAATTTTATTGCAGTAAAGTCTCCCTTTCACTGCCTTCTTTCTAGACTGTAAACCTTAAGCTTATTTAATCGTATCCCTTTTACATTAGGGCTCAGCCTGTTGCCCTTTACACTTTTCTTTCCAATGCCTTTTTAATAACACTTTGACCAGTATTGAACATGTACATTGTCTGTGAATTGAAAAGCCTCAGTGCATCGTCTGTAGCCTTTCATTTCACTGCTTTATCCGAACACTTATTCATCTTCTTTGATTGTTTTGTCACATTGTCTGCATATTGAGAGAGCCTCTACATATTGTCAGCCTTTTCTAAGTCTCCCTTTTTCAATTCCATTCCTGCCATTTTTCCATTTTCCAGTGTAGTTTACATACAGCATTACATACGCAATGACCAGACAATCCCAGTCACTTTGCAAATCTTCAGATGTACCCCCTTCTATTCTTGCACTCCCCATTTTACTGTTCTTAGAAAGTTGGGGAAACTTGTACTTTGTTTTGGAAGTTGATATATTTATGTTTATGATAAATATTGTCGAACCACTGAACATCATTCCATTTCCCTTTGACCCTCCCAGCCCCTCAATATGACAATATCAGGGACAGATTGACTGAGTCATCGTGGATTTCATTTGCCTTTTGAAGATTTGCAGATGCATATTTCTCAATTACCAACATAATTTACATAGTTGTCAGGGACTCTGGGATGTCCTGGTTGTCATAAAAATGCAAGTTATTTCTTTCTAAATGCCAGTCATTTTGTTTAATATTCTAACCAGCCTGTCATAGTCACTTGAACACTGATAAGCCATTCAGTTATGTCCACTTTTCATTGAGAAATCAAGGTTACAACCAGAAATTAGTGACTATGTGGTACAGGATCATAGTTCCTGAGAGAAAGGGAAATTCCACGGTATCAGGGTTCTGGAAAGAGTGATTTTCATGGATGAGATCCAGGTAGAATGTAAAATTTTGGAAAGGATATTTAAAATAAAATACCTTAAAAATCAAAATAATTTTGATATTAGTGCTAAACTGTTAGCTGAAAGCATCTTATATTTTAAAATATCTCAGAGCAGCCAGTCCTTCAGGTGGATCATTTCTGACATGAAGATTTGTTCACCCAGAGCAATGTAATAGCAAAGATCTACTCAACTTGTCAGTTGTGCCTGTTGACAAAGCCCTCCAATTACAATTGAATCCACTTTCATTGCCCTTTCAGCCCTTCAAGGAATTAAGGGTTATGGTGAGTGGGCGGTTAAGTGGAGCTGAGTCTCAAAAAGATCAGCCATGATCTTATTAAATGGCGGGGCAGGCTCGAGGGGCCAGATGGCCTACTCCTGCTCCTAGCTCTTATGTTCTTATGTTCTTATGTTATGTTCTTATGATTCAGCTCATACATGACATGGGGAGGTGATGGCCTACTGGTATTATCGCTGGACTGTTAATCCAGAGACCCAGATAATGTTCTTGGGCCCTGGATTCGAATCCCACCACGGCAGATGGTGGAATTTGAATTCAATAAATATCTGGAATTAACGGTCTAATGATGACAATGAATCCGTTGTTGATTGTTGGAAAAACCCATCTGGTTCACTAATGTTCTTTAGGGAAGGAAACTGCCATCCTTACCTGGTCTGACCTACGTGTGACTCCAGACCCACAGCAATATGGTTGCCTCTGAACTGCCCCCTGGGCAATTAGGGATGGGCAATAAATGCTGCCTGGCCAGTGAGGCCTTCATCTCGTGAATGAATGAATAAAAACAAAGTGTTCAATCTTGAACAGGTCCCAGAATTTATTACAAATGCACGCAAGTGTGTAATTCGCACAAGATAGTTTCTTGCCGCATTTTGTTGGCACTAGCCATGACAGAAAGGGAAATAATTATCAGATTGTCTAATGGATATTGTTCTGTGCGTTTGGGCCTCCCTGCTGTTCCAAGTGTCCTCTGAGGCAGAAGGAATGCAACTCCCATTGAAAGGTATCACATATAATCATGCAACATAGAAGGGGCCATTTGTTCTGTTATGTCATGCTGGGTCTTTAATAGGGATACTGATACTCTTTTGAAAGTTACAATTGAATCCACTTTCACTGCCCTTTCAGAAAATGCTTTCATAATGTTCACAACTGTTGTGTGAAAAATATAAATACCCTTCTCCCCGCTGGCTTTTTAGTTGGCTTAATTCTGGGTCCCCTAATTGCTGACCGTCACTGCCACTGGTCACTGTTTGTTTTTATCTACACTATTAAAACCACTCATAATTTTGAATGCCTGTATTACGTCTCCCTCGATCCTGCCCTGCTTCAAGGAGCACAATCACAACCCTCTAATCTTTTCAATTCTAATGGAAAACTCCTCTACCCTGGTTCTATTCCAGTAATCTGTGCCTGCACCCTTCCTTAGATCTTGTTATTGGATACAACACTGCATATGGGGCCTGGTCAGTGATTTGTAAAGATTTAACATGATTTTTCTCATGTTATGAAACACATAAGGTTGCACTGTATAGCTGGAGCAAGAATTCCCTACTTGTAAAGCACCGTCCCCTTGCAATAACACGTCAATGTTCCATTTTATAGAATTACTGAATTGTTAATGGCACTGAAAGACAACATTTGGCCCATCATGTCCACATTGGCTGTCCAGTGAGCATTATGACTTAGTGCCATTCTCCATCCCTCTCCCTTTCCCTGTACCATTGCACAATATTTCTATTCAAATAATCATCTAAGGGTCCCCATCACACTTCCAGGTAATGCATTCCAGATCCTAACCATTTGTGTTAATAAAAGTTTTTTTTCCCCCCTCAGTATGTGTGCTGCATTTGCAGATCACTCAAAATTTGCGCCCCATTATATCTGGAACTTCCATTATTTTGAAACCTATCGGATCTCCTCCTAGTCTTCATCTCTCCAAGGAAAGCAGTCCCAATATCCTCATACTGGACCATTTTGTAAATTTCTTCTGTGTTGTGTAGCTATAGCACTTAACTGCTTACTGCCTTCCTAGTTTCTCAGTCTGTGATTAACCAAAGGTAAAAAGGTGAAGAATTAAATACAGTATAGGTGAAGAATTAGAGACTGATGTTCACAATTGCACTGGACCGTAATTTTATGTATCCACTTCCTTTTTTGAGGACCGAGAAAAAAATTCTTATTTCTTCCCTGTTAAAATGCCAGAGTCCTTCACCCTCTCAAATTTCTAGCAGTAATCAGAAAAAAAAAATGGTTAAAACTCAGGCTCCTGCAGCTTGTAATCCCTCTTGTCAAATCCAGTAAAAGGAATGCATTCTCCATTAAGAAGATTAGAGTGCACTGTATAGCAGCAAATCTATTCTTATCTTAGGCTCCAGAACTAAGCTGAGCGTGTGTTTGTGTGTATGTGTGGGGTAGAGGCAAACGCAAATGTCTTTCATTTCAATTGAGTGATATTCCTTTTGTAAGTTTCCTTAAATTCCCCCCAGAAAAGATTTAAAACAGCGAACAGGCTTAAAAGTATTTGGGATTTAAGGCAAGGTTTTTGTTCTGTCTCTGCTGTAGGTCGGATAACCGCAGTGTTTGTGCCGTTTCTGCATTACCATTTTGTTCTCCTGTTCCCCTCTTTGCTGTGCTATGCTGTGACAATTATGTCCTTCCTGGTGTTTTAGATTTGGATTCCATGCTACAGCCACATGTAACATATTTGGCAGGTTCTGCAACTCTGCTGTCAACAATCATTAAACACTATATTTTGACTTTTGTTTTCATTTCACTTTTTATGCTATCACAATATGACAGATAATACCACAACCCCAAACTTATTTACAGATGAAGCTTATAGGAGTGATCAACAGGTTACATTCTTTTCTGTTGCCCCATCACATACCGAACTCAAGAAAATGACCAGCTCACCTGTATCATTGCTGAATAGTGAAGGGAACCTTTTCCTTCCAATTCTCTCTCATTGCCTCATGACTTTCAACTTCTTTTATGTTTCTGATTCTGTCTGAGTGCGCTTTCTGATAGACGTGGCCATTACTGATTATCTGCTACCTCAAGCTCTGATTAAGCAGTTTGAACATAGAACATAGAACATAGAACATTACAGCACAGTACAGGCCCTTCAGCCCTCGATGTTGCGCCGACCTGTGAAACCAATCTGAAGCCCATCTAACCTAAACTATTCCATTATCATCCATATGTTTATCCAATGACCATTTAAATGCCCTTAAAGTGGGCGAGTCTACTATTTTTGCAGGCAGGGCATTCCACGCCCTTACTACTCTCTGAGTAAAGAACCTACCTCTGACGTCTGTCCTATATCTATCACCCCTCAATTTAAAGCTATGTTCCCTCGTGCTAGCCATCACCATCCGAGGAAAAAGGCTCCCACTGTCCACCCTATCTCATCCTCTGATCATCTTGTATGTCTCTATCAAGTCACCTCTTAACCTTCTTCTCTCTAACGAAAACAGCCTCAAGACCCTCAGCCTTTCCTCATAAGACCTTCCCTCCATACCAGGCAACATCCTGGTAAATCTCCTCTGCACCCTTTCCAATGCTTCCACATCCTTCCTATAATGCGGTGACCAGAACTGTATGCAATACTCCAAGTGCGGCCGCACCAGAGTTTTGTACAGCTGCAACATGACCTCATGGCTCCGAAACTCAATCCCTCTACCAATAAAACCTAACATACTGTATGCCTTCTTAACAACGCTATCAACCTGGGTGGCAACTTCCAGTGATCTATGCACATGGACACCGAGATCTTTCTGCTCATCCACACTACCAAGAATCTTACCATTAGCCCAGTACTCTGTATTCCCGTTACAGAGTGAATCCCAAAGTGAATCACCTCACACTTTTCCGCATTAAACTCCATTTGCCACCTCTCAGCTCAGCTCTGCAGCTTATCTATGTCCCTCTGTAACCTGCAACATCCTTCCGCACTATCCACAACTCCACCGACTTTGGTGTCATCCGCAAATTTACTAACCCATCCTTCTACGCCCTCATCCAGGTCATTTATAAAAATGACAAACAGCAGTGGCCCCAAAACAGATCCTTGAGGTACACCACTAGTAACTGAACTCCAGGATGAACATTTCCCATCAACCACCACCCTCTGTCTTCTTACAGCTAGCCAATTTCTGATCCAAACCGCTAAATCACCCTCAATCCCATGCCTCCGTATTTTCTGCAATAGCCTACCATGGGGAACCTTATCAAACGCTTTACTGAAATCCAAATACACCACATCAACCGCTTTACCCTCATCCACCTGTTTGGTCACCTTCTCGAAGAACTCAATAAGGTTTGTGAGGCACGACCTACCCTTCACAAAACTGTGTTGACTATCCCTAATCAAATTATTCCTTTCTAGATGATTACAAATCCTATCTCTTATAATCCTTTCCAACACTTTACCCACAACCGAAGTAAGGCTCACTGGTCTATAATTACCAGGGTTGTCTCTACTCCCCTTCTTGAACAAGGGGACAACATTTGCTAGTCTCCAGTCTTCTGGCACTATTCCTGAAGACAATGACGACATAAAGATCAAAGCCAAAGGCTCTGCAATCTCCTCTCTAGCTTCCCAGAGGATCCTAGGATAAATCCCATCCGGCCCAGGGGACTTATCTATTTTCACACCTTCCAGAATTGCTAACATCTCCTCCTTATGAACCTCAATCCCGTCTAGTCTAATAGACTGTATCTCAGTATTCTCCTCGACTACATTGTCTTTTTCCTGTGTGAATACTGACGAAAAATATTCATTTAGCACCTCTCCTCATTGGCCCTTCCTTGGAGGTCTTCAGCCAAGTCTGTTCACAAAATCACAATTATTACAGCATGGAAGGAGGCCCTCAGCCCGTTGTGTCTACACCAAGTCTCCAGCAAGCATTATGGGTTAGCCCCATCTGCCCTCCACTTCCCTATACCAATGCACATCTTTACTATTCAAATAATCTTCCATTGTCCTCTCTTGAATGCTCCAATTGATTCTGCCTGTACCATACTTGCAGGCACTGCATTCCAAACTTGAATCATTCGTCATGTGAAAGTCTTTTCTCATATTGCATTTGATATATATGCAAACCTCTTTAAGTCTATGCCCTCTCATTCTCGATCCTTCTACCGGCACAAATAGTTCCTTACTATCTACTCTATCCCATTTTTTCCATGATTTTGAAAACCTCTATTAAATCTCCTCTTCGCCATCTTCTTTCAAGGAGTACAATCCCAACCTCTTCAATCTGTCTGCATAACTGAATTTTCTCATCCCTGGAACCTTTTTTGTAAATTCCTTCTGCATTGTCTCCAATATGTTTACATTCTTCTATAATGTGGTGCTCAGAACTGTACACAATACTCTAGCTGAGGTAAAACAAGTGTTTTGTCCAAGTTCAGCATAACCTCCTCATTCTTGTACCCTCTGATGCTGCTTTCTCCACCTGTCCTACCATCTTCAGTGATCTAATAAGATGATAAGACATAGGAGCAGAAGTAGGCCTTTCAGCATCAAGTCTGCTCCACCACTCAATGAGATCATGTCTGATCTGATAATCCTCAACTCCACTTTCCTGCCTTTTCCCAATAACCCTTGATTCTCTTACTGATTAAAAATCTGTCTGTCTCAACCTTGAATACACTTGATGACTCAGCCTTGACAGCCCTTTGTGGTAAAGAATTCCACAGATTCACTACGTTCTGACAGAATAAATTCTTTCTCATTTCTCTCTTAAACAGGCAACACCTTATACTGCAATTGTGTCCTCTTGTCCTAGACAGGGGGAAACATCCTCTCCGCATCTACCCTGCCAAGCCCTGTAAGAATCTTGTACTGTATGTTACCTCATTCTTCTAAATTCAAATCAGTATAGTCCCATCCTGCTCAACACCCCTACTCAATTCTCTATCCATGCTGATATACAGCCCCCAATACCAATTGTGCGGTACTTTATTAAACGCCTTGAGAATCCAGATATATTACATCCACTGCTTCCCCATTATCTATCCTGCTTGTTGCCGCCTCAAACAATTCCTGTTCTTTTTTGCCTCCTCCCTCTTTAAAAAGAGGTGTTACATTGGCAGTTTTCCAATCCTACAGGACTTCTCCAGAATCCAAGGATTCTTGGAAGTTTACTTCCAGTGCATCCACTATTTCTGTAGCTACTTCTTCTAATATCCTAGGACACACTCCATCAGGTCCAGGGGATGTATTGGTCTTTAGCCCCATTAATTCCCTGAGCACTTTTTCTCGAGTGATAGTTATTGTATTTATTTACTCTCCTCCTTTTGTCCTTGATTATTTAGTAATTTTGGAAAGCTTTCAGGGCCTTCTACTATGAAGACTGATGCAAAATTACTCGACTCCTCTGCCATTTCCTGGATGCCACTTACTATTTCCCCAGCTTCATTCTCTAAGAGGCCTGTATTCACTTTGGCTTCTCTCTTCCTTTCTATATATTTAAATAAACTCTTGCTTTCCATCTTGATATTGCTTGCAAGTTTACCCTCAACTATTATTTTTGGTCATCTTCTGTTGGATTTTAAAAGTTGCCCAATCCTCTCGCTTACCACCAATCTTTGCCAAATAGTGTTTTCTCTTTCAATTTGATGCTGTCCTTAACTTTTACGTGGTTAACCATGGCTCACTTATCCCCTTCCTATAAACCTTCTTCACTGGGATATGTCTTCCCTGTGAGCCTTGAACTATTTTCTCAAATGATTGCCCTTGCTCCTCAACAGTGTCTGCTGCTAAACTCTTTTCTCAGTCCACTCCACCTTTCTTAAGCTTAGAACAGTTGTTTCACATCCAAGTTCCTCCCTCGCAAACAGAATGCTAAATTCTCCAATGTTATGATCACTGTTTTCTAGGACATCATTTTACTTTAACATCACATATTAAACTCGCCTCACGTCACCAAATTCAAAGTAGTCTGATCCCTGTTTGTATCCCCACATCTTGTTCTAGGAAAATGCCCCAAATACACTCTGTGCATTCTTTCTCACAGCTGCCTCTGCTAATCTGACTACCTCAATCCACATGAAGATTATAGTGGTTAATGTTCTACTATTGTTACATGTCCTCGTTATCTACTGATTTATTTCTGTCCAGTGTGCATATACACCCAGAACTCTCTGCTCCCTTGACTCTCCACGTTCTTCCCACTAAAAAATATCACCTTATACTTCTCTGCATTAAACCGCATCTGTCATCTTTCTACTCACTCCACCAACTCATCTAAGTCCTTTTGGAGTCCTCCTCACAGTTTACAGTGCTTCCATGATTTGTGTCATCCATTGCAAACTTAAAATTGCTTCCTGTACAATGACATCTAAATCATTAATATTGTGAGGAAATGTGAACATGTGATCCCTGTGTAGCTTCCCTGATAACAGGCCACTGACCTGAAAAGGAACCCCTTATCCCCAAGCGCTGTTCCTGTCCATTAGCCAGTTCTCTATCCATGCCAATATAGTTTACTGTTATTTCCGGCACCATGGGCTTTTATCTTAAGAGTTAACCTTTTGTGAGGTACCTTGTCAAACACCTTCTGGAAGTCCAAATACAATACATCTTCTGGTTCCCTTCTATCTACTCTGGTTGAGACCTGCTCAAAAATTTCTAATAAATCAGTCATGCATGATTTCCCTTTCATGAAGTCAATGTTGACTTTGCTTGACTAGATTATGGTTTTCCAAATGTCCTGCTATTACTTCCTTAATAATTGATTCCGATATTTTTCTAAGAATAGATATTCAGCTAATCGGCTTGTAGTTACCTGAATTTTGCCCTTTCCTTTCTGAGTAGGGATGCCACAATTAGCAATTTTCCAATTCTTTGGTACTTCTCCAGAATCCAATGATCTTTGGAATTACAACCAATGCATCTACTATCTCTGTAGCTACCTCTTTTCAGATCCTAGTATGCAAGCCATTAGGGTCAGGGGACTTGTCTGTCTTTAGCCCCATTAGTTTGTCTCATACTACTAATGATGGTAATGGTACTTAATTCCTCTCTCACATTCTTTAGTATTAGTGGTATGTTTAAAGTATCTTCCACTATAAAGACTGATGCAAAATGTCTGATTAACTCCTCTGCTATTTCCTTGTTCCCAAACCATCTCCCCACATTCATTTTAAGGGGCCTATGTTCACTCTGACTTCTGTTCCTTTTTGTATGTTTAATGAAGCTCTTATTGTCAGATTTTATATTCCTTTGCCATTGTAGTTTATTTTCTCTGTTTTCTATTACCTTTTTAATCCTCCTTTGCTGGATTCTGAATTTTTCCCAGTCTTTCAGTCTGTCACTGAGTTTTGCATCTTTAATGCTACATTTAAACTAAAAATGGAGAAGCTCAGCAGATCTGGCAGCATCTGCAGACAGAGAAGCAGAGTTAACGTTTCAAATAATGATTCAGAATTCGGAAATAGTAATCACCATCTGCATTATCATAACTATTGACGGCAGGATTGGATCGACCATTTAACTTAGTCTTAACCATTGACCAAGCTTTGACCATTGAGATAATTGTTTTATAGATTTTTTTTACTTTATTTCATAACTTTTCTACAACCATCTAGCCATTTTGGACTTTTTAAGAAATTATATCCTGTCACTCTATCCAGCTGACTTGCTGCAAGGTTCCAGTCAGTGCTAACGTTTCTTTTTCTGTGTTGGATGTTGCAGTCACTGCCAGCATTTGTTGTACATTCTGCCTGCCCTTGTACTGGGTGGTTGCTAAGCAACATCTGAGAGCAGTCAGGAGTCACACATATTGCTGTGTGCTTAGAATCACATGTAGACATGTTCCTTTTCAGGTGGCAGATTTCCTCCTAAAGGAGGGAATTAGAGAACCAGATAGGTTTTTACGACAATTAATAGTTTTACTTTTACCATTACAAGCTTAATTCTCAATTCCAGAGTTGTTAATTGAGTTTGATTACCGTGAGCTACTTTTGTGAGATTTGAAACCAGTCCTTAGAGCATTGGCCTAGGCTTCTGGGTTACTAGGCAAATGCCATTGCCACAATGCTATCATCTTTGTAGCCAACCCTTAGAAATACAATAGAGTTACCATCTGTCTTTTACCCCATGGATCTTTCTCCTTCTTATGCTGTAGCTTGTGGCCTCCAATAATGCTGCGACTAATATCAGGAAATGTGTATGTAATTACAGACTCAATTTTATAGCACAGTGTGTTGGAGATGCAGTGTGCCGCTATCCATTCTTTCAGACAGTATATTCTCTGCAGTAAGTCAGACTGTTTCTTTCTTTGAATCACACACCCAATTAATAACTATGTTCGGCAAATCAGATATTGTAATAAGGCCCCCGCTGAGCTTAGAGAAATTTATTATTTCTAGAGGATCCTGTTACTTCCTTCGGGATAGTAAAAAACAATTTATCTAATGGAGGATTACAGTCTAAAGGGGATTATATTTTACATCCTAAGTTATATATTGAGATGGTAATTAATTACTGAATTACTATCATCACTTGAGAAACTCGAATCTTTGTGATCTTATTTGTCAAGGGAGTAAATTTATTTTCCATTGCACTGCAGGGAGCATCCCTTTAGCCCAGTGACTGTGATAGATATGTAGGTTGAAGTAAAACAGACTTGAAGAGATATAGGCCAGTATAAATGCATCCTGGAAAATGCAGAAAGATGAGCAATAACTAATGTACAGCATTGCTCACATCTCAGGCACATCTCAGCATGCTTTATAGAATAGTGAGTGATGTAAGAGAAAGCAAAACCTTCCAGGTATTAAGTAGGTTAAGTAGTTAAGTTTATTCAGAGGTTTTCTGATGGTGGGCAGAGAGGCAGTGACAGAACTGCACAGAGACCAGTATCCTGTCACCTAAGAGTCTTCAGCTAATTTGATTCACTCCATGTGATGTCAAGTGTTCAGCTAATTTAGTTCACCCCATGTGATGTCAAGAAATGGTTGAAAGCACTGGATACTGCAAAGCTATGGGCCCTGACAACATTCCTGTAATAGTCCTGAAGACTTGTGCTCCAGAACTTGCTGTAACTGATCCAAGATGATTCCGTGAAGCTACAATGTTGGCATCTACTTGACAATGTGGATAATTTTCCAGGTATGTCCTGCACACGAAAAGAAGAATAAATCCAATTGCCCCATTGATCTACACTCAATTATCAGTAAAGTGATAAAGGTGTCATCAACAGCGCTATTACACAGCACTTGCTTGGCAATAAATAACCTGCTCATTGACACTAAGTTTGGATTCTGCAAGGGCTTTTCCTGGCCTTATTCCAGCCTTGGATCAGAGATGGACAAAAGGGCTGAACTGCAGAAGTGAGGTGAGAATGACAGCCCTTGATATTAAGGCTGCATTTCAGTGTGTATAGCATCGAGGAACCTTGGCAAAACCTGAATCATTGGAAGTCCGGAGATTAACTGTCTGCTGGTTGGAGTCTTACCTGGCACAAAGAGAGATATTTTGTTGGTGGAGGCCAATAATCTCAGTCCCAAGACACCTCTGCAGGCAAATCAGATGTTGTAATAGGGTCCCCGCTGAGCTTAGAGAAATGTATTATTTCTAGAGGAACCTGTTACTTCCTTCGGGATAGTAAAAAAAATTTATCTAATGGAGGATTATAGTCTAAAGGGGATTATATTTTATATCCTAAGGATTGTATCAGGATTGTATCCTAGGTCCAACCATCTTCAGCTGCTTCATCAATGACTTTTCCTCCATCATAAGGTCAGAAGTGGGGATGTTATTAAAAACACATATCAAAATGTAGCGAGACCTAGACAATGTTCAGGCTTGGTCTGATAGGTAGCAAGTAACATTTGTGTCCCACAAGTACCAGGCAATGACTGTTTCTGGCAAGACAAATTCCAAACATCACTTCTTGACATTCCATGGCATTGTCACTGAATTTCCCAAAATCAACTTTCTGATAGTTAACATTAAGCAGAAACTGAACCAGGCTGCTCAGAGGCTGGGAATTCTTCGCTGAGTAACTCACTTAACTTTTCAAAGCCTGTACACCACCTACAAGTTACAAGTCAGGAGTGTGATGAAATAATCTCCACTTGCCTGGATGCATGCGGCCCTCACAGTACTCAGAAGCTCTACAACAGTTTACTGTCAATGGTAACCCCCCAAAATGTTGATAGTGGGGTATTCAGCAGTGATAATGCCGTTAAATGTTAAGGGGCAATGATCGGATTCTTTATTGATGGAGATGGTCATTGCTTAGCACTTGTATGGCCCAAATGTTACTCTCCACTTATTAGTCCAAGCCTGCATGTTGTTCAGCATATGAACACAGATTGCTTCAATATCTGAGGATTAGCAAATAGTACTGAACGTCATACAATCATCAGCAAGCATCTTGGCTTGTGACCTTATTATAAAGGGAAGCTCATTGATGAAGTAGATGAAGAAGATTAGGCTGAGGACACTACCCTGAGGAACTCAGAGGGCTCTTGTGGCACAGGAGTACTGTCTCTACCTCTGAGCCAAGAGGCCTGGGTTCAAGTCTCACCTGCTCCAGAGGTGTGTCATAACATTTCTGAAGAGGTTGATTAGAAATTATCTACACTGAGGAACTCCTGCAGAGGTGGAAATCGTGGAGCTGAGAAACCACAAAAATATCTTCATTTGCAGTAGGTATGACTGGTATCCAAGTACCCAAACTGAGTATCAGTGAGCAGATTATTCTTTTACCAGAGCCTTTTGATAGCACAGTCACTTTGCTGATAAGCAAGAATAAATTAGTTTGGAGTGGTTCTGCATTTTGAGGACAATGAGGACAAATACATTTTCCATATTGTACGGTAGATGCCTGTGTTGTTACTGTATTGATGGAACAGCTTGACCAGACACACAGCAACTTCTGTAACATAAGTTGTAAATACTACTGCCTGGATGTTATCAGGGCCCTTAGCCTTTTCTGTTTCCAGCACCTCCAGCCATTTCTTCATATGGTGTGGAGTGATTCAGATTGGCTGAAGAGTGACATTTGTGGGCCGTTTCTGACATTCAAGAAGCTGAAACACAAAGTGAATATGAAATTTTCTGTTTACCCCTTTGTATTCTGACCCTTCCATATATGTCACCTCTGACTAAAGCTGTAGGGACATTTCTAATGTGCTATACGCTAAGGGTTTGAGATTTTTACGAAGAAACTACTCATATGTAAGTGTTGATGGTGAGTGCTGGCAGTTTATTTGGCTGTTGGAGTATCAGTATCTATATCCAATCTTTTCCTCTGCTAACACTCAAGTGCATTTTCAGCATGACCATGAATTAGATGTTTGAAGCAGGAACCCCAGCTGATTTTCCTTTGCTACCTCTGCCATGCTGAGGCCAATTGTAACTGCACTAGCACCAAAAGCTAGGAATCAAAGCTACCAACCTCACTGATCTGTATTGTGTTCATGAGGCCTGTCATAACCAGAGTTTTGATGATGCTAATTAAGTTGGTCATTGCCATATTGATTAAGATAGCAGTTCTTCTGACAGCTACTAACAGTTCCTGTTCAGGTTCTGATTGAAATTTGAGTACTTGGCATTGCTTCTAAGATTTGGAAGGATTGGTTGATCTATCTAAATCATTACAGAAAGAGAGGTTTATGTTCTAGCTACATTCTCACAAGTATTCTCGTCTACAGACTTCACAGTCTGCAGGTTTGAGAAGAGCAAGTTTAAATGTGCTTCATGATGGCACATAGCACTTGATGAAAATATATTTCTAGCCAGCTTTAATGGTCTTGAGAGAGCCACACAGTGCCTGTGACATCCACACAATAAAAGCAAAGTGTTTTATGTTCTGGAAATCTGACATAAAAACAGAAAATGGGCTCAATGAGATCATGGCTGATCTGATGATCCTTAAATACACTTTTCTGCCTTTACCCCTAACCCTTGATTCCGTTATGGTTAGAAATCTGACTATCTTAGCCTTGAAATTACTTAATGACTCAGCCCTCTGTGATAAAGAATTCCACAGATTCACAACCTATCGAGAAATGAAATTTCTCCTCATCTCTTGATCTTAAATGTGCAGTCCCTTATCCTGAGATTGTGCCCTCTGGTCCTAGGCTCTCCCGCAAAGTTCAACAAATTTCTGCATCTGCCCATTGAAGTCCCCTAAGAGCCTTGTATGTTTCAGTAAGACTGTCTCTCATTCTTCTATATTTCAACAAGAATATGCCCATTCCATTCAATTGGTCCTCATAATACAGTCCTTCCATACTCAGTATCAGCCTAATGAATCTTCTTTGGACTTCCTCCAATGCCAGGATTTTCACTGGTGAAGTGAGAAAGAAGCACACAGGCACAGAATTTATAGTCAGAAAGATCCATGAGCAGAGAGATCAAAAGATCATACAAGTGGTGTGAGTGGAATGTTGAATAGTAGGTCTCTGCAGGTGATCAAGAATGTCAGACTGTGTAAGTAAAGTGTCAACAGCTGAATAACAAGCGAAGGGATATATTATAAACCTATAATCCGATTAAATGGGGTAGAGAGATAATTATAAAAAATTAAAAATAAGCTGGGGCTGGGAACTATAAAAGATTAAAAATAAGCTGGTGCTGGAGAAAAACCAACTGACTGGCACATGATAATAGGTATAACAGTTGCATGATGAGGGTCTAACTAAAGTAATAAGGAATCCAAACTGTACAAACTAACCACAACACCACACAACCCTGCCATGGCAACCTCTGCAAGAAATGTTAGATCATTGACATGGACACTACCATCACACGTGGGAACACCACCCACCACATACACGGCAGATACTCATGTGACTTGGCTAATATTGTCTATCAAATATGCTGTAGGCAAGGATGTCCTGAGGCATGGTATATTGGTGAGACCATGCAGACGCTATGACAACGGATGAATGGACACTGCACAACAATTATCAGACAGGATAATTATCCGATCTTCAGGTAAGCATCCTCCAAGGTGGCCTTCAAGATACACAACAACGCAGAATTGCCGAGCAGAGACTGATAGCTATAAAGACAGCCTCAAACATGACCTTGGGTTCATGTTGCATTACATGTGACCCCACCACACTATTCTGTGTCTGTAAAATCTTTCTTACTGTCCTGTTTTGACATCATCACCTTGATATGATTGCTCTACCTTAGTTAGTTTGTATAGTTTTGGATTACTTGTTATTTTGGTTAGACCTTTGGCATGCAACTCTCATACCTATCATGTTGGTCCAGCTATTTAGTTTGTCTCTAGCACCACCTTATTTTTAATTTCTTGTAATTATCTCTCTGCCTCATTTAATCAGATTATAGGTCATCCCTTCGCTTGTTACTCAGCTGTTGACACTTTACTCAAACTGTCTGACACTTTTGATCACCTGCAGAGACTTATTATTCAACATTCCACTCACACCATTTGTATGATCTTTTGATCTCTCTTCCCATTGATTTCTCTGCCTATAAATTCTGTGTCTGTGCAGTTCTCTCTCACTTCACCTGACAAAGGGGCAGTGCTCCAAAAGATTGTGATTTCAAATAAACCTGTTGGACTATAACTTGCTGTTGACTAACTTCTGACCTTGTCCACCCCAGTCCAACACTGGCACCTCCACAGGAAGGATTTTGACTGTTAGATAAGAGGCCCAAAACAGTTCCCTGCTTTGGTCTGACTAATGCCTTAAACAGTTTTAGCAAAACCTGTCTACTTTCGTAGTCCATTCCCTTTGAATTAAAGGCCAATATTTCATTTGCCTTCCCAATTACGCCCTGAACCTGAATGTTAGTTTTTTGTGATTCATGGATGAAGATATCCAAATCACCATGTTCCAAAGCTTTCTACAGTCTTTCTCCATTTAATTAATATTCAGCTCTTTTCCCCACATTATATTCCATGACCTTGGCAGTGAAATTCAACCTCTAAGGAAGAGAGATTCGAGGCGTCAGAGGAAGCATTGGCAAGGTACCAGCTCAGGTACGGACACCTCGGCGGGAATGTAGCTTTTAAAAGGTTTGGGGGCACAAGCTGATGCAATCTGTGAGCTGGATGCTTGTCCCTGTGCACAATGTTTCTTTCCAGCAACTGTCTTTTGAGGGATAATAGCAGTTGCATCCTGCAATGCAAGTCTGCGTTGTCTAAGCATCCTGCAAGTGGACTGGAGAGTTGCCAGGAAGATCCTGAGAGATTGGCAAACGTTGGATGCCAATGTCCACAGATGAGGGGTGCATGCAGCTGATGTCCATAGATCATGCCCTGCTTTATGCTAACCAACATGGAGGTTGTTGGCAGTGAGCTGAAATCTCCACCTACCCACTCAACTTCCACGTCAAGAATTCTCACTGTGCAGTATGCTTGCAGTGGGCGGTAGAACGGGAAGCTGAATGTTAATGAAGCAAGGTGTGCAGTTAATAAGGTCATTAATCCCTGTTAACAGGAAACTCACTGCTCATAAGTTTGAATCCCATCTTGACACCCAGAGTTCACTTAAACAATTCAACAAGTTGCACCTGACATTGAGATAGGTCTCGGTGGATTTCTGCTGTGATTCTGCCACATTTCTCAACTTAGCCCATGTCATTTAGGCCCTAATAAGATTCTAGAAAACCAAGGCCAGCAAGTAATTGACTGGCTGACTCAGGTCATCTGAGATGGTATGTGATGCAAATTATTTCTCAACTGAACTCTTAATTGAGATGGGCAACTTGATACAATTGTGTGGCTTCAGAGGGCAGATAAGAACATAAGAACTAGGAGCAGGAGTAGGCTGTCTGGCCCTTCAAGCCTGCTCTGCCATTCAATAAGATCATGGCTGATCTTTTCATGGACTCAGATCCACTTACCCGCGTTCTCACCGTATCCCTTAATTCCTTTATTGTTCAAAAAAAATCTACCTTTTTTTTAAAAACGTTTACTGAAGTAGCGTCAACTACTTCACTGGGCAAGGAATTCCATAGATTAACAACCCACTCATATTAATGTTAGACTGGAGATAAATATAAACTAGACAAGCACATGATGTTTCCCTTCCTAAAGAATGTTCATGGACCAGTTGCACTTCTCACTACAATATGATAGCTTCTTAGTCACATTTAGGATAGAATCATGGAGCGCTACAGTCTTTTCCTAGCCCTTTAGAAGAGATATCCAGGAAGTGCCATGCCTCAGCAATTTTCTTTCCCCTGCAAGTATTTATTCAATTCCCCTATGAAAGTTTTTATTGAATCTTCTTCCATCACTAGTCTCAGGCAGTAAACTCTGGGTCACAGCTACTCACTATGCAACTTGTTTCTCATGTTGTCTCTGGTTATTTTGACAATCGCCTAAAATCACTGTCCTGTAGTTAACAACCTTTCTGTCAGGATAAACAGTTCAGAATTTTGAATGCCTGTTTCCTCTGAAACATCTGCTATAGGCAGGTTATTTTAAAAGCTGAATTTAGATGCTCAATATGGCGGTGGTGAATATGAACTTGAATTCTCTGGATTATTAGTCAAAATCTCCACATTATTTAGCGTGCAGCCAGATCACCAGTGCATTGAGGACATCAGTCTGTCTACAGTACTAAATCCTGCTGGAATAGCAATAAGGCAGGCTGAGATGTAAATAGGATTCCAACACGGACGGTATCTGCTCAGGAAAGGCCAAAAGCAAAGAATTTCATTCCCAAAAGTTTGAAATGAAGAGGGAAAAGGTTGCTTGGCTTCAAATTGAAGGTTAACTATTTGTTTTAAAAGTCACAGATTTGTGGTTACCGCCCGAGCCCCCGTGCATGTCTTAACTGCTTGTACATCTTTCACTTTGCTTTCCCCTTTCAGATAGTTTTCACTTGTTAATAAAAGGTCTACATAGACTGTGCAATGAGTATTATAACCCCTGAACAGATGTTACTTTAAGAGGCAGCAGACATAGACAGGGAAAGTATATTTACCACACACAATTCTGACTGCTTTAAAACAGACAAAATAGTTAGAAATCCAACAAAAAAAAACTAATGTTCATTCAATCAGTGATAGTAAAAACTGCCGATGCTGGAGTCAGAGATAACACAGTGTGGAGCTTGGAGGAACACAGCAGGCCAGGCAGCATCAGAGGAACAGGAAAGTTGACATTTCGGGTCAGGACCCTTTTTCAGAAATGGGGGAGGGGGAAGGGAGCTCAGTAATTAATAGAGGGAGGAGGAGTGGGGCTGGGCAAGATAGGTGGGATGGTGATAGGTGAGTGCAGGTAGGCAGTGGTAGGGATTGGTCAGTGAGGTGTCAGGAGCGGATAGGTGGTAGAGAAGATGGACAGGTTGTGTCAGGTCAAGGAGGCAGGGCTGAGAGGGAGGGTTGGTCATGGGATGAGGCCAGGGGTGGGGAGATTTTGAAGCTAGTAAAGTCCACATTGAGACCATCGGGCTGTAGGCTCCCAAGGTGGAATATGAGGTGCTGCTCCTCCAGTTTCCGGGTGGTGTCACTGTGACCTTGGAGGAGGCCCAGGATGGACATGTCACCCAGGGAGTGGGAGGGGGAGTTGAAGTGGTTCATGACTGGAAGGTGTTGTCATTTGTCGCAAACAGAGTGCAGGTGTTCTACAAAGCGGTCTCCGTGCCTCCGCTTGGTCTCCCCGATGTAGAGGAGGCCACATCGGGAACAGTGGATGCAGTAGACCTGCAACAGCAGGAAGTGCTACACCTGCCCCTACACCACCCCCCTCACCCCCATCCAAGGAACCAAAAAAACCTTCCACATCAGACAGAGGTTCACCTGCACATCCGCCAATGTTTTGAGTACTGATTGTACCGGTGAATACAAGTTGGAATTCAATAAATAGCAGGAGAATGTTTTGAACGGAAGGATATGACATATATGCATACAAGGCTATGGACCAAGAACTGGAAAATGGCTTTTGAATGTTTCAGTGGTTGTTTTTCACCAGCACAGACTTGATGAGCGAAAAGGCCTTTTTCTACACCGTAGACCTCTAAGACTCTCTGACAGTAATACTGACATACAAAATGGACATTAGAATAATCTAGAAAGACCACAAGGTTCTTCTGTCATTCTGTACTACAATCCTATGTTCTGCAGAGTTTCTGTCTTTTCCTAGCTTGTGCTTCTTTTGCATCCAAGATGGTGGAAATACTCTGTAGATCTGGCAGCGTCTTCAGAAGATTCACATTTGACTTGAAATGTTAACTCTGTCTTCTCTGCAGATACCCTTAGTATTTTCAGCATTTTCTGGTTTTAATTCTATGACATTGGTTCTTTGTTAAAGATTCTGAGGTAGGCTCACCAGGCAGTAATGATAGGGTAAGAAATGCAAATCAGGAGAGAACTACGTTCATGCTGTATATCTGAAACAAAATCAGGAAGTAACACAGCAGGTGGAGCAGCAACAGGTTAATGTTCCAGCTGCGCTCCCCTCAGTATTCCCATCCATAGATTCCACTATTCACAATTTTTAAAAATGTTATCTTTTGTTCCACTGACAAAGCCAGCATTCCTAACTGCCTGCTTCAGGAGTCAATATCGAGTCAGCTTCATTCCTGTGGGTTTGCTGTTGCAAGTAGATGATGGCTTCATGGTCACCATTACTGAGACTCCCTTTCAATTCCAGATTTATAAATTGAATTTAAATTCCGCTAGCTGCCATGGTGGACATTGAACCCTTATCCCCAAGTGCATTGGCCTGGACCTTTGGATTGCTAGACCAGTCACAGTACCACCAGCATCAACAATCACGACTCCACCTCCCCTTTTATAAATGTGCTTCTTTCTGGCACAGTGTTAAATACAATCACAACCCCACCTCCCCTTTTATAAATGCGATTCATTCTGGCACAGTGTTAAATACATGGCTTGGAATCTGCTGTTGGGTTCTACAGACATGGATCTGAATTAGTGCTGGTCCTGATGTGGGTCTGGTTGGAAGTGAATGAAAACAGTTTAGATATTTTTGGCACAGCAGTTTAAATGATGAATATCAAAGCTCTGAAGGTAAGTTTAACATGGACTTTTAAAAAATTATTTATTCATTCATAGGAATTGGGTGTCACTGTTCTGGCCAGCTTTTATTGCTTGTCTTTAGTTGTCTTTGAGAAGGTGTGGTAAGCTGCCTTCTTAAAGCATTGCAGTGCATGTGCTATAGGTAGACCCACAATGCCATCAGGGAGGAAATTCCAGGATTTTGACCCTGTGAAAGTGAAGCAGCTGGGATAAATTTCCAAGTCAGGATGGTGAGTGGCTTGGAGAGGAACTTCCAGTTGGTGATGTTCCCATGAGCTCTTCTGGAACCCAAACTGGGCGTCACTGAGCAGGTTATTGCTGAGCACGTGCTGCTTGATAGCACTGTTGATGACACCTTGCATCACGTTACTGATGGAACAGTCATTTGCCATGTTGGATTTATCCAGGTTTTTGTGTAGATGCAAGTGTTGTAGCTGCACTGGTATGGCAAGTTCTGGAGCACAAGTCTTCAGTACTATTGCTGGAATGTTGTCAGGGCCCATAGCCTTTGCAGTATCCAGTGTGTGATATTGTCTGCAGTGAATTGAATTGGCTCAAGACTGTATTTGTGATGCTGGGGACCACCGGAGGAGGCTGATATGGATCACGCACTTGCCACTTCTGACTGAAGGTTGCTGCGAATTGCTTCAACCTTATCTTTTGCACCGATGTGCTGGGATCTTCCATTATTGAGGACGGGGATATTTGAGGAGCTTCCTCCTCCAGCGAGTTGTTTAATTGTCCACGACCATTAATGACTGGATGTGGCAGGACTGCAGAGCTTAGATCTGATCTGTTGGTTGTGAGATCACTTAGCTCTGTCTATCACTTGCTGCTTTCGCTGTTTGGCATGCAAGTAGTCCTGTTTGGTAGCTTCACCAGGTTGACACCTAATTTTTAGGTGTGCCTTGTGCTGCTCCTGCCATGCCCCCCTCCTCTCCATTGAACCAGAGTTGATCCCTTGGCTTGATAGTAATGGTTGAGTGGGAATATGCTGGGCCATGAGGTTGCAGATTGTGTTTTGAGTACAGTTTTGCTGCTATTGATAGCCCACAGCGCCTCATGGATGCCCAGTCTTGAATTGTTAGATTTTGTTCAAAGTCTGTCCCATTTAGCATGGTTATAATGCCACACAGCATGATGGGATGGTATTCTCTGTGTGAAGGCGGGAATTTGTGGTTGTCACTCTTAATGATACTGTCATCAACAGATGTACTTTCAGCTGGCAGATTGGTAAGGATGAGGTTAAGTATGTTTTTCCCTGTTGTTGGTTCCCTCACCACCAGCCGCAGACCCAGTCTAGCAGCTATGTCCTTTAGGACCCAACCTGCTCGATCAGTAGTACCGCTGCTGAGCCACTGTTGATGGTGGACAGTGAAATCCCCCACCCAGAGGAGATTGTGTGCCCTTGTCACCCTCAGTGCTTCCTCCAAGTGTTGTTCAACAGTCCTCCATCGGCTGAGGGAGGACAGTATGTGGTAAAAAGTAGGAGATTTCCTTGACCATGTTTCCCCTGAAGCTGTGAGACTTCATTGTGTCTGGAGGACTCCCAGAGTTACTCCCTCCTGACTGTACATCACTGTACCACCACCTCTGCTGCATCTGTCCTGCCAATGGTACAGGACATATCTAGGGATGGTGATGGTGGTGTCTTGGACATTGTCTGTAAGGTATGATTCTGTGAGTATGACTACGTCAGGCTGTTACTTGAATAATCTGTGAGGCAGCTCTCTCAATTTTGGCACTAGCTCCTAGATGTCAGTGGGGGTGACTTTGCAGGGGCTGTTCTTACCTAGTTCAATACCAAGTGCTCCATCTGGTTTAATTTCTTTGTTGAGATGTTGTAGTGATTGATACAGTTAAATGGCTTGCTAGGCCATTTCTGAGGGCCAGTTGAATATCTGTAAAACCATAAGAAATAGGAACGGGAATAGTCTGTTCAGCCTTTACATTCTTATCTGCCATTCAATAAGATTATGGCTGCTTGGACATTCCTCACTTTCACTGTCCTGCCATTTCCCCATAACCCTATATTTCCCTTCAGATCAAGAATCTATCTCAGCCTTAAATATACATAAGAACTCTTCCCCCATACCTCTTTGTGGCAAGGAGTTCCAAAGACACTCAACCATTTAAGAGAAGAAATTCCTCCTAATCTGATTCTTAAATTGATGCCCCTTTATTCTGAGACTATGTTCACTGGTCCTAGACTCTCCCATGGAGGAAGATATCCTCTCAGCATTTATCCTATCAAGTCCATTAAGGATCAATGTGATCACCTCTCATTCTTCTAAACTCCAGTGAGTAGAATCCCAAGCTATTTAACCTTTGCTCATTAGACCATCCCTACATACCAAGGATCATCCTGGTGAACCTTCTGTGAACTGCCTCCAATGAAATGACATCTATCCTTGAATGAGGGGTCAAAACTGCACACAATACTCCAGATATGGTCTCACGAGCATCTTGAATAGTTTCACTCAGACTTGCCTATTCTAATACTCTGAGCCCCTTGAAATAAGGGCCAACATTCCATTAAGTTTCCTAATTAGCTGTTGCACCTGGGTGCTAGTTTTCTGTGTACCCCCAAGTGCCTTTGTGTGGCAGCTTTCTGCTGTTGTTCTCCATTTAAATAATATTCTGTATTTTTGTTCTCACTTCCGAAGTGAACAACTTCACAGTTTCCCATATTACACTCCATTTGCCAACTTCTTGCCCACTTACTTAACCTGTCAATATCTCTCTGTAAATTGTTTGTATGCCTCCTGCAACCTGCTGATCCGCCTATTTTTATGTTGTCTGAAAATTTGGCTACTATGTTCACTTCCTTCTTCCAAGTCATTAATATATACTGTAAATTTGTTGTCATAGCTACTCTATCCAATTTGATTAAACCAAACAACGTGAAGATTAAAATCACTTATAATTATTGGTGCATTCTTTTTACAAGTTGATTCACAGCCTTTCCTACAGAGTGGCTTCTGTTTGGGGATCTGTGCCTACTCCTACCAATATCTTCTTTCCCTTTTTTTTTACCTCCGCCTAAATGGACTCTATTCTTCTGAGGCCTAGATTGTGTCTTATTTGATGCCTTATTAGTGGTGCTGCCCTACCACTTTTTCCACCCCTCCTGTCTCTCTGAAATCCCTGTGTGAATTAACCACATTGCTGTGGATCTGCAGTCACAAGTAGGTAAGATTGGCAGATTTCCTTCTGTAAAGGACTTTAGGTTTTTCTGACAATCTACAGTGGTTTGATGGTCATCATTAGATTCTAATTTCCACCATTATTGTGGCAGGATTCAAACTCAGGTCCCCAGAATGTTAGCATTAGAAATTAGAGTTGTTTCAACGTCAATATGATTTATTTTCAGAATACTGAGGATATGGCTTTATAATGTTGGTGGCAACGTTAAGTTCTCTTGAGCTCCTGCCAAGACACGGTGGCTACAAGATTATTCTTCTCCTTCATCCCCCTGGAACCCCACTTGCAGGCCTCAGGGTAGAAAGGCATCTCATGCTACACCATTGTCTTTGTCATTTCCTACATCTGCCAACAGTATGTAGCATTAGTGAGCATTCAGGAGCAGTGTTGCATTCTGGGCTAACTTCCATTTTGAACATATACTGACGGTGCCAGTTTCCCACAGAATCATCATCTTGTTGCAAAAGAATAGTTTCATCCTGGGCTGAATTTGGTCCCTGTCCCCAGAGATAAAAGGTCATTGTTTGGTCCATTACATCATCCAATCCCGAAACTATTACATTTTCCATCCAGACCAAAGGTTCAAGAAAGAAGGAACATGCATTTTTATAGTGCCTTTCACAACTTCAGGACTTTGCAAAGCCTGTCACGGGCAATGAAGTACATTTTAAAATGCAATCACTATTGCATTTAGGGAAATGTTGGCAGTCATTTTGTACACAGCAAGATCCAACAAACAGCATTGAGATGGTGACAGGAGTGTCTATTTGTGTTTTTGGCAGATGGTGATAAATATTGACCAAGACACTTGGAATAATTTTCCTGCAGTTCTACAAAATAATACCTTTTCATTCAGCAGAGAGGACGGATAGCCTGAGCTGGCCATCTCATTCATTACATCTGACATTACAGCATTTACTCAATACGAAACTGAGAATGTCAGCCTGGGTTCTCTGCTTAGGTCTCTGGAATAGGACTTGAACCCATGACTGTGTGATTCAGGAGGAAATGTGCTGCCAACTGAGTCACAGCTGACACTATCATTGAGAGTAAGAATGAAATTAGTAACTGAGCCTGAATGAGTGCCATAGTGTTTCATGTGATTCTTCCAAATGACAATAAAATAGCAGCTTGTTAACTAGGATGAGAAGCGATGATGGACAGGATGAAGGAAGTAAAATGTTAAGTTTTGGAAAGACTCCAACTTCCTCAGTTCAGTGAATTCAGTTTGGTTATGATAAAACTGCAGTATGCTTCTTTCCTTGGACGTGATCAGACTAAAAATTCTGGGGTAAAGTATATTGTTTATTTGTGTAGTATGAGCCCACAAAAGGGCAAATGTATAAATGATAAAGGCTTTTGTAATCTGTAGTGGATCAATCGGGTGGCTAGATCCTCCCTGATATCTTCCTGCTTTTGTTTGTTTGTTTCAGAGGATTGGATAATTAAGATTTATAAACCTATCCTGGCAGTAGGTGGCTTGACATTTGCCAACTGTAGGTCTTGCGCAGGATCTTTGGGAGTAAAGTCCACATAAACCAGTGCCACTTGGAGCACGCCGTGGCTTCTATCTGGGGCTATACTAATGCTCAACCAGTAAGGAGATATACCACAGTATCTGTCAACACGGTCACAGATTTGTAAAAGAATCCTGACTATAAGGGAAAGCCAGGACATGAAACAGGCTGTTGCTGTCTTATCTATGTGATGGCATCAATAAGCAAGAAGTAATTAGTATAAGTAATCAATACACATCGATCATCAGAATTGAGATCCAAATAACAAACCACAGGCCAAAATTCTCTATCATTTAAGAACATTGAAATTGGAGTAGGCCGTTCAGCCCTTTAAGTCTGTTCTTGTCTGCCACTACCTCCCACTTGTCAAAAATGCATACTTGAATAAATTCAATAACAGCTATCCAACTTGTGGTCTCTTTGCATACTACAATGCCATATTGCTGCCCAAAATCTGCAATAGTGAGTCTGCAACACCTGAAGAAGCCACCACCCAGCAGCATTCCACCAGAAGCACACCACACACACACACCACATATGCACATGCACACACACACATGCGCACGCTTGCATGCACTCACACATGCACGCACATGCACCCTCACATGCACATGCACGTGCACCCTCACACGCACATGCACGTGCACACTCACACACGCACACTAACATGCACGTGCACACTCTCACACACGCGCACACTAACACGCATGTGCACATGCGCACACGCAGACACTCTCACAGGCACGCGCGCACACTCACGCCACGTGCTCACTCATATACACACACAAACACACTCCCTCTCTCCCTCTTGTACACACACACACACACACACACACACACACACACACATGTTTTCTGTCTCCCTCACACAAACAGTCTCTTCTCTCTCTCTCACACGCACGCACGCGCGCGCACACACATAATCGACAACTGAGATCAGCAGTTGGGGCTACAGGACCACTGAGGCAGGCAAAATCTCACAGAGCTATGGAGCCTCCAAACTCCATCAGGCCACTCAGGCCATCAGCCTTCAAGCCCCAGCCCAGAAGAACCCATCAGCTCTCGCATGGTGTGCACCACAATCCGTTACAGGAGCCCTGCAGCCTAGCTACCATCTGAGAGAGAGAGAAACAGCCACTGAGCCCAGCCAAGGTCAACACCCTGTCAGCCAGAAGGATAGTGAGTGTAAGGCCAAGAGTATAGCCAGCCAAGAGGAGGACCCTCACTCAGCAGTTGTTTGAGTGGACCTGGGAGGTGGTCACAGCGCCAAGCTGGAGGGTGTTCCACAGATGCCCAAAGAGTAGCCACCAGGCAGTGGCTACAATGTATCCAGGAACAAATGACAGCCCAAGAAGGTGGCCAGGAGCCTAATAAACAAAGGGAGACCTTCCAAGATCCACTCTGTATGCACACCACAGGAGGTTCTGGAGGACTGTGGAATGTTAATTTCTTTTCTATATTTTTAAATTTATTTTAACGGTATTTCATTTACAAATGTAGGTATTTAACCATTTAACATGTTTCAACTCAGAAGGTTGAGGTTTTTTAAAATGTCATTTTTTTCTGCTAAGGAAGACTCCATGTAGCCTGACTCCAGTTTTAACATTTATTCCAATGGGAATTAATGCTTCACTTAAAGTTGTAATTTTCAGGAACACAGCAAGACCTTTAAGAGAGGACTTAGTGTAGTTAAACATGATTTCCCAGTCTCAAAACCATGGTGACACTGGCTCAGCGCATTACAGTTTTCTAAGTATCCTGCTATAGCCTCCTTAATATTGGATTCTAGCAACTTACCTCTGACAGATGTTGAGCTAACTGGCCTATAGTGTCCTGTTTTATATCTTCCTCCTTTCTTCATTAAATGTTACATTATCTACTTTCCAATCCATTGGGATCCTTCCAACTTCTTCAGAATTTTAGAAGATTATATCCAATGCCTCAACTATCTCTGCAACTACTGTTTTTAGTGCCTTTGGATATAGGATATCTGGTCCTGGACACTTATTCACCTTTAAGTCTAATAGTTTTCCCAGCATCTTTTCTTCTGGTGATGGTAGTTTTAAATTTCTTACAGTGGAGACAGACACGAAATATCTGTTCAATATCCTTTTTGGTTTCATTTTATGAATTTTCCAGATTTAATCTCTCCAGGACCAATTTATTTGTGCTGTGGTAACACAAGTGGCCTAATTTTTAATTATTAGAAGAATAAGACCATAAGACCATAAGACATAGGAGCAGAAATTAGGCCATTCGGCCCGAGTCTGCACCGCCATTCAATCATGGCTGATAAGTTCCTCAACCCCATTCTCCCGCTTTCTCCCCATAACCCTTGATCCCCTTGATAATCAAGAACCTATCTATTCAGTCTTAAATGTACTCAAAGACGTAGCCTCCACAGCCTTCTGTGGCAGTGAATTCCATAGATTCACCACTCTCTGGCTGAAGAAGTTTCTCCTTATCTCCGTTCTAAAAGGTCTTCCCTTTACTCTATGGCTGTGCCCTCGGGTCCTAGTCTTTCCTACTGATGGAAACATCTTCCCAACATCCACTCTGTCCAGGCCATTCAGTATTCTGTAAGTTTCAATTAGATCCCCCCTCATCCTTCTAAACTCCGATGAATATAGTCCCAGAGTCCTCAAACGTTCCTCATATGTTAAGTTTTCCGTTCCTGGGACCATTCTCATGAACCTCCTCTGAACCCGCTCCAGGGCCAGTACATCCTTCCTGAGATATGGGGCCGAAAACTGCACACAATACTCCAAATGTGGCCTGACCAGTGCCTTATAAAGCCTCAGTAGTACATCCCTGCTTTTATATTCAAGTCCTCTCAAAGTAAATGCCAACATTGCACTTGCCTTCCTGACAACTGACTCAACCTACAAGTTTACCTTGAGAGAATCCTGGACTAGAATTCCCAAGTCTCTTTGCATTTCAGACTTCTGAATTTTCTCCCCATTTAGAAAATTGTCCATGCTTTTATTCTTCTTACCAAAGTGCATGAGCTCACACCTTTCCACGTTGTACTCCATCTGCCACTCCTTTGCCCATTCTCCTAACCTGTCCAAATCCTTCTGCAGCCTCCCCACCTCCTCTATACTACCTGTCCCTCCACCTATCTTTGTATTGTCTGCAAACTTAGCCAGAATGCCCACAGTTCCTTCATCTAGATCATTAATGTATAAAGTGAAAATTTGTGGTCCCAGTACCGACCCTTGCGGAACACCACTTGTCACCGGCTGCCATCCTGAGAACGACCCTTTTATCCCCACTCTCTGCTTTCTGCTAGGCAGCCAACCTTTGATCTATGCTAGCACCTTGCCTCTAACACCGTGGGCCCTTATCTATATGTGAATCCAGTATTTGTTGAGAAAGTCCTGTATTTAGTAATTAATCTCAATTCAACAACCACACATTTGACAGAAATACAGTCCATTTCCTCGGATTTTTTTCCTTAGTGCCCACACAGAACTTTGTCAAGCGTTTGCACATGTACCCCCTCCAGTAGCTGGAGATGCACCTTGTGGATAATCAAGCTATTATCTTAATGATTTGTGGCATGTCACAAAGGCATGTTAAAGACACTCTGGATTATAAAATAGTCTTAATTTGTTTTCTCACTGTGACCATTACTGAGGGTCTGGCCATGGACTTGTGCATGACAGGTCACAAAATAATATAATCAAGCCAACCTATGGGGTAAAACTGTGAGACTCATGGGACTGGCCACTGTGAACCTCAACTATTTAGGCTTTAGTGAGACGGTGCTGCGGTCTCGTCAAACGTTTAGGATTGCAGGGCAGTGTAGCTTCCAAACTGTGAAAGAGTCTGACAGAATTGGAATGTTCACAGTTAGATTCAGATGGTGTCTATTTTAAACCAGCCAACCGTTAAGGTGCCATTAACTGCCTATCTAAAAATATAGGTTATAATCCAGCAGGTTTATTTGAAATCATAAGCTGTCGGAGCTTAGCCCCTTCATCCAGGTGAAGTGAGAGAGAAGCACACAGGCACAGAATTTATAGGCAGGGAAACCAAGGGCAGAGAGAGCAAAAGATCATACAAATGGTGTGCGTGGAGTGTCGAATAACATGTTTCAGCAGGTGATCAAAAATGTCAGACGGTGTGAGTAAAGTGTCAACAGCTGAATAACAAGCGAAGAGATGACCTGTAATCTGATTAAATGAGGCAGAACAATAATTACAAAAAATTAAAAATAAGGTTGGTGCTAGAGACAAACTAAATGGCCGGACTAACATGATAGGTATAAGAGTCACATGCCGAGGGTCTAACCAAAGTAATAAGTAATCCAAAACTGTACAAACTAATTAAGGTAGAAGGATCATAACAATTTATCAAGGTGATAGTGTCAAAACAGGACAGTATAGAAGATTTTACAGATATAGAACAGTGTGGTGGGGTCACATGTAGCGCGACATGAACCCAAGATCACGGTTGACGCCATCTTCATGGGTATGGAACTTGGCTATCGGTTTCTGCTGGGCGATTCTGCATTGTTGTGTATCTCAAAGCTCACCTTTGTTTACCTGAAGATCAGGGGATGAATATCCTTGACCGCTAAAGTGTTCTCTGACTCAGAGGGAACATTCCTGTCTGGCAATTATTGCATGGTGTCCATTCATATGTTGTCGTTGCGTCTGTATGGTCTCACCAATATACCATGCCTCGGGGCATCCCTGCCTGCAGAGTATGAGATAGACAACGTTGGCTGAGTGACATGAGTATCAGCGTTGCACGTGGTGGGTGGTGTTCCCACATATGATGGTACTGTCCATGTCGATGATCTGACAGGTCTTTCAGAGAACAAAAGAACAAAGAAAATTACAGCACAGGAACAGGCCCTTCGGCCCTCCAAGCCTGCGCCGACCTGCTGCCCATCACAACTAAAACCCCCTCCCCTTCCAGAGACCGTATCCCCCTATTCCCATCCTACTCGTATATTTGTCAAGATGCTCTTTAAATGTCACTACAGTATCTGCTTCCACTACCTCCCCTGGCAGCAGGTTCCAGGCACCCACCACCCTCTGTGTAACAAACTTACCTCGTACATCACCTTTAAACCATGCCCCTCGTACCTTAAACCTATGGCCTCTGGTAACTGACTATTCCACCCTGGGAAAAAGCTCACTGACTGTCCACTCTGTCCATGCCCTTCATAATCTTGTAGACCTCTATCAGGTCGCCCCTCAACCTCTGTCGCTCCAGTGAGAACAACCCAAGTTTCTCCAACCTCTCCTCATAGCTAATGCCCTCCATACCAGGCAACATCCTAGTAAATCTTTTCTGTACCTCTCCAAAGCCACCACATCCTGCTGGTAGTGTGGTGACTAGAATTAAACACAATATTCCAAATGCGGCCTAACTAATGTTCTATAAAGCTGCAACATTACCTGCCAATTTTTAAACTGAGTGCCTCGTCCAATGAAGGCAAGCATGCCTTATGCCTTGTTGACTGCCTTCTCCACCTGCGTTGCCACTTTCAGTGACCCGTGTACCTGTACACCCAGATTCCTCTGCCTATCAGTACTCTTAAGGGCTCTGCCATTTACTGTATATTTTTCATCTGGATTAGACCTTCCGAAATGCATTACCTCACATTGTTCTGGATTAAACTCCATCTGCCATTTCATTGCCCAAGTCACCAACTGATCTATATCCAGCTGTATCCTTTGACGGTCCTCATCGCTATCCGCAATTCCACCAACCTTTGTGTCATCGGCAAACTTACTAATCAGACCAGTTACATTTTCTGCCACATCATTTATATATATTACAAACAGCAAAGGTCCCAACACTGATCCCTGAGGAACACCACTAGTCACAGCCCTCCATTCAGAAACGCACCCTTCCACTGCTATCCTCTGTCTTCTATGACCGAGCCAGTTTTTTATCCATCTTGCAAGCTCACCTCTGACCCCGTGCGACTTTACCTTCTGTATCAGCCTGCCATGAGGGACCTTGTCAAAGGCCTTACTGAAGTCCATCTCGACAACATCCACTGCCCTACCCTCCTCGATCATCGCTTCCTCAAAAAACTCAACCAAGTTTGTGAGGCACGACCTCCCCTTCACAGAACCATGTTGCCTCTCGCTAATACGCCCACTGATTTCCAAGTGGAAGGAAATCCTGTCTCAAAGAATCCGCTCCAATAATTTCTCTACCACTGACATAAGGCTCACCGGCCTGTAATTAGCTGGATTATCCTTGCCACCCTTCTTAAACAAAAGAACAACATTGGCTATTCTCCAATCCTCTGGGGCCTCCCCTGGAGCCAGTGAGGATACAAAGATTTCCCTCGAGGCACCAGCAATTTGCTCCTTTGCCTCTCTGTATTCTGGGGTATATCCCATCAGGCCCTGTGGACTTGTCAATCTTGATGTGTTTCAAGACCCCCAATACCTCCTCCCTTTTGATCTCTACGTGCCCTAAACTATCTCCCCAGACTCCTCATCCACCAAGTCCTTCTCTTTGGTGAATACTGATGCAAAGTACTCATTTTAATACCTCGCCCATTTCCTCTGGCTCCACACATAAATTCCCTTTCCTGTCCTTGAGTGGGCCACCCCTGTCCCTTGCTGCCCTCTTGCTCTTTACATATGTATAAAAAGCCTTGGGAATTTCTGTAATCCTGCTGGCCAATGACTTTTCATGACCCCTTTTAGCCCTCCTGACTCCTTGCTTAAGTTTCTTTTGACTTTCCTTGTATTCCACCCTTGCTTCGCGTGTTGCCAGCCTCCTAGCCTTGATAAATGCTTTCGTTTTCTTTTTGATTAGGCTCACAATATCTCTCGTTATCCAAGGCTCCCTAAACTTGCCGTACTTATCCTTCATCCTTACAGGAATGTGCTGGTCCTGCGTTTCCAGCAACTTACACTTGAATGCCTCCCACATACCAGATGTTGATTTACCCTCAAACATCTGCCTCCAATCTACATTCGTCAGTTCCTGCCTAATATTGTTCTAATGAGCCATCCCCCAATTTAGCACCTTCTCCTGACAACTACACCTATCTTCATCCATCAGAACTGAATTGTGATCACTGTTCCCGAGCTGCTCCTCTACTGAGACTTTGACCACCTGGCCAGACTCATTCCCCAATACTTGGTCCAGTATGGCCCCTTTCCTAGTTGGACTATCTACATACTGTTTCAAGAAGCCCTCCTGGATGCTTCGAACAAACTCTGCCCCATCCGAGCCCCAAGCACTAAGTGAATCCCAGTCAATATATGAGAAGTTAAAATCACCCACGACAACAACCCTGTTACTTTTACATCTTGCCAAAATCTGCCTACATATCTGATCTTCTATCTCCCGCTGGCTGTTGGGAAGCCTATAATAAACCCCAAACATTGTGATTGTACCCTTCCTGTTCCTGAGCTCTGCCCATATTGGCTCGCTGTATGAGCAATCCCAGGAGTCCTCCTGCAGTACAGCTGTGATATCCTCCTTAACAAGTAGTGCAACTCCCCCTCCCCTTTATATCCCCCTCTGTCCTGCCTGAAACATCTGTATCCTGGAACATTAAGCTGCCAATCCTGTCCCTCCCTTAACCAAGTCTCTGTAATAGCAACAACATCATAGTTCCAAGTACTAATCCATGCTCTAAGTTCATCTGCCTTACCTGTTACACTTGCATTGAAACAGATGCAGTTCAGTCCACCAGACCGGCATCGTTTCACAACCACACCCTGCCTGCTCTTCCTCTGAGTCTTACTGGCCCTATTCTCTAGCTTCCTTTCAGTCAATTCACCTTTGCTTTGGCTCCCACCCCTCTTAGTGACACCAGCAAACCTCTCAGCCAGAATATTTGTGCCCCTCCAGTTTAGACGCAACCCGTCCTTCTCGTACAGGTCCCACCTGCCCCGGAAGAGATCCCCATGGTCCAGATATCTGAAACCTTTCCTCCTACACCATCTGGTTAGCCACATGTTGAGCTGTACTATCCTCCTATTTCTAGCCACACTGGCACATGGCACAGGGAGTAATTTTGAGATTATAAGGTTGGAGATCCTGCTCTTTAACTTTCTTCCTAACTCCCTGAACTGCTGCTGCAGGACCTCATCACTCATCCTACCCATGTCGTTAGTACCAATATGTACCACAACCTCTGGCTGTTCACTCTCTCCCCTCCCCCAGAATGCTTTCTGCCCATTCAGAGACATCCTGGACCCTGGCACCAGGGAGTCAACATGCCATCCTGGAGTCTCTTTTACGTCCACAGAAGTGCCTATCTGTAGCCCCAACTATAGAGTACCCTATAACTACTGCTCCAGTGCTCTTTATCCTTCCCTTCTTAAGAGCAGAGCCAGCTGTGGTGCCACCAGTCTGGCCGCTGCTGCTGTTACCCCCTGATAGGTCATCGCCCCCAACTATCCAAAACGGTACACTTGTTAGAGAGGGGGGAACAACCACAGGGGATTCCTGTACTTGCTGCATGCCCCTTCTAACGCTCACCTATCTATCTGCCTGCACCTTGGGTGTCACCACATCTCTAAAACTACTGGCTATGACACTTTCAACCATCCTCATGCTCTAAAGTGCAGCCACTTGCTGCTCCAACCTATCCATGCGGTCTGTGAGGAGCTGCAATTGGGTGCATTTCCTGCAGATGTAGTCATCCGAGACACTGGAAGCGTCACAAGTACAGCACTTAACCCCACCCACTGACATTTCTATCCCCAATCGAGCTGTTAAAGAAAATTTATTAGACACTTACTCTTACAGATCGCTGCAAATACCTAAGGTGGGTCTTCCCTTACTTACCTTCCCAGGATGCTTCCTGGATCTCTCCCTTTCCCTTTGCTTCTGGTCTTCACAGTGGAGTGTGCATGCTTTTTTTTTGTTTAGAGGAGGATGTAGGGAGGGAAACACTGAGGAAGTATTTGGGGTTGAACCTTCAGAGGTTGCCGTGACAGGGCTGTGTGGTTTTTATGGTCGATGTTGTCCTAAAGGCTGGGTAGTTTGCTTGGAACGATGGTCTGTTTAAGGTTTGGCTGTTGTTTGAAGGTGAGAAGTACAGTTGTACAGAGGTTTGTACAGATTGGATTACTTGTTGCTTTGGTTAGACCCTCAGCATTCGACTCTTATACCTATCATGTTATTCCAATCATCCTCTGTCTTCTACCTTCGAGCCAGTTCTGTATCGAAATGGCTTGTTCCCCCTGTATTCCACATGATCTACCTTGCTAACTAGCCTACCATGAGGAACCTTGTCGAACATCTTACTGAAATCCATATAGATCACGTCCACCACTCTACCCTCATCAATCCTCTTTGCTCCTCTTCAAAAAAACTCAATTAAGTTAGTGAGACACGATGTCCCACACAAAAAGCCATGTTGACTACCCCTAATCAGTCCTTGCCTTTCCAAATACGTGTAAGTTGGTCAGACGTCACTTAGTACATGCGACAATAAAATCTAAATCTAATCCCCTTAACAAAAACCATGCTGACTATTCTTGATTCATCCCTGGCCTTCCAAGTGCAGATTATTTCTGTCTGTCAGAAGTGCTTCTGGTAGTTTCCTCACCTCATCCCTTTTTCTACCTATATCTTTGGTACAAATATGTACCGCAATTTCTGTTTACACTCCCTGTACAGCATGCCCTGCAGCCATTCACTGACATTCCTGACCCTGACACCATGGAGGTAACATACCCACGTTGTTCTCTTTTGCAGCCACAGAAACACCTGTCTGTTCCCCATACACTTGAATCCTCTACCACTACAGTCTTGCATTCTTCTTCCTCCCCTCTTGTGCAGCAGATGGTTTCCTGAAATTCATCCTCCTGCTTTCCCCTGGATAATCATCTCCCCCAGCATTATCCAAAATGGTATATCTGTTAGAGAGCCGCAGGTGACTTCTGAACTACTTATCTTCCTCAATTCTGCTTTGTGATTTCTCCTCATTTCAACCTGTTGAGTCTTTAACCGCAGTGTGATCACCTCACTGAACATGCAATCCACAACATGCTCAGCACTGGGGATACTCCACGGTGATTTCAGCTCCAGCTCCAGCTGTAGCTTTGAAATGCAGTTAGCCATTAGCTGCAGCTGGACACACTTCCTGCACACGTGGCCATGAGGGATAACTGAAGCTTTCATGATTTGCCACAAAGCACAAGACGAACATGATCACAGGTGCGAGCTCTGCTGTCATGACTTCCTTTTAAGCCTCTTAGTTACTCTCCTTTCTAAAAAATAACGTTGTTTATGTCCGTGTACAATTAACTTACTTCTCTTACACTAACTTTATTTCGCTTACTGCACTTTATTTACTTATTACTTGACTTTTACTTATTCCTGTTGTTTCTTAGTTAATCCCTTCTCCAAAAATAAATAAAGTTTTTAAAGTCTTGAACCAATCAACACACCACTTTCCTGTAGTGTCTCTTTTATTTGTTTTCACAGTCTGTTTTCAAACAGCTGTTGCTGTTAAACTAGGACTTCCCCGTCTCTGTTGGTCCTGTGATCCTGGGCCTCAATTTATCCAGTTCGTGACTTACTTTCCTCTGTTTAGTTGAACCTGAAGTATTGGCCTCCCGAATCTGGGCCTCAATTCATCTTCTTGCTAGCTCCCTTCTCTCTGGTCAGTTGAAACTGAAGTGTTGGTCCCCAATTAGTCAGCTTATCCTGTTGCTGACTCCCTTCTCTTTGCTCAGTTGAAGCTGAAGGATATAGCTTTACAAACTATAGACCACAAAAAGGCCTTACAAACTATGAACCAAAAAAGAAGCAAAAAGCACCCATTTCCCCATACTCTCAATTCCTACAGCGCTTCAAATTCCAAGAAACACATACTCACTGGGACTGTGCCTCACTTAGGGTGTGGTCTCATGCAAAGATCAAATGCCACATTGGAACTAGTGTGAGGGAACCATATCAGTAAAGAGTTTAATATTGTTTCATGGTAGCTGCCATTCACTGAACAGTGTGTGGCCATTTCTGTGCGTTTTAAAAAATCATAGGATCCTTACAGTGTGGAAGCAGGCCATTCACCCCTTACTAACCCTCCAAAGAGCATCCCACCCCTACTCTATCCCTGCATTCCCGTGGCTAATTCATCTAGCCTGCACATCCCTGGACACTTCTGAGTAATTTAGTATGGCCAGACTGCCTAACCTACACACCTTTGGACTGTGGGAAGAAACCCGCACTGACACAGGGAGAATGTGTCACCCCAGGGCAGAATTGAACCCGGATCCCTGGTGCTATGAGGCAGCAATGCTGACTACTGAGCCACCATGCTGCTCCACTTGTTCTGAGTGCTTTAATTGGTCTGTAAGAACAATGTTTTGGGTGTCATTAGACCATAGCTACAATTGCAAACTAAATGCAAGATTCATTGCTACCTAGGAGTACCCTGTACTATGAGGTCTTTTTCATTGCTGTTTCATTGCAGGTAGAGATGGTGGCTTAGTGCCTAACGTCACTAGGCAAACAAGCTAAAGACCCAGGCTAATCCTCTAGGGACATGAGCAACTGATTGACTCTAAATTGAATTAAAGAATCAGGAATCAAAATCTTGTTTTGGTAACTGATCGCAAAACTATCATTGATTGTAGTAAGGCCCATCTGTTTCCTAAAGCCTATACGTGCCTCCACTTTCTCAGCAATGTGGTTGACACCAAACTGCTCTCAGGGACCATTACGATGGGTAACAAAATGCTGGCCTAGTTAGTGACACCTACATCTTGTCAAAGAATAAAAAAATGCAAATTACCATTGACTGCTAGCATTGACTGCTCTTTGATTGGCACGAGAATGCACTGCTGTAAGAAGCTGTCCCGAATACATACAATGAACTCATCTTCCAGGTCACCTTTGCCAATCTGTATGTCTAATCTGTGTGTAGATTAAAATCGCATATAACTATTTTCTTATAAGTCCTATTATTTCTTACTGTACACCCTGTCCTTCTCTTAAAATGCCTGTAAACTACTCCCACAAATTGCTTCCTCCCTTGCCTTTTTCTTATTTCTACCCAAACAGATTTTGCTGGTAAGATTGATCTTTAGCAGTACGTCCAACTGTCACTATTGTACTAACATTATTTTTAACGAACAGATCTTCCCTATCATCTTTCCCCAACTTCCGGTCTTCCCAAAACATTTTGAATATTCAGGTGCTTGCCTCTGTCATCTTGCAGCCATGTCCCTGTAAAGGCTATTTGATTGTACCTATTTATTTCTACTTGAGCTGACAACTGACCTGTATGTTACAAATTTCAAATTCATTCAGATTTAGAGCCTTCTATTGTGCCTTTTTATTATTTTTTCAACCTCTGGCTTTTACTGCTGGTGCTTTGTAATATTTATATACTCTGTCCTTGCCTGTCTGATTATAATTTCCCTTATTCCTGCCTTGTCTTGTCCTTTCCCTTTAGTTTATTACTTCTTTCATCACTTGATCCTTCACTCTCTACATTTCTTTTAAATCCCTCTCTACTGCCCTGGGTATACAGTTTGCCAGAACAGGTTTGGTGATGACTGTCCCAACAGAACAGTTCCCATTTATCCACTACTAACAGTTCCCCATGAATGGAGACCCATTTCTCCTACATCAATCTTTGTGAGCCATGCATTGAGCTGTTTGACCTTATGTATTATATTCCACTTTGCTCAAGATCCTGTGAAGAATCCTTACATTTAGGGTTATGCGTTTTAATTTGGACCCTGAGTAAGGCAAAGCTCTTTTCAAGTCCTACCTATGGTACCCATGAAATCATAGAATTCCTACAGTGTGGTAACAGGCTATTCAGCCCATCAAATCTACACTGACTCTCTGAAGAGCATCCCACCCAGATCCACCCCTCTGCATTTCCCATGGCTAATTCACCCAAGCCTGCACATCCCTGGACACTACGGGGCAATTTAGCATGGCCAATCCACCTAACCTTCACAGCTTTGGACTGTGGGAGGAAACCAGAGGAGACACACGCAGATGCAGGGAGAACGTGCAAATTCCACACAGACAGTCACCTGAGGCGAGAATCAAACCCAGGTCCCTACACTGTGTGGCAGCAGTGCTAGCTACTGAGTCACCATGCTGCCCACACAGACTCCATGTGGACTACAACACCTAAACATTTCTCTCTCTCTCTCTCTCTCTCTCTGTCTCTCCCTCGCTCACTCTCTCTCCTTCGCTCACTCTCTCAGTTTTTCTCTCTTTCCCCCGCACCACCACAGTAGGTCAATTTCCAGCCTGAAACCCCAGAATGGTAGCCCACATTTCCTCCTGGACTCTCACTCTCAACCATAGAGAACTATCTCAATCCCCAGCTATATTCTTCACTTTTTTCACCCCCTGCAGCCCCACCTGAGTGGCATTCTGTACCAACCACAGTTCAGCGGTCAGTTTGTTCACGCAACCTGCAGCGTCTGCTTTCATCCATGGAACTGGAAGAGGCTTGAACCTGTTGGGTGGGACCGTATGTTGGAACGGAATGTCGTAACACATAAACAAAACCAGTGAACACACAGTTGAGGGAGTTTTCAGCTGTCACAGAAAGAACAGGCAAATTATTGTGTCAGGTTCAGTTCAGTTGTAGCTTCACTGTGTGTTTCATGCAGAATGTTACCATAACTTGTTAACGCAAAGAAATACTGCCACTGATTGATTCCAATCTAGCTCCTGCCCCAGTACAAATGTTTTTCCAGTAATATATGTATTTAAATCGGGATTGCTATCTTTCCATTTAGCATATGCATTTTTCTTTGGTTTGCAAGTACAATTATGTGTGTGGGATTTGATGAATCAAGTTGATTTTAAAAGAACTTCATAAAATTGTTTTTTTAATGAGCAGATCTCATACGGTGCTCACGAGAATGATTTGGATGCTGTAATGAGGGGCTTTCAGTGAAACACAATGTGGCCATTGACAAAGCTTAAAAGAGGGAGACACTCTTTTCCCTAGAGCACTGATCAAGCTTTTGGTTGTAGGTTTAAATGACGCGAAGGCATTGCAGTGGCCTGGGTCTGCTGTTTTATTTTTAAACTTGACTCATGTTGTAGAAACTTCCAGACCTTTCTGCATGTTTTTAAAATTTACTGTAAAATCAGGTGTATAAGTTTCAAACTTGATGATCTCTGATCAGCCTTATTGTTTTGAATTTCTAATGCAGCTTCGTTATTTATTTTCTTACTTTGGATAATAAAACCAATTCACTCAAATGCTAGCTTTATTTTTAAATCAGTGTGGTATGCACCAGTTTAACAGTATGGTCTCCCATCAATATTCATGGTATGTGGGTGTTGCTAGGTGGGCCAGCATTAATTACCCTTGCCAGTTGCCCTGGTAAACTGCCTTCTTGAACTTCAGCAGGTCCTCGTGTTATGGAAAATTAAAAGGTTGTTAAGAGGTAGTTTCAGAATTCTGACCCAGTGATAGTGAAGGAACAGTGATATCGTTCCACATTGGATGATGTGTGATTTGGTGTGGAGCTTAGGGTGGTGATTTTCTTGGGCATCTGTTGCCTTTGTCCTTCTGAGGTGCAGAGATTTTGTATTTGTAAGATGTTATCAGCAACCTTGGTGAGTTACTGCATGCAACTTGATCTAGATCTAGATCATCTCGATGGTAAATACTGCTGCCACTGTGCACCAGTGATAAAAGGCAAGAAAGTTGAAGGCGACAGATGTAGTGCAGGCTGCTGTGTCCTGGATGGTGTCAAGCTTCTTGAGTGTTGTTCATAAATATTACGTCGCATTACGGACTTGTGTCTTGTAGATGCTAGGTAGGCATTAGGCAGCCTGCAGATTATTTACTTGCCTCAGAGTTCCTAGCCTCTGACCTGCTTTTCTATCTGCAGTATTTATATGGCTGGTCCATTCAGTTTCTGGTCAAAAAAAACCCCAGGATGATAATGGGTGATTCAGCACTGATAACATATGGCTAGTCCAGTTCAGTTTCTGTTCAATGGTAACCCCCAGGATGTTGATTGTGGGGGATTCAGTGATGGTAAACGCCATTAAATGTCAAGGGATGATTGTCTCTTTTTGGAGATGGTCAT
This sequence comes from Rhincodon typus, assembly GCF_021869965.1. Lineage (NCBI taxonomy): Eukaryota > Metazoa > Chordata > Chondrichthyes > Orectolobiformes > Rhincodontidae > Rhincodon > Rhincodon typus. Next base: position 6,093,499 of record NC_063333.1, read on the forward strand.
TACTGGCATTGGCGCATATGTTACCTGTCATTTGTCAGTCCAAACCTTGCTTTTGTTCAGATCTTGTTGCATTTGAACATGGACTGCTTCAGTATGTGAGGAGTTGTGGATGCTACTGAACATTGTGCAATCGTTGGTGAACATTCTCACTTCTGATCTTATGATGGAGGGATGGTCATTGATGAAGCAGCTGCAGGTTGTTGTGCCTAAAACAGTATCCTGTGGAATACCTGCAATGATGTCCTGGAGCTGAGATAAATTCATAAGTTCATAAGATACAGGAGCAGAATTAGGTCATTCGGCCCATCAAAGTCTGCTCCGCCATTTGATCATGGCTGATATGCTCCTCACTCCCATTTTCCTGCTTTCTCCCCATAACCTTTCAACCCATTACCAATTAAAAATCTGTCTAACTCCTCCTCAAAGTTACTCACTGTCCCAGCATCCACAGCACTTTGGGGTAGCGAATTCCATACATTTCACAACCCTTCAGGAGAAGTAGTTTCTCCTCAACTCTGTTTTAAATTTGCTGCCCCTTATCCTAAGACTATGACCCCTCGTCCTAGAACACCCCACAAGAGGGAGAATCCTCTCCACATCTATTTTATCCAAAGCTTTTATCATCTTGAATACCTCAATTTGATCTCCCCTCATTCTTCTAAATTCCAGAGAGTATTGGCCTAAACTGTTCAATCCCTCTTCATACAACAAGCCCCTCATCTCTGGGACCAATCTAGTGAACCTTCTCTGGACTGCCTGCAATGCCACCACATCCTTCCTCAAATAAGGGAGCCAGTACTGTGCACAATACTCCCCCAGGTGTGTTCTCACCAATGCCATGTATAGTTGCAACAATACTTCTTTACCTTTATATTCTATTCCTTTAGTTATAAAAGCCAACATTTCATTCACTTTTTTTTATTATTTGCTATACCTGCATGCTAGTCTTCTGTGACTCATGAATGAGGACACCCAGATCCCTCTGCACCAGAGCACCCCGAAGGCTCTCCCCATGTAGTTGGTAGGTCGCCAGTCAGAGGCCTCTTTCTTCAATGTTGTTGGGTCAAACTCCCAGAACTCCTTCCCTAATGGCAATAAGGTTTGTACCTACAGCAAATAGACTGCAGTGGTTCAAGAAGGGCGCTCACCATCACCTTCTCAAGGGCAACTAGAGGTAATCAATAAATCCTGGCTGAGCTAATGAAGCCCATGTTCCATGAATTATTTGTTTTAAAAAGTGGCTGAGGAATCAGTGTAGCCAAGATGGATCATCAAAGCTTTCAGTAACTTCCTAATTTTCTACCCAACTAATTTGCAACAACATAAGGGCAAATATTTCTCAATGTGTAGATAAATTAATATTTCAACATTTGTTTAAAATCCATTGATGATTTGCGAGTTGTACAATTGTAGACTATAAATGGATGGAGTTGATACTAGAGGTTGTCTGCACACAACCAAGGTAGAGCCAATGCTAGAGGTTACCAGGGCAGAGCAGAGTTAGAACCAGTGCCTCAAGTCACTCAGACACTGTAGGTGGAGAGAAAGAGTCAACGCTGGAACAATCTACAAATTAAAGGGAAGGCAAAGAATTTGGTTATTCTCAATCCTGTAGGACTCGAGTGATATTAATATACAGAGATTGCAACCACTTCAGGTGGTACTGACACAAGCTCTCTTTTCTGAAGAAGGGTCCCGACGCAAAACGTCAGCTTTCCTGCTTCTCTGATGCTGCCTGGCCTACTGTGTTCCTCCAGCTCCACACTGTGTTATCTCTTGTATATTGTACATGTTCAAAGGCTTCAATAATAATTAATTAGAAAATTGTGCAAGTTTGCAAATCTGTCAGTTGTGAATTGGAAATTGATCAGGGACGATTGTAAACTCTAGGAATTTCACAGTAAAAAGTGAAAATGAAGAAAACTGTGCTCCATCCAGCTGCTGATCATTCATCGGAGGCAGGGAGTTGATGTTGAGCTAATCCTATTTTACCACCCTGCTCCCAGGTCTATTCAGCTTATTTCCCTTCAACTACCTATCCAGTCTAATCTAACCTTTTGATTTGACAAAGAGTACTTTGCTATTGGGTTTAACAGTGCGTGGTTTAGAGTGGCCTTAGATTAAACAAAGCATTACATATGGCAACCTTGTATGTAGTTGTGAACCCTCCAAGGTTGTCCAAGAATGAAAGATTAGACTGCGAGTCCCTGTTATGACAACATCCAGGAATAAAAAAATCATGGACATCATGGAAATAATGTGACTTTTAAATTTTCTTATTTATAAAAAATATGGAAATGGTTTAAAAGAAAACCTACTCAACTAGCGTGAACTGGATGCTATGGTGAAGCATTCAGGGATATCACAGTTGGCAACACGATCAGAGGAAGCTAGATAAAGTTGACAAACAAGCTTACATAATTTTTAAAATAAACAACAACTCAAAATGTATCTGTATGGTCACCCAGTTATAGGAAGGATATTATTAAACTGGAGAGGGTTCAGAAGAGATTTACCAGGATGTTGCCAAGTATAGAAGGTTTGAATTATAAAGAAAGGCTGGATAGGCTGGGACTTTTTTCACTGGAGTGTAGGAGGTTGAGAGGCAACCTGATAGAAGTTTATAAAATATTCTGGGGTATAGCTAGAATTAATGGTATTTGTCTTTTCCCTAGGATGGGGGATTTAAATACGAGGGGGCATATTTTTTAAGATGAGAGGAGAGAGATTTAAGAAAGACATAAGGGGCAATTTTTTTACATAGAGGATGCTTTGTGTGTGGAATGAACTTCCTAAGGGAGTGGTGGATGCGGGTACAATTACAACATTTAAAAGGCATTTGGATAAGTACACAAATAGGAAAGGTTTGGAGTGATATGGGCCAGGAGCAGGCAGGTGGGACGAGTTTAGTTTGGGATTATGTTCAGCATGGACTGGTTGGACCAAAGGGTCTGACTATTTAGGGTGTATGGTGGAATACAATGAGCTAGACTGAAAGTCGGTAGAACATGAAATTGCTGTAATTTAGTGTTTAGTGCAGTGTTTGTTAATGTGTGTATATATTTTAAGTTGTAAAGGTAAGTTTGAAAAATCGCAGAATTTACTTTCTCTCTCAGTTCTATTCCAATTTAAACCATTTGTTAGAAATTTCAGCAAGGAGCAAACTAAAAATAACTTCTGGTCTTCAAACAGGGTTTATATTCATCAGCCCTTTTAAAACTAGGCTGTCAATCTTATTGGTATCCCCAGGACAGATGAAAATAGTTAGATAACCTCCTGTTTCTTGACAATGGATAAAATGTTACCAGAGCATTTTTACAATTGAGTGGAAAAAATGCTGTTTCTTCTTGTAGAAAGTCAACTTTGAAAAAAACAGAACACGTGCTTATACCCCACCATCTTTCAGCACTTTCAAAGCCAATTGCAGTACCTCTTGACATGTATTCGCAGTTGTAATGTGGAAAAACAGCATTAAGTAATGATGAAAAAGCTTCATAAACACAAAGGACCATAGATGTCAGAAATCTGAAACAAAAGAACTGAATGCCGGAGAAACACAGCAGGTCTGGCTGCATCTGTAGAGAGCAAAACAGAGTTAATAAATTGAGTCCAGTGACCCTTCATCAGAAAGAGCTATTTTTGACGATAACGATTAAAGTATAATTATGAACCAGAATAATTCTTCCTCAGTACTGTGTGATCTGCTATGTGGATCTGGCCACAAATTAGCCCCTTGGAGAGTGCAGCACTCCCTCAGTATTGCCCTAGAGTGTCAGTCTAGATTATGTGCTTGTCTTGAGTGGGACTTAATCTCATGCTTTTCCAATTCAGAGGATGCCTGTTACCAGCTGAGTCCTTGCTGACACCTTAAAAGCTGATAGTTGGCATGATGAAGTTTTATTTTATGACTGTCTTGTTTGTGTTCTATCTGCTTGTTCCTCACCATCCCTATAACACTTCGAGGCTGGTTGTTTTACCCTGCTGAACTAAAATTAACTCCTGCCCAGTGAGCAAGCGTACTGTTTCTCTATGCTAATCTTTTTTTGGATACCTCAAAGAAGTAAACAGCGAGTTGACATGTAGGTTTGTCAAGCAATTAGGAAGGCAAACAGCATGTTGACCTTTATTACAAATGGTTTGGAGTACAAAATTAGAAATCTTGCTATTATTATACAGGGTTCAGCTGAGACCATTCCTAGGTCTTTTTATTTAAGCAAGAATATTTTCAGTTGGAGATGGTTCAGCTAAGGAATATTAGGTTACAGACATAAGAAATAGGAGCAGGAGTTGGCAAATCGACCCCTCAAGCTTGCTCCTGCTCCATGATTTAATAAGATCACAGCGGATCTGTTGCGTTTTTAATTCCACATTTCCATCTGCCCCCAATCACCCTAGATTCTTGTTAGATAAGGGAGTCATTCTACCTTTGCCTTTAAAGTATTCAATGAGCCCACTTCCAACATCATCTGAGGCAGGGGGTTAAGTCACACAAGAATCCAAAAAAAAATTCTCTGAACTCTTGTCATAAAAAGGCAACCCCTAATTTCAAAATAGTACCCCTTAGTTATGGACTCCCCCACAAGAGGAAATATCCTTTCCTGTCCAACTTTTTTGGATTGTACAAATCACTCATTCCAGCTATCAATCCAGTAAGCATCCTCTGATCTGCTTCTAATGCAGTTACTTTCTTCCTTAAATTAGGAGACCAAAACTGTGACATGTGGTCCCACCAATGTCCTGTATAACGGAAAAATAAAATCCTTATTTTTATGTTCAATTCCTCTTTAAATAAAGGATCACACACTCTTTGTCTTCTTGATTACTGTACCTGCATACTAACCTTTTATGACAAGTACACTGGAGCACCTTGATCCCCTGCACCTTGGAATTCCACAGTCGTTCTCTGTTTGGCGAGACCGTGCAGATGCTACAACAATGGATGAATGGACACCATGCAACAATCGCCAGACAGGATACAATGCAAAGACAGGGAGAGGGACAGGTAGTATTGAGGAAGTGGGGAGGCTGCAGAAGGATTTGGATGGGTTAGGAGAGTGGGCAAAGAAGTGGCAGATGGAGTACAACGTGGGAAAGTGTGAGGTCATACACTTTGGTAAGAAGAATAAAAGCATGGATAATTTTCTAAATGGGGAGAAAATTCAGAAGTCTGAAATGCAAAGCGACTTGGGAATTCTAGTCCAGGATTCTATCAAGGTAAACTTGCAGGTTGAGTCAGTAGTTAGGAAGGCAAATGCAACTTTGGCATTTATTTTGAGAGGACTTGAATAGAAAAGCAGGGATGTAATTCTGAGGCTCAATAAGGCTCTGGTCAGGCCACGTTTGGGGTATTGTGCGCAGTTTTGGGCCCCATATCTCAGGATGCATGTACTGGTCCTGGAGCGGGTTCAGAGGAGGTTTTCTGAGAATGGTCCCAAGAATGAAAAGCTTAACATATGAGGAACGTTTGAGGACTCTGGGTCTATACTCGATGGAGTTTAGGAGGATCAGGCGGGATCTAATTGAAACTTACAGAATACTGAATGGCCTGGACAGAGTGGACGTAAAGTGAAGACATTTTAGACAGGAGGCAAGAAGAAAATTCTTCAGCCAGAGAGTGGTGAATCTATGAAATTTACTGCCACAGAAGGCTGTTCAAGCCAGGTCATTGAGTATATTTAAGACAGAGATAGATAGGTTCTTGATTGTCAAGGGGATCAAGGGTTGCGGGAGAATGGGGTTGAGAAACTTACCAGCCATGATTGATATGCGGAGCAGACTTGATGGGCCGAATGGCCTCATTTCTGTTGCTGTGTCTAATGGTCTTAGGAATGTTCTCTCTCCATCGGGGAACATTTCTGCGGTCGTGGACATTCAGTCTCCAATCTTCAGGTAAGGGTTCTCCAAGACGGACTCTGAGATACATAACAATGCAAAATCGCTGAGCAGAGACTGATAGCCAAGTTCTGTACCCATGAAGATGACCTCAATCGTGATCTTGGGTTCATGTCGTGCTACAGGTGACCCCACCACACTGTCCTGTATCTGTAAAATCTTCCTTGCTATCCTGTTTTGACAGCTTGACCTTGATAAATTGTGATGATCTCTCTACCTTAATTAGTTTGTACAGTTTTGAATTACTTATTACACACTCTCACACAAGCTGTCTCTCACACACCCTCACATATGCCCTCTCACACACACACACACTCTTTCACGCATGCACATGTACACACACACACACACACTCACACAGACCCTCTCTCATACACACATACTCTCACACACTCATACACTCTCTCACACTCACACACTCTCTCTCAAGTACACACACGCACATATAAACCTGTGGCGTGAATCATTTCATCCAAGATGTTTGTATATTTCCTTAACATTCTATTTTGTTCAAAAAACACACACAGTCAGTGTGGCATCTTATAAATTCTAGCTTTCGGAATAAAACCAGCCTGATTCCAGGTTAAAACTCTGAGACAGATTCTGAACAAGGCCTCACACCTACAATTCAGCGTCTGATCTGAGATGTCACCTTTTGTAGAGCTGGATGAACACAGCAGGCCAAGCAGCATCAGAGGAGCAGGAAGGGTGACGTTTCGGGCCTAGACCCTTCTTCAGAAA